>NC_045548.1:63773511-64101011 GCF_009769535.1 Thamnophis elegans
TTTATATTGTTATGTATGTTTTGTTTTTTGTTTTTTCTGCTTTCAAAGGTAAACACATTTAATAAAAACTATTTTTTTTAAAAAAAGACAACCTTCAAAGTTACCCCTGCCTGGGAGTCTGACAACCAATCAGAATACAAGCTCAAATTCAAAAGCCCAGAGAGGGCATAAACTCCAGGCACTCTCAGCATCTCTGCCCCTTTTATCCCAGCATCTCAAACCATGTGATCTCGTTCATCAATAAACCTTCTTTCCAAGCAACCTCCATGAATCCAGTCTCTTTTTCCCCACTTGGAACTGAACCCAGAGGGACATTTCTTCCAACACAACTTATAACAGTTCATTTAGTTACAAAGGCACTGGAAAAAAGTGACCTATGACCATTTTTCACACTTACGACCAATCCAGATCCTCACGGTCATGAGATCAAAATTCAGACGTTTGGCAGCTGACTCATATTTATGACAATTGCAGTATTCTGGGGTCATATGATCCCCTTTTGCAACCTTCTGACAAACAAAGTCAATGGAGGAAGTCAGATTCACTTAACAACCGGGTTACTACCTTAACAACTGCAGTGGTTCACTTAACAACCGTGGCAAGAAAAGTCATAAAAGGAAGCAAAACTCATTTAACAAATGTTTCATATAGCAAGAGAAATTTTGGACTCAGTTGTGGTCCTAAGGCGAGGACTTCCTGTACTTAACTTAATGTTCTTTATACATAAAACCACCAAATTAGATGGTTTATTCTGTCTTTTGTTTAAACACATTCTGCAAAACTAACCGAAGTTCAGATAAAAGGTGGGGGGAAAGAATATTTCCAAACCTAAAAAGCAAGTAAATCAGCTTCCCCTTTAAAATTTATATGGGACAAAACTTGGATCCAATATCACTTTTTATTATGCCATGTGAGTACAGTTTGACCTAGGATGCATCTAACACTCTTACGGTGTCATTCTTTATCTTCCCTGTGATAGAATCCATGGCAACCTTTCAAACAACCTTAGCAACCAAAATTGTGCACTCAGCTAAAAGAACTACAACAGGATCTCCAACGTCATGTCCTCCAATAATAAACTGTAGACTCACAATAACTTGCAATGAAACATTTTCTTAATAAGGAAGATCCTAGAATGTGCGGAGATGGACAAATTGACTAAGGAAATTCAAGGAAAGGAGGAATCAGAATACCGTATATACTCGAGTATAAGCCGACCCGAATATAAGCCGAGGCACCCAATTTTACCCCAAAAAGCTGGAAAAGTTATTGACTCGAGTATAAGCCTAGGGTGGGAAATGCAGCAGATACCGGTAAATTTCAAAAATAAAAAATCAGTGTTATTTGAAACTCAAAGTTATGTTTATTCAAGGGACCCGCTTAATTAAAGTGTTCTATAATATCAGTATGACTTATAATACTGCAAGTCTGCAATATTAAAATACTTGTATAGGGGATCCCCGGGATCCCACGAAGAGACCACTGAACCAGATTAGGGAGTGTGCCCAAACAGGAGTCAGGGAACCTGAGAAAGATTCCGAAGTAGCATCTGTGAATAGGCCCAGGTGGGAAAAAGGTGCCCAGAACATCCAAGGAGTTTGGATTATTCTTTATAGCATATCCATCCATGTCTGTCTCTGTCTCTGTCTCTCTCTGTGTATGTATGTGTGTATGCGTGTATGTGTATATATCCTCTATCTATCTATCATCTATCTATCTATTTATCTATTTATCCATCCATCCATCCATCCCTCTCTATCTATCAATCACCTATCCACCATCTATCTATCTATTCTAGCTGGCTGGGCAATTTGGGGAGTTGAAGTCCAAAAGTGTTAAAGTTGCTGAGATTGAGAAATGAGGACGAAACAAAAGGGAAGAGAATGAAACAAGGTCGTAGAGAGAGATTGCAAAATGAAAGGGCAACTTCTCTTTTTATTTCCTTCCACCCCCACCACCCCCACCGTGCCTCTCTGGCAATTGGCTGCCCAGGAGGTGGGGAGGGGAAGATGTTTCACAGACAGCTGCCACCCGCCCATCTCTCTCTCTCTCTCTCTCTCTCTCTCCCCCCCGCCTCCCCATCTGACCTCGGCTGCTCCACGGCGGAGACCCCAGAAGGCAAGCAAAAAAAAAAAAAAAAGGGCTCAGGAGTGGGGGAAGAAAACAAACCCCATCACGTTCCTATCTGTGAAAGCTCCCCGCTCTCTTCCTTGGCAGCCAATTGCCAGAGAGGCAGTGTGTGTACGTGTGTGTGTGGGGGGGGGGGGGTTGGCAGCCCGCGGCGCGCCTAGTCCGCTGTGTAACGCGCTGCCACCCGCCCAGCGCTCGCTCTCGCTCTCTCTCCCCCCCGCCTCCCCATCTGATCTTGGCTGCTCCACGGCGGAGACCCCAGAAGGCAAGCAAAAAAAAAAAAAAGGGCTCAGGAGTGGGGGAAGAAAACAAACCCCATCACGTTCCTATCTGTGAAAGCTCCCCGCTCCCTTCCTGGGCAGCCAATTGCCAGAGAGGCAGTGTGTGTACGTGTGTGTGGGGGGGGGTGGCAGCCCGCAGCGCGCCTAGTCCGCTGTGTAACGCGCTGCCACCCGCCCAGCGCTCGCTCTCGCTCTCTCTCCCCCCCCTCCAATCTCCCGCTTCTGCTTCGACCGGCCAGCAACTTGTCCCTGTTTGCCCGGGGACTGGCCTCTGATTGGCTGGCGGGGAGAAAGCCTCGCCAGGGAAGGAGGCGAGGACTCCGCGGTGACGTCATGGGGACAGCGCCCCCAGGTAGCGGCTAACCGAACGCGCTCCGTCTCCACGGGCTACCAAGGCGGCCGGGCGGCCGGGCGGGGTGGGAGTTGGGTTTGGACCGGAGAGGCAGCTCTCGGGTTCGAGTCCCGGGGTTGATCTCAGGCTGCGCGTGTGGGTGAAGAGGCAGCAGGGATCAGAGGTTTCTTCTCGGCGGGGCTGGCGGTGGCCAGCGATGGCAGGCTAGAATCCCCTCTCCAAGGGATCCCCGTGCAAAAAATGCGGGGAGCGGCAGCGAAGCCCCGGGGCTGTTTCTGCTCCGTCCGCTGGACTGTGGGGCTTGGAAGGGTTTGTGAAGAGCGGCGGGGTTGGCGGTGGCCAGCGGTGGCAGGCTAGAATCCCCTCTCCAAGGGATCCCCGTGCAAAAAATGCGGGGAGCGGCAGCGAAGCCCCGGGGCTGTTTCTGCTCCGTCCGCTGGACTGTGGGGCTTGGAAGGGAGCGGGAAGAGCGGCGGGGCTGGCGGTGGCTGGCGATGGCAGGCTGGTTCGCCTCCTCCTCCTCCAACAGGCAACAGCACTACCGGATCCAGTTGTAGACTTGAGTATAAGCCGAGGCGGCTTTTTTCAGCCCAAAAAGTGGGCTGAAAAACTCGGCTTATACTCGAGTATATACGGTACTATTTAGTTTGGGAAAAATGGCACAAACGGTTAGATGATAGAAATAAGAAACCAGGAAATGTAAAATGTAGAGTAGAAGATTTAGGATGCAGCGATAAGAGGGTAGGAAAAATAATTTAAGTTGTACAAACGTAATAAAAAGATATACAATATAACAAAGGTAATATGATAGTGTGATACAAATGACTAAACATAAACAACTAAGCAGAAGAATAAGAAACAAGACCACAAATGTAAAATTAGAATATATAGAAGGGGAAACAATAACTTTAAAGTTGCACCGAAAAACATCTGCTGTGAGAAGGAACACTCAGTTCCGGTGTTGTTTGTAAGTTACGTGTATGTTTTTGTTGATGTGTTTAAGTGTTTACAATTAAAAATTAAAACCTATTGTTATAACTATGTTATACTTTCCCAGCCATTCAAATTTCTGCTTTCTGAAGGTCATCAATTTTACTGCAATAGAAACATCCACAGATTAAGGTCCTATTCAAAAGGATAGCTGACTTCTGCAATTCAGTATTGAAATTAGATTACTGAAATCTGAGTCAGGGGTGAGAGGAAAAAAGGAAATGTAGGGAACTACCAGTAAGTTTCTTTTGTTTTGATTGGCAAGGAAAAAAGGATTCTCTGGGAATTTTCCAAGCTGCCCAAATAGCCTTTTAGAGAGATCGCCTATCTTGAATCATGCATCTTTGTGTGTGTGTGTGTGCTAATTCTCATGGTCTGTAGTTTACACAGCAGACTTGATGATGGGCGGGGAGGGCAGACGGGGGATAATTTTTTCTCATATGGGAGCTATTAATTTTAATCTCTGTGGATCATGAAGTCTGGAAATTCAATTGACTTTAAAGCAGTCACTATAAACTTCACGTATGATGAAACTCTGGCTAGCTCTTGGCAAGTGAGGCAGGGATGTTTCACTTCATTGAGGGCAACTGGGATTTCTTGTTTCCATGCCACTTAAGGTGGGGGGGGGGAGAGAAATCTATTAATGAGTACCGCTTCTGACCAGCAGCTCAGCAGGACATTTCTTGGCTGAATGAAGTTTCTGCAAAACGAATTGGAATGGAGTTAAATGGTGGGGGATCCCACTTTGCTAGCCCATCTAACACTCTAACAGGAAATTATCTGTTTACACTTTCCTGTTACATCCTCTCTAATAATTTGAGTACAAAAAGCAATCAGCAATTGCCAGTAATTACTGTACTGGGTACTTCTTTCTGGCCTTCTGCTGGACCCCCTTAGTTTATATATCTCTACTTCACAGAGAGAGAGAGATCGTCCCCACAGCTACAAACAAGTGGAATAAATAAAAGGCACTGCTAACTTTTGGGAATTTTGCTGTAAATCTTTCAGAAAAACCCATGGTTTGATAGAGATTTAAGAAGAATAGACTAGGCAAGACTAGACTAGAATTCTTTATTGTCCAAGTGTGATTGGACATACAAGGAATTTGTCTTTGGTGCATGTGCTCTCAGTGTACATAAAAGTAAAGATACATTCATCACGAATCATAAAATACAACACTTAATGATAATCATAGGGTACAAATAAGCAATCAAATCACACTAGGAAGCAATCAATATAAATCGTAAGGATACAGGGAACAAAGTTACAGTCATAAGTGGGAGGAGATGGGTGATAGGAACGATGAGAAGATTAATAGGAATAGTAATGCAGACTGAGTAAATAGTTTGACAGTGTTGAGGGAATTATTTGTTTAGCAGAGTGATGGCGTTTGGGAAAAAACTGTTCTTGTGTCTAGTTGTTCTGGTGTGCAGTGCCCTATAGCGTCGTTTTGAGGGTAGGAGTTGAAAGCAAGCAAAGCTGTACAGGTAGTCCTCAACTTACAACGGTTCAGTTAGTGACCGTTCAAACTTACAACGGCATTGAGAAAAGCGAATTAGGATCATTTTTCAGTTACAGCATCCCCATGATCATGTGATCCAAATTCAGATGATTGGCAACAGGTTCGTCTTGATGACCCTTGCTGTGTCCCAAGGTCATGTTGTCGACTTTTGCGACCTTTTGACAAGCAAAGTCAGTGGGGAAGTCAAAGTCAATGGAGAATTCAGATTCACTTAACAACCAGGTTACTAACTTATCAAAACTGCAATGATTCACTTAACAACAGGGGCAAGAAAGAGCGTAAAAAGGGGCAAAGCTCAGCTAACAACAGAAATGTTGGGCTCAGTTGTGGTAGCAAGTAGAGGACTACCTGTATTTGAATGAAAGGGCAGAACTTGAGAAAATAGCCCAACATTCCTTTGTCAAGAAGAACTGCAATGAACGATTTAATGCAAGGATGGAGGAAGTCTAAATATTGTTTTGGCTTGCTTGCTACTTTGAATGCCTGTCGTTCAATGACGGATTATTGAATGAAACAATTAAAGAAGTGTAAGTGTATGCTCAGTGAGAAAGTTGGCTATTAGAGCTCTGCATGATTAATGGTTCTGGCCTTGCCACTTCTAATCAGCTTGTAATTCTGCTATACGTCTTTGTCTTGGTGGAAACTCCTGTAAGGAAGTGAAAGAAATGTGCTCATCCAATACGCACTCTTCCACCTTACAATGTGAGAAAACCTTCCCCTTATTTTAATGTTTGGGCCAGAGGAAAGGAATTGAGGCCCAACGTTTCTTGTGGTTTGAAGGTCTGAGAAGATAGAAGAAACAAGGAATTCCTACATGAAGATGCTTTAAGATGAGCAGTATGACACTCCCCAAAATTGTGTTCTGAGCTAGGCTTCCCCAGCAGCACGAAGCCGAGTTCTCGTCCCGATAAAACCCTTTTATTGAATTTACAGTGAATTCCTCTCTAGCAAAGTCTTTCCTGTCCCACAGTCTTTCAAGATAGTTCACAATTACCGACTTTTATCAGGCTTGGAGAGTGGCCAGGCTGATATCTTTCAGACACCACAATACTTGGCAGGAATAAACTAACTGTTTCCTTTAAACATCCCTCCCCTTTCGCTCCTCTTTTATTCCTTATGGGAGGGGACATTCCCCGTCCACCTGTGGCTTTACTCCCAAGTCGGCCCTTGTTCCTTAGCTGTTCCCTTCATTTGGCAACTCTGTGCATGCGCACACTGGGAACAGGCTCCAGCTGTTCATCTGCTCACTGATGTCTGACTCCGAAGGCAGCTAATAACTGGCATACGGCTCTGGTCTCCTAACTGCCTCCGATGCAGAGCACTTATCAGAGTCTTCCCCAGACTCCAGGACTGGCCCATTTCCTCCCCAACCTCCTCACTGTCTGAATCTGCTGCCAGCTCTACTGGCTGCTGGCAGGCCACAACAAATTGGTCATTTCTTCATCATCAGCCATGCTGTTGGCAGTACCATCTGGATCAGGGGTAGGTAATTAATTTTCCCAAGGAGATACATGAGAAACTGGGACTGTTGTGGAGGGCCGCAACCCCCACCCCACACATCACCACCCGGGGTCTGACAGACAGTCAAGAGGCCAGATATGGTCCATGAGCCATAAAATCCCCAGATCTGTTCTGCATAGTTTGAGGGGTTTTTTTGTCCAACCTTCAGTTATACTAGATTTTGTTCAGCTATTATGTAGCTAGCAACTATTTACTATTTATTCCTTTCATTTTCTACTTGCATGATTCCTCCGGGACTGTTTCCCTCTTCTTTTTGCATTCCTACTGAATTCAATTTAACTGCAATTGAATTTTCAAATTCAATTTCATTGCGTCTATTTTACTGCCTGGTTCTCAAAATTTAATCAATACAATTTTGATTTAGAAAAGATCAAAAAACAAAAAGAGAAAAAAAAAACCCTACATCTTAATACTCTTGTCAAATCTGGAAGGGACTAGCTGTCCTTAAATACTTGCCCAGTGAAGATCTTACACGATGACATAGGAAGCCAACAACATGTTTTTTTCCTCCTTTGGACTTCTGAACTTATTCATAAATCCTCCATTCCCCCTTTTATATGCAGCCTTAATTAAGTTACCATAATCAGAGATTGGAATCAGTTTCAAAGCAGCTTCCAGCTCAATAAGCTACAGTATGCATATAATGTTGCATTTTGAACAACAGAGTAACCAACCAGAAATTATGGGTGATAGTACAGGTAATCCTTGTCAGTGGTGCAGTGGCCTAGAGGTGGAGCTCTCGCCTCACAATCAGGTGGATGTGAGTTCGATCCTAGGTAGAGGCAGTTATTTCTCTCTCTGGGCACAATGAAAATATATCTGCTGAACAAAACTCCACATTGGTGACGGGAAGGGCAGCCAGCCATTAAATGCTTTGCTAGCTCCATTCAGTTGCCCCGCAAAAAATTAGGGGGTCGTTAAATGAAGATGAATACAGGTAGTCCTTGACTTACAACCATTCATTTAGTGACTGTTTAAAGTCATAATGGCACTGAAAAAAGTGATGTATGACTATTATTTTTTGCACTTATGACCTTTGTAGCATCCCCAATGGTCTTGCCCTCAAAATCTGGGTGCTTGACAACCAGCTCTTAGTGACGACGGTTGCAGTGTCCCAGGGGTCATGTGATCATTTTGTGACTTCCTGACAAGCAAAGTCAATGGGGAAGCCTGTTAACAACCATGGTACTAACTTAACAACTACAGCACTGGTGGCTAACCTTTTTGTTGTGTGCCAAAAGCGCGCGCATGCGCGATAGCCCGCACCCATAATGCAATGGGTGTGTGACACCCCCTGTGTGCACCGCACACCTGTGCACGCGCAACCCCCTCCCCCCGTGCCCCATTTGTGTCCTAGCAGGCCTCCCTGCCGCCTCCTGGGACCAAAAATAGGCCATTTGGGGGGGGGGGGAATGCAATCTCTGCAGCCAGGAAGAGGATGCATGGAGGCCGGCGGGTGGGGGCTGGCGGGTGGGTGGGGCTACATTCAGCGTATAAACACAGCCTCTTTTAGAGGGAAAAAGAGTGTCTTATAATCCGAAAAATACGGTACATTACAACTTCAAAGCGGTATGAAAACATGTCACTCCTTTTCAGCAAACGTGGTTGGAAGCAAGTTCAGGGGCTACAAAAACAGGTGTTACCTGGTCCCTCCCAATGTCACTTCATCCTACGGAAACTCTTCTTCACAAGAGCCGATGATTGAATTATGGAACTGACTTCCACTTTGAAAAGGAATTCAAGTAAACTGCTGGAGAGCATCAATGGCTTGTAGGGATGACGGCTACGTATTATTTGTTATGTCAGATATTTCCCACCTTTCAATAAGAATTGCTGGTGGAGTTGCCACAAGACTTGGCTTTGCCACTGCGAGAACAAAATGCTGCCCCGCAGAGTTTCTGTTCTCCCTCCTCATGTTTATTGATTTTTAACAAATAATACACAGTGTAAACTACAATAAACATGAACACAAAATGCAGCAATAATGGCTGATTTTTGTGATGATAGATATAAGTTTTCCAGAATCACTATACCTATAATATGAATTATTGTTGTATGCGCATTCTCTCAACTGATGTAATTCATAAAATTCTTACCTGGTATGCTCAAAGGTTTACTGGGGTTGTTGAAACCCATCATCATTTTAGAGGAGGCTACGACAAACAACACTGATCTAGGTCTATCAGTAGCTTTAATTGATATAAGAAAAGCTATTATGTTACTGTCTCATTTTTGCATTCTATGAGAGTTACGATTATCCATCCATCCATCCATCCATCCATCCATCCATCCAGCCAGCCAGCCAGCCAGCCAGCCAGCCAGCCAGCCAGCCACTCTTTCAGCCAGTCAGTCAGTCTTTCAGTCACCCTTTCAGTCAGTCAGTCAGTCAGTCAGTCAGTCACCCTTTCAGTCAGTCAGTCAGTCAGTCTTTCAGTCAGTCAGTCAGTCAGTCAGTCAGTCACCCTTTCAGTCAGTCAGTCAGTCACCCTTTCAGTCAGTCAGTCAGTCAGTCAGTTAGTCTTTCAGTCACCCTTTCAGTCAGTCAGTCAGTCTTTCAGTCACCCTTTCAGTCAGTCAGTCAGTCTTTCAGTCACCCTTTCAGTCAGTCAGTCAGTCAGTCAGTCTTTCAGTCACCCTTTCAGTCAGTCAGTCAGTCAGTCTTTCAGACAGTCAGTCAGTCAGTCAGTCAGTCAGTCAGTCAGTCAGTCTGTCTTTCAGTCATCCTTTCAGTCAGTCAGTCTTTCAGTCAGTCTTTCAGTCAGTCAGTCAGTCAGTCAGTCAGTCAGTCAGTCAGTCAGTCAGTCAGTCAATTTCTATAGCCACCCATCTTAGTCAATGATTCTGGGTAGCTTACAATTCAAAAAATATATTACAATCAAAAATATGAAAAACATTAAAAAAGAAACAATAAAAACAGTGGAAACTTCCATCCAAATTTCCATACATAGCAACCAAGAAACTTGACCAGGTAACAATAAAGCCAGGAAATGGGGCCCGTAAGACATTCAGTATCCCAGGCACAGGAACATAGTTAGGATTTTGGGGCCTACGAAAGGCTAATAAGGTTGGGGCCATTCTAATCTCTGAAAAGGAGGATGTTCTCTTTGGCCAACAGGAACCGCAGCATCCTATTCTGGCTGATCTAGTTGGATGGGTAGTGACTCTTGGAAAAAGGTAAATCCCTCACGTACCCCAGTCCCAAGCCATAATGAGAGTTCAACCTAGTTGGAGGCCCATTTATATAATTGCCAGGCACTGAAGGCAGTTTCAATGTTCATGGGAGCAAACTTTGCTTTCAAATTCATGGTTTTTTTTTTTTAAACTTGAAGAAAATCTGACATTTTCTTTGGTGCAGAACTTTATCCACTGACTGCCTTCTGACAAGGATGATGACATAGCTCAATCATGCTAATATATCAGTTGGTAAAACAATTTCAAAAGGAAATTGGTATCTGGATCTAATTAAACACACATCACCCAGAGTTTCTTTTTGGTGTATCTCTGCCTACTCAATTCTGGATGGTTAAAGCAGGCAGAAAATTGTAGCATCCTCAGAAGGAAGTACATACAGTACACGACTTTTAATACCTGCTGTTCCAGATTCTGCTTCTTTTCTTAAAGGTTACAGATTCAAACTGTTTGGAAGCTGCCCTGCAGCAAGTTCTTTTTATTAATAGATATGCGCTATGCCTTAGAAAAAGCTACAGATATGCATATTATATTGTATTACATTATATACCTGTCCTGCCTTATATTATATTTATACTTGTCTCACACACAGGAGCCCAGGTTTCAATTTTGCTTGTAAATCAATACTGAGGTACAGGGACAGGTATTATAATAAAGGTAGACCTTTTTCATCCAGCAACAGCATGTCTACATTTCCAATTAGCATAATCTTTCCTAAGGATGTTTTAACGTCATGCCTCCATCTTTTGAATTATTTTATGATTTCAGTATTCACTTTGGCATTTAACTTATTGATTTTACTTCTACTGCCCACCTTGATTGGCCCGTTCAATGGGAAAGTGGTTTGTAAGTTACATTAAATTCATAAATCAGCAGGCAACTTATGGCCTAATAATCACAAATATAGGTTGCACAGGCATGTCAGAACTCACGTGAATGGCAAAGAAGGGAAAACAAAAGAATGGTGAAGAAGTGGTAGGAAAGAAACCAGAAATTACCACTTCAAGACGAAGAGTAGAGAACAGGCTCACTCGCAGAAACTTTGGGGGTAGGGGGAATGGTTCTTCTACTCATCATTTTCTGACAGATCTCCCTTGAGGGAGCCAAACTGTACGTCTGCATTTGAAAAACAGGCTATTACTAACGTGGCTTGTATCAAAAGCTTTTCTAAGCATCTGATTTCCAGTTGGACATGATTGAAAATCCATGCTTTGGGAGCATTTCTAGTCTCTTGACAGGTTTTCCAATGCCTCAGATAATTAAGCTCCACCAAACTCAGTCAGAGGAATAACATTGGAGAAAGCTCAACTAAGAATTGGAAGACTACAGCCATGTCTTCTTTGATTATTTATTGCAGCTGGAATGGGAGGAAAGGAAGCCCAACACTGTCACAACAGTAACAAAAGCCGTACTTCACAAAAGGATAGCTGAAATAATGAGCCACAGAAGGTACCCAAAACAAGTGAATTGAGCATCCTTAGCCAAAGGTTACTAATTCTATGAGCTGGAAGTCATAGCAAAATTTTCAGAGGACACAATTCTACCAGCTCTAAATTCAGCTCCACAGGAAAAAAAAAACCTTTCCTATTTCATGACTCCCAGTTATGACTACACTTTCCAGGATCCCCAATATAGCTGGCAAAACCACATCCAGGAAAACGCTTCAGCTGGAACATTGCAAAGGAATTACAAGAAAGCCAAGAAGACAGCCGGAGGATAAATTCCCAGTGCTTCAAAATTAGTCCTTATATTTTTATATGGTATATTGTATATTGAGTATATTGGCATGTCTACCTAAGCTAAGAGAACGGGAGGGGGAGCAAATGAAGGAAAAGAGAAGAAACATTCATTGTGTATACCCGCTTAGGATGGAGACATTTGGCAGAAATCACCAGCTTTAGACCAAATTCCTTGGAGCATTACAAATAGGGATTTTTTTTTGCTTACACTAGGAAGCTTATACAGATGGTTTTCATAATTCAAGGAGTGGTAGATATTAGTTTTTTTGTTTTTTTTTAACTTATTGTGTGTACTGTATATGTACTGTATCTCACCCAGAAGTGAGAAATTAGCCTCTGTAATAAGTTTTGAGATGTAGGAATAATTTACAATGACCTCTCTGTTGCAAAGAGAAACATAAAGCAATGTTCACATTACTTTATAAAGCTCCTGTGAGGATGAATATAATCAAGCAAAGTCATCAACACTGCATTAAATATGCAGTTATATAGCTTATTGTCAGTTAACTTGGCCATGGCAAGGGTTTGTAAAACTTGAAGTCCAGATCATCTGAAGAGCATGTTTCTTATCCTGATTTATAATGGCTGGATTAACAAATTTAATCAAGGGCAAGCATTTGAAATGTGGATTTACAAGCGGCTGTTACGTATAAGTTGGGTTGACAAAATCAGAAATGAAAAGGTGATAAGCCGCCTGGGAAAGCAAAGAGAAATCAGCAAAACCATAAAAAAGCAAAAGTTAGAATATTTTGGACATGTGACATGACACCCAGAAAAATACTCCACTTAATCCTCAAAGGAAAGATTGAAGGCAAATGAGGTCCAGGCAGAAGGCTTCAAAATCATGGCTTCAAAATCTAAGGGACTGATTTGGATAAAACTCAACAACACTTTTTCATGACGCTGTTGATAAAAATAGGATCGCCAACATGATCACCAACGTCCTATGATGGACATGACACAAGAATAAGAATCAAGTGCAATAGAAGACCCTTGGGCTAGGGTATCCTAGAAAGTTGACCAAGTAACTTAAGTAGTTCTATGGAGGCTACTTTTAGTCACACATACAAACTTGGATTTGACTAAGGCTAAATTAATTCCATGTAACAGTTTGATTGGGTTTTTAATTGACTGTTCTGCTTTGCATAACAGGTAAGACATAAGAGAGGTTCTGCAAAATGCTCTTCCACTAGTTTTCTCCACAAGCAAGATAATGAATAAGGGGTAAAACAGGACTGATACTGCTTCAACTTTGCCCCTGATCTTGCTGTCCTTAATCACGGCAGCAAACATTTTAAAATAATATATTTAGTCAGATGATAGCCGAAGACCGACTGGTTCTAAGATTTCAAATGATGACTTTCAATCAGGTCTGATTTTTATCTTCAGTCATATCCACTGAATCTGGAGCCTTTCTCATTCAATGCATGTTATCTACCACTGGACTGTAGCTATTTTCATGATTGCGGTGCCAATCGATCTTTCCTTTCCTAGTGCCCTACATGTCAGTATTTTGAAAGCTGCAGTTTCATAGCATCTGCTTGGGTAGCACTTAGTTGGTGAAGGCTGCTATCTGTTATGCTTTTCTGCTTGAACAAAACAAAACAAAAAAAACCTCTCAACTTTCTGTTCAAGAAATCTAAGTATAAGCAGGGCCCTGAGTTGTACACACCATACAATCAATATCTCTTAAGTATATTTATTTATTAAATTTAACTGCTGCTCATCTCCTGGGCATCTTACACATCATAAAACAATAAACAGAATAACAATTACAAATTTAAAACTATGCAAATTAATTTTTAAAAAACTGTGAAAAAGCAGGAACCAAGAAACGGACAGTACAGAGAAGAGGGCTTCTTATCCCATTAATCATCTCCAGTGGTGGCGAGTGCCTCCCTCGGGGCTTGGGGCCGTCAAAAGCAACTTTAGTACTCTTCTGGAAGGCCATAAGAAAGGCAGCAGTTCTCACGTCCAGGACTAGAGTATTCCACAGGATTGGGACCACAGCAGAAAAGGCTCTTCTCTTTGACCCTGTTCACCAGAATTCCTTGGCAGACAGTCCGTAGCAGGCCTCTTCCTCTGGCATAAGTGGGCCAAGCTAGTCCCATAGGGGTGAGATAGCTTCTCAGATATCCTGGACCAGGGGTCAGAAACACTCAAAGAGCCACAAAGGTCCTAACCGGAAGCCCCCTATTCAATTCTGGAGCTGACCAGAAGTCCGGTTCCCCCATCATAGAGTCTCCTCCTAGCGCTGCATCCTTTTTCTTCTACCTGTCCTAACCAAAAGCCCTATCAATTGTGGTGCCGACTAGCGACAGGGAGCCGCAGCAGAGGGATGAAAGAGCCACATGTGGCTCCAGAGCTGCGGATCACTGACCCCTGCCCTGGACCACGCTATAAAGGTTCATGAATCCAAGGGCTGGAAAATCACATTAGCAAAGTGCTGTATCTTTGAGGGAGGAGGGAAGAAAAAGACAACAAGATGGGGGGGAGGGGAAATCTCATTTCAAGGTGATCTTAACAGCTTTTGAAAAGCTTAATACAAACGAGATTTCATAAATTCAATTAGCACCTGACAAAGCCAGAGATCTGCTACATAATCATGGGTACGTTCTCACCCTCTTATTAACGCCACATAAAACTGGCTGAGTTTTCAGCTAAAACGAAGAGCTGAACAATCGAACGTCAATGGCTGAGGCGGGGAGGGATGAAGTCGGACGAGGGGAGGGAGGGCAAGCTGTCACGATGTAGAAAGCTGCACCATATCAAGAGTAAGTTGATTAATATTTCAGAGAAAACCCTATCTGTACCCTGGCAAGCCAGCAAACGCAAATGAGATAAAGCGAATGAAAGAGAGATTAAGCGTACAATGCTAAGGAAGATTAAACATATTACTGTCCAAACCAAGGAAATTGCAGCGCAAGTCACTGACATGTACTTCTAAGTACCGACGGCTCCGGCTGTATCTTTCACGGGCTGGCCACCTCCAACCCACGCCTATGTCATGTGAGCCCCACTTACGTGCAACACAGTAGTGGTGCAATCACAAGACAGGTATTTCTAACTTCTTTCCATGGACCACAGACCCTTTTCCTTTGAACACGTATCAGAACAGATTACATTTATTTATTTGAAGTGCCTCTTTTAAATTAGCCAGTGGATTTTAGGGTAAGGAACTGCTCTACCAATGGGGCTAAAGGCCCCATGTTGGCTTTGATGGCAGGAAGGGGTTACAATTAAAAGGAAAAAAAAAACACTGACTTTCCTGGATGCATCTGCTGTTATTGTTTTTAAATGATTCATCAATTCATGGGTGGTATAATAAAGCATTAGATGAAGATGCCCTAGAGTTGAGCTCAGCTCTGCTGGCTTCATGGACACAGCCATGCAATGTTCATGGCAACAGTAAGGAAGCAGTGTAGCAAGGCATTTCTGGGAGGGATTGTTCCCCCCCCCTTTTCAATTTCACAATGTACTCTACAGTCATGCTACTACTCCCTGGTGGTGCCCTGTCTGAGTGCTTTTCAGTCTTGGACTCTGCTCAGCTTTTTGAAATCAGCCAAGGTCAGACAAGTATTGACCCTGATGTGATGGCAAATTAGGGGATCATGCTTTAAAAATAGCCTGGGATCCGGACAAAGCAGCGGTCAAGGCGGGGAAGAAAAGAAATGCGATTTAATTCACATTTCATTAAAACTGGTGGAAACAAATGCAGTTAATATTAGGACTGACAACTTGGGGTTGGCGCTAAAAAAAAAAAAAAAGACATGAATGAACAAAGCTAGCATTTGCTCCAGCACATTAAAGCAGCTGTGTCATTTGTCATTTCGAAGGACAGTGTCTCTGACTTCTGCAGCAGCCATGAAATCCAAGGAAACGATGTGGCCACTTTAAAGAATTAGAAACACGAGCTATAGTTGTAGTCTTGTCTTCTCAAAGTAATCTTCAGGAGGTCAGATCAAAAGGGCTGCACAGCCCATATTACCATGAATATTCTTCATTTATTTGAATAATTCTGCCTTTCTGCCAATTTATAAAGAAGAAATACCTTCCAGCGGATGGGAAATGCAGAGGCCACATTTAACCTTTTGGGGAAGGACACTGCTTGTAGTCTTATGATTTTAGGCTGAAATGCCCCCGCTTAAACTATAGTTTTCAAATAAGCCAAGTCATTAAGCATAATTTGATGTTTGTTTGTTTGAAGAAACTCTAGTATGAACCAATAGAATTCAGCCCAACCATGAATTTAGAATATAATCAGAAATGCTAGTTGGCTTACAAACAAATATGCAGCTTCTAATCTCCACCTGATGGAGAAGAATGACAGTAAACCACAGGAGCAGTAAGACTCACTTCCAATTAAGACTAAGCCATGGTTTGGCAGTGCTATGAATAAAACATGGTACATGTCTATGGAGATTCTCAGTCATCCAGGTCATAATTTTTCAAGAGGCAAATGGACTTTCAGATGCCATGAAATTAAAAGATGCTTGCTCCTTGGGGGGGAAGGGGGCAAGCTATGGCAAACCTAGGCAGCATATTGTCCCAAAGGTGCTTTTTCAGGAGGCAACTGGACTTTCTTGTTTTTTCTTTGAAGACGTCTCACTTCTCATTCAAAAAGCTTCTTCAGCTCTGACAGGATAGTAGGGAATGGAAGAGAAATGCTGTCAGAGCTGAAGAAGCTTCTTGAATGAGAAGTGAAACGTCTTCAAAGAAAAAACAAGAAAGTCTAGTTACCTCTTGAAAAAGCCACTTCTGGGGAAAAAAACAGAGAACAGTTTCAGTCATGGACATCATTTTAGTCAAAGTGACGAATAACAAGGAGGTAAAAACAAATGTCTGAATAACACATTTTAATGATTTTATCAGTCAGCTTTTACAAAGCCCCTTCTACTGCGGCAAATAATATTTTGTAACATTTTGGCATTTTCACACACAACCATTTCCTCCCTTGAGGTGATCAACGGCTTTATTCATTGAACTGTTCCTTTTTATATATATATAAAAAGGACTGAGTTAAGTTATTGGTTGAATCTAGAATAGAGACAAGATATGGAGAGAAAGGGAAGGCAAGGTTCAAACTTCACATGGTACTTAATGTAATTGCAGCATATACAATGGAAGTATTGTCCCTAAACTAATCAAACCATTAAAATGTCATCCCCAACCCCAAATGCATGATGTATAAGCATATCTATGGCTGGCGCAGAGTCAAGTCAAACAGGATCGAGTGAATCTCCTTGATTTATGAAGTTCATCTAAGTTGTACACTACAGTATTCATTTTTCAAGGCACACAATTGCAACAAGTGTGTAATGTGGCACATAGCCAAACATCATAAGCTACAGCACCAGGAATCTCTTGTCAAACAATATTCCCCATTATTATAAACAGCATTATTTTTTTAATTCCTGGAGATTTAATATATTTTGCAGAGACGTTCAACCATCTTTTCTTAATCCGAATGAACGTCTCTCTCTTTTCCCCCCCACTTCCCATCTGGCTAATTTCTGTCTCGCAGAAAGTCCCAACAGTTCACCCTCTTCAACCAAAAACAAAACATATCTCAAGTCAAGTACAGTGTGATTAACCAGCACACAGGAAGCCTGTGATGATCATGTTTCAAGTAGTCTCAAGTCTCTTCCCATAACAAGATTTGTGTCTTTCCTTCTTTGAAGAAGAGAAATTCTAAAATAATACAAACAACACTTGATACTTCCATACTCATTTTTTTTTTTGGGGGGGGGGGGTGATATAGCTGTCTTTGCATGCAAGGTTGGATTAAGTCTGATGGGGGGGGTACAACTTCCATTTCTCCAAATTGTGATACTGATGGAACAAACAAAAACAAAAAACTAGAGGAAAGGTAGACTTTGGAGAAGCAAGATAGGGAGAGTACTGATGCATTGAAGCTTTTGAACTTGGAGAAGACTCCTTGCATTACTGTGGATAACCCAAACAAATCAACCAAGAGTTTCACTCAAGGCACAAAGGTTCAAATGATCTTATTTTGAATACATTATGTGAAAGATCCATCTCTCTGGAGAAATCTATCATGTTGGAAAAGGTGGAAGGATCCAACTAATAGCAAGGTGGACAGATTGAATTCCAGTAACGATAAGTAGACCATTAGAAAACATGACGGGCCAGGTTAGGGACAGATCCATCAAAATCTATGTGGTTGTCAAGAATCAACGACAACTTGTTCAGAGCTTAGATCATTTCATACGCATTAGTTACGTCTGTCTGTTTGCCTGACTATCATCTCCTTTTGATGACTCCATAATTCCTTGCAGGGTGGAGTCTGGGCAACGGAATGGAACTGAGTGTTTACTGGCCAGATGCCCTTCCTATCGCCAATGCGGAGTTATATTCAGCAGATACATTCACAACACGTCCAGAGAGAGACATATCTGCCTCTACCTAGGATCAAACTCACAGCCTCCTGATTGTAAGGTGAGAGCGCCACCTCTAGGCCACCGCACCACTTGTGTCTGTCTGTCTGTCTGTCTGTCTGCCTGCCTGCCTGCCTGCCTGCCTGCCTACCTACTCGCTCCTTCTCACAATTCTCATTAGAGAATACTATTCACGCTTCTTGGTGGCATGAAATCTCACATCTGAAGAACAGTGCACAAAAGCAGATTCATGGCTGAGGGAAACAGGGGAGGTGATTCAGGCACTGATTGTCATAGGTTTCTTACTTCCAATTTAGGCAAAGCATTAGGAAGATTAAGGCAGGAGTCGCCAACCCCTAGCCCAGTACCGGGACGCGGCCCATTCAGAACTGGGCTACGCAAACAGCGGGCACTTTTGTGCGCATGGGAAGCTCCATTTGTATGGGGAGAACGATCCCCACCATCAGACCTCTAAATTAAAGTATGTGTCCTTTAATTAACAATGTTTTCCCCCTCTAATATTTTTTTTTACTTTGCCGCATATAATGTACTTTTTGAAAAAATTCTATCCTACAACTGTTTTCCCGAAAATAAGACCCAACAAGCATGATTTTTCAGGATGCGCGTGATATAAATCTTATCCCCCCCAAATAAGCCCCAGTTAAGATTGTCAACCAGATGGATGCATTTAGTATCGTATTTTACCCAAAATAAAACCTAACCAGAAAATAAGCTCTAATGCATCTTTTGAAGCAAAAATTAATATAAGACCCAGCCTTGTTTTTGGGGAAACACTGTAGATGCACACATGGCGGAAAGTAATGTTCCCAATCACAGCATTTATATTCACAAATATTTTTTACATTTCCTTCTCATGAATTTGGAGATTTCATCAGTTAACAGTTTTCATAAACAGATTAATAATAGTTTTTTGGACTAATCTGTCATTACACTAAGAGGATGAAAGAGATTATTTTTCTCTGCAATGACTATACTTTGAAACTTTGATTGGAAAAAATGTTCTACTATTCTTACTTTTAACAACTTTTATCCATGCTTATATGATGCAGTTATTGGCTTATTTTTTTATTATGTTATTTTCTTTTCCCTCACAGATGGGTCTAGGAAGCTTACTCAGGAATGTTCTTCTAAGCAGCTCATTTACTGAAGGCCATGAATGTTAATTTTTTTTATACTGACTGGTTACACAACATTAATTATCACTCCTGTGGCTCTTCTAATTGCCAAACTGCTTTGAGGTCTCTTTTTTCATTCTCCCGGCCGCATTGTCATGCCCAGTCACCCACTGATCAATTTTAGAGATGGAAAATGTTTTTTTCCCCTCCAAATCATAAGAAGAGCCCATGGCAACTGGAGAATTCAAATCACAATGTCCTCAACTGGATAATCCAAGATTCAACAACAATACAGTCTATCGCTGTTCTCCAACTAGTAGTCAAGAAAAAAAAATAGTTGAAATAAATATATGGTTGTATTTTAGACCCACTGAAACACCAGGTTTACATGTGAAAATTTGCAACTCCTCGTCTATATTTTACATTTTGCACATCTATCGTTCATCAAAAATATAGCAAACTTCCTCTCCTTTATTCACATGTTTGGGGCCATTTACTGGCTGGCTAATTTCATGACATCTTTGTTTTTCCAAGTGCAATCGCAATAATTCCCCCCTCCCTCAGTTTCCCAAATTAATTGGCAAGCAAATCTATGATTGATTGGAAATCTTATAAAAGCATTTCACCCCCTGTACTCTCTGAGGATCAGCATTTTCCAAGAGATGTTTCCAGAGATACTTCTCTAAATATCTTCAATTGGCTGGACACAGATTGGTTGTCTGCAAATCTTGGTGGCTCTAGATAAGGGCTGCCAAACTCCCGGTCTGCGGGCCAGATGCCTCATGCACTGGCCACGCCCACGCCCAGTTTAGCGGAGGGGGGAAAACTCCTGATACAGCACATGATGGCGCTGTGACAACATGAGTTTGACATACCCAATCTAGATGAATTTTTACTAGGTACCATTAACAACCTCTTCCCACATTAAGTTCCTCCCTAAAGTGAGGAGAAAAAAAGATTTTAGCATTAATCTAGCCCTTAACATGAATGAGCTGGCTACCATCCCTGGAGTCAAAAATCTCCATTTTATATTCCTCCATATCAGTATTCACAATCCTTTAAGAGTTCCAATTTCTCAATCAGATATCCAAGAGTGTGAATTCATAGATAGCATACTGGGCTTCTTCCCTCTGGCATAATGATTAATTAGCCTAGGATTAAAATGGCACATTTCTCTTTATAAATAAGAAAGCTCTCCTTGAGGTCATAGCTAATATTATAAAGGAAGCAGAAGGACAAAGAAAGAGCTTTTGTGCAACTTTTCCTGTCAAATTACGTTTCTCTGCTTCTCTTATTTCTAAGAATTCAGCTATAAGCACAAAGAGGTAGTTTTTAAAGTGAATATAATCTTTGTTAAGCAATCTTGAGTATGTTATCCTTAATGTGGATTAGTAACCCCTAAAGACAAATTGATACTCTTGCCTGCTTGCAGAAAAGAACTGGTTTGTGGTAAAAGAGACAGAAGGGCAATTCTAATGCAAGATACTCCTTTTCACCAGAAAAGTGAACAAAATAAGGTAATTTAGAGTAAAGAGATTATTAATCAATAATTAAAACATACTCTTTCTGGGGCATCATTTCAAGGCGACCAACTTAATGCTTTGCAAATGAACTTTTAGATGCAGAAGAGAAATTCCAAACATGTTTAGAGCAGCATAAAATCTGGTTTAATTTATTCAAGGAATAACAAATATGCTTTCTGATCACAGAGCAACACAAGATATACTTTCCCTGAACTAGTATGTAAAAGCCAAAATCACAAGTAGGTAGGCTTGTTTTGAGTTTGTTTTGGTAAACAACAAATGTTCAAAAGAGAAAAAGAATCTGGAGTAATGAACCATTTAAATCTCTTTGCAAAACATTCAAAAGAAAATCCTTCATTTGTGTGGCATTTTTGGGTGGAGCTTTCCAAGAGAGATGAAAGCAATGTTACTTTCACATTACCATAATTAAATAAAATTCTAAATAGTTATGTATTCATGGAAATCAAAACCTACTGATGAATTATGACCAACCCAAATATGGAATTATTTTACATTTCATCAAAACTGATTAAAAATTCTTTGACAAAATCATTTATGTCGTAGCTCCTGGTTCATAGATGGCACATTTTAACTATGAAAATGCTGCCATCATTAAGATTCATAATACAACAAAAGGCTAAACCTGCAGCCCAGTTACTCTCTGATACCCAAGTTTCCATATATAAAGACAGCAGCGAACTATCCTAGGGAAGGTCCAATCTAAACACTTTTGAACCATTTTGTTATTACCACAATGTATTTTAAATGCAGTAGTGCTTCCAGAGAACTATGCTTGATCTAACAAAGATCTTTACTACGGTCTGTTTTAATGTATTTCTGTCACTGTGGCTTGAATGTAGACTACAAAAATCCCCACATTGTGAGAGCATATGGCCATGTGATTGGACTTTTCTTACTGCAGAGACTCTCAGATGGAATATTTATCTGCCTTGCCTTTCATCTGCTGGCATCTAAATGTGACTAAAATAGTTTTTGTGCTAGGTTCTGCCAAATTTAACATATGATGATGGTATCAATTCAACTCAACTTGAGTATTTTACTTAAAGTTAATATAATAAAACTTTTACTAAAGTTTGTTGCCTACAATTGCAACAAATTTTGATTGATCAACTGATTTCCTAGCTCATCGTAAGATCCATGTCAGCTTTTTATCTTCAGTGGTGGCTATCGCAAACTTGGGGGACATCTGTACTGGTAACAGTCTTCATCTCTTTGTTAAAACTATCAACAAGCTAACCGCCTCTAAGGGTTTGTATTATCACATCATTGCCACTGCCACCATCACTACAGTTATTACTATTATACTATAAATGCAATAAGTTCCAAAATCTTTAAGCGAAAAAACAAGGCTGTCAATGAAATCAAACATGTCATTTAGTGACTCTGTATAGTGCTACAATTCTAAACTTCATTTGAATGCCAAATTAAAACTGAATGGAATGCTTTATTTTGTTTTGCAAATATCTTTAACTTGATTTTATACTGAAATTGTACTCTGATAGATGGTCAATGGTACCTTGATAAGGTTTACTAATATTAATATCTTAATATTAATTACGTAACTAATCTTACATGGGAAAAGACCCGAATATGCCTCTTGGCGTATTTGGGTCTTGTCCCGTGTAAGATTAGTCGGCTAATCTGCAAACATCAACTCCATCAACTAATCAAGATGTTACAACACAGCCAACCAATCCGCTAAAAGCAACAAAGCCACACACACACACACACACACACACACACACACACACATGTTTCTTAATTACACCTAAGATCTATTTCAGTGATGGCTAACCTTTTCTGGACCGAGTGCCCTAAGTGCATGGACATGAGCATGAATGTGCGTGCGCATGCCCAAACACCCAAAATGCAATGTGCGTGCAGTCCCAACACATGTACCCCATCCTCACACGCACCCCCCCACATGCATGTGTGGGTCCCATGTAGGCACCCTGCCTCCCGTGGGTGCATGTGCAGCAGAACTGAACTGGGGTGATGACTCGCGTGCCCAAAGAAAGGGCACTGTGTGCCACCACTGGCACGTGTGCCATAGGTTTGCCATCACAGGTCTATTTTCTTCAACAATCTTCAACCAGTCCGACATCTGAACAATGTTAGTTCTCCATCTATTTTTTCAACACTGCCTAGCTGGAAAGGGCTAATACTTAGAACTGATTCCTAAAAGAGGATTCCCACAGATTCCCCCCCCCCTTTCAATTAATCTAACAATTTAAGATGCTTGGCTGTGCTTCCGTTGGGCATGTTTATTGCAATTAACAGAGTAAATTTCTCAGATAAGGATTAAATAGAAAAGTGATCTTATCCCCTTTAATCAGCTATCAGAAGTGGGTGCTACTAAGTCAACTTTTGCTTCTGCCTGAATTACTAAGGATGCATGCTTTTGTTGAATGTAAAGCCCTTGATTAAAACAACATCAAATCATATCCTGAGATTTCAGTTCTTTGACTTGAGAGATAATGTTCTTTCATGAGCAGTTAGGTAATAACTGGTTTTTCCAAGCTGCTCAGGAGGAACATTTTAAAGTCTATTTCAGCATTATTCATTCATAAGGCTTGTGTAGCTCAGCAGAAAGTTCATTAGTTTTGTCCGACAAACTTTTATTTATCTCCCATCCTCTAGTATAAAACCGACTTTCTTCAGAAATACTTTTCTGGCTGGCTTTGCCTTTTCTTTCCTTTTTGCAACTGTTCTTTTAATACGTAGAATTGTGTTGGGGCCACTAAAAATCTGAGGAACCACCTGGATTCTGTAGGATGGCAAAAATCAGTTAAATTTCCACCCATTCAAATTTGTACTGATATTTTAAGGCGGTGATGCAATACTAAGATCCACAAGGCATCCTAAGAACCAAAAGGTGTCATTGTAAAAATATTCTAGCAAAATAAAATACGTATTTTCTCCTTTGCTTGGCTAATGCTACAATTATTGAGTGCTCTCAAAAAGATAGCAGGTTCACAGAATACAGCTGGCACCATTAAGTTTGTCATCTGGGATTTTATAATATAGATTCTCTAGTAATAAAGAAAGAAACATCCAAGGCTATTCTGAGATAGAAATGTATAAAACCATCCTTATTTTACTCTATGTTCAAATTCATGGTATAAAACATTTAATGCACTTTCAGATGCAAGTAGAAGCTATGTACACAACATTTAAATATACCAGAAGAGTTGTTATATCCTGATGTCACAAACAGTGTCTGTTATTCCAACATATTTTTCTAATCACTCAACATACTGTCAAATAACTTTTGATGACACTAGGAATTCCAACATACTTACTGTTTTCTAATTACCATATTTTTCAGTGTATAAGATGTACTTACCTGCCCTCCCAAAACTGGGTGGAAATGTCTGTGCATCTTATACAGTGAATGTTGCCGAAGCCCCGCCCACCCACTGGCCCCCACCCTTCAGCCTCTGCCTCCCAGCAATTTGCCTCTGCCGCCTATTGCCACCTCCGTGCATCCTGTTTTCAGCCTCCGCACGCCCCATTTTCAGCCTGTTCCAGGTGGTGGGGATCGCCACCACCTATCACCACCACCTGGAATGGGCCGAAAATGTGGTGCCCAGAGGCCGAAAACAGGAGGCCGAAAACAGGATGTGTGAAGGGGGCAAAATGTGGCAGCTGCGATGGGCGGCGATGGGCAGTGGTGATCCCCATAGCCTGGAACAGCTGATAGGCGGTATTCCGGGATGCAGATCCAACTGCCAATCAGCTGTTCATGCTAAATCAGGCTGTGCTGAAGCTGACCAGGCTGTTAGTTGCAAGGAGCAAATTGCGCAGAGGCAGAGGCAGATTTTTTTTGTTCTAGTTTTCCTCCCCAAAAGCTATGTGCATCTTATAGTCTGGAGCGCCTTATAGTCCGAAATATATGGTATGTTGGTCTTTTCCTCAAAGGTGACTGAAATTGTTTGTATGCTCTCATATGAAGAAAAATGCTATTAGTCATCTATTCTTCCTGTAGATTGAAACATATTATTTCTATATTGTTTAGGCAATATATATTTAGGAGTATATTTGTTGATTATTCTTCTACTAGACAAACTTTCCAAACACAGATTGAGTGCCACATCCCTTTCCAAAACTTCAACAAAATGTTTAGCTCATAAAGTCTTCCCACGTCTTCAATAACCTTGAAGACAATTTCTAATTTAATGGAAAGAGGAAACAGATCTGCTAGATAAACAGTGATGCGCAATACATTCTTGGAATCTCCCGTGACTCTCTATAATATATTAAGGGGCATGATGTAGCTAAAGATGCTGAGTTTTTCAACTGGAAAGCTGACAATGGCGGTTCAAGACCTAAGCAATGTATGATGGGGTGAATTTCTGTTCTTGGCTCAGCAATTGCTAACCTAGCAATTTGAAAGCATTCAAATGCGAGTGGATAAATGGGTACCATTTTGGTGCGAAGATAACAGCATTCTGTGCATCTTGGTGCATAGTATTGCTGGCCGCATGATCAGGGAAATGTCTTCAGACAACCTGGCTTGCTTGGCTAAAAAATAGAGATGAACACTCCTCCCAAGAGCCAGACACAACTGGACAAAGGAAACCTTTTCCTTTATATTAGGGAGTCAATAACCTCTTACGAAGTCGGAGTATCTTTTAAATAAAATATAACAATGGACCTTATGTTCCAAAGATCAAGAGGAGGAGGAGGAGGAGGATTATTCCTGAATCACAGTTGTCATTCCAAGACTAAATACACATGTTCCTGTATCTAAGCAACATAATTAATGATTGTGCAAATGAATGACAGAAGTATTTGGTTTTTATGTGGTCACAGACATGATTTTAAGCACGCTAGTTATATGTTCTCCTTTCCTTCAGATATATGAGGATATAACTGTCCTATGCAGGCCCTAACATTTTTTTTTTGAGGATTTTAAGTATGCAGAAGAAGGCAATTTTTATTCAAATCATGTGTTTTTTGGACACAGAAATCTCCACAGTATTTTAAGGAAAAAACAGATATGAATTGCAGTATTGCTAGAATAATTCATGTGACATATTTTATAGCCACTCAGAAAATGCTGGCAGACATTCTCTGGTCTGAGAAAGTAATCGGGGTTGTGCCTTTTTAATGCTTGCACTGGAGACTACGAAGAATCTTGGAACCAATAATGTTGCCTAGTTTGGGTAATGAAACTGTCTAAAAGAAAACCCTCACCCAAAAAAACCTTTGATGGCACTTTAAAATAAAATCTGTTCATTGACAAAATTTCCATCTGTCAAGTGCAAAAGGCCATCCTGCTTGGATCTGCACATATATAACAGCGATAACATTACAAAATTATAGGTTCTTGCGAAGAACTCGATGCTTATGAAGGCCAAAGAACTGGCAGCTGTGACTTCACGTAGAAAAAAGGAAGAGGTGTATGTTACAAGAGCTGGAAAGAGCACCTAAAAAGGAAATAAAATATCCATTAAGGAAAAACAAAGGATTTCTCTTTGCCAAATGGAAGGTCCATTTTCACAACAAAGCAAATGCTTATGGGGGAAAAAAATAGCCAACTATTGATAACATTGATAACACACTTGGCTGTATGTTATCAGTGGTTGGCTATTTTTTTTTCATAAGCATAAATTTATCACGCTGCATCTGTTTCTTTTGAAATCATTTTTTTGCTCTTCAAAAGGAGAAAAAGAATCAACCAAGAGCCTGGGATATTTTGAAATTACTTTCAACTCCATTTCCACACTGCATAAAGTCTGTTGCCAAGAGGCATTGTTTCAAGTCTTAAGCAGTTGAAATAAGGAAATTATGGTACTCCTTTGGACCAAAACAGCTGGTCTAACATTTCAAATTATTCTCATAGGTGTCTCTGATTTTTTATTAAAAAAGGCCTCTCTCTTCTTCCATTTTCACACGAAATGCTAGCCTGTATGAATCACAAACTGGGATTAAGATTGTTTAGGAGAAATATCAATAACCTCAGATAAGATACCACTCTAATGGCAGAAAATGAAGAGGAACTAAAATGCTTCTTGCTGAGGGTGAAAGAGGAGAGTGCAAAAAATTGGCTTGGAAATTAACATTAAAAAACAAAAACCCAACTAAGGTCATGGGATCCGTTCTCATCACTTCCTGGCAAATAGAATGGGGAGAAATGGAAGCAATGATAAATTTAATATTCTTGGGCTCCAAGAATGCAGATGGCGACTGCAGCCATGAAATTAAAAGACGCTTGATCCTTGGGGGCAAAACTATGGCAAACGTAGACAACATATTAAAAAAGCAGAGATACCACCTTGCTGACAAAAGTCTGTGCAGCCAAAGCTATGGTTTCCCCAACAGTAAGATATGGCTGTGCCAGTTGAACCATAAGGGAGGTTGAGTGCCAAAGAATTGATGCTTCTCAAATTGCTGGTGTTGGAGAAGTCTCTTGACCCCTTCCCTTCCCCCTCCCCTCCCCATGCTGTCAGCTACTTTTTTTTCAATGAAACAAGAAAAATGCCCTAATTTTTTTCAATAATATAGAGAAACTAGACTCTAAGCTTGTTTTCTGGCGTTTAGAAAAGAGGGTCAATTACCTTTTGCAGGGGGTATTCTAAAGAATTAATGAGGTAAAATAGCAAAGCATGTTGGAGATGTGTGTGTGCCCCCGAGCTCCATTTTCCTTGGCAGAGGGCTAGCAATACAAACTAAAAACCAAGCAAAAGGAGAAATGATTCCCCTTTTGCATTTGAGCGTGTAAGAAGGGACAGGAAAGGAGAAAGGAAAAGAGGAAAGACAAAGATAAAGAAAGTAAAATGAGAAGAGAGCAAGAAAGGAAAAATAAGGAAAGAGGGAAAACGAAGAAGAAAGGAGAATGAAGGAAAAAGAAGAAAAAGATGGATGGATGGATGGATGGATGGAATGAAGGAAGGAGGGAGGGAAAGAAGGAAGGAAGGGAGATTATAATGAAAGTGAGAGAGGGTCTGAGGGAAGTCCTGCCTTAGCACTTGGCCACCACAGATGCCTCCAACACGTGTAGTATCGAGCTGGCCATGCCCACCTGGCCACACCCACCATGCCCCCCCCAAGGTCAAACACAACCCTGATGCAGCCCTCAATGAAATAGAGTTTGTTACCCCTAGTCACAAAGAGTCGAACATGACTTAGCGACGGAACAATTCCTTCCATTACAGATTGGCTAAAAGACTTGTGTTTTTGGAACAACAGAAGCCTTCAAATGTCAGAGAACAAGGACATGCAGCTCCCACAGCTTACATTTTTAATAACAATGATACAAAAACTATTCCGCTGAACCCTGTTTTAACTGTAGAGGGACAGGATACATAAGGCTGAAAAATCAGGCCCGGCTCAATCAGCCTCTGTACTGATAAACCACAAAGCTCTTTGCTCCGCATCAAAAACACCAACCTGCATTTCCCAACGTGGGCTGTAATTAAAACCGGCATCTCCGAATGTCTCTGATTAGGGAGGCAGCCATCTTTCTTAACTGTCAACTTATGTGTCAGTCAACAGTCATAAAAACTAAGGTGACAAGAAGATAAAAACGGCCCTACTTATAATTACGGTTGATCCTACATAATATTTTGCATCTCCAACATGCTTTGCTATTTTTACCTCATTAATTCTTTAGAATACCCCCTGCAAAAGGTAATTGACCCTCTTTTCTAAACACCAGAAAACAAGCTTAGAGTCTAGTTTCTCTACATTATTGAAAAATTTAGGGCATTTCATTGAAAAAAAAAAGTAGCTGACAGCATGGGGAGGGGAGGAGGAAGGGAAGGGGTCAAACCAAGAATAGATGGCCACCAGAACAAGTCCTGTAAGCTAGATAGACAGAAGTTTATTTTTAAAGCTGCATAAAGGTAAAAGTAAAGGTTCCCCTTGCACATATGGACATTCTCAACTCTAGAGGGCGGTGCCATTTCAAAGCCGAACAGCCAGCGCTGTCTGAAGATGTTTCCGTGGTCATGTGGCCAACATGACTAAATGCTGAAGGGGCACGGAGCGCTGTTACCTACCCACCAAAGGTGGTCTCTATTTTTTCTAAGTGCATTTTACATGCTTTTGAACTGCTAGGTTGGCAGAAGCTGGGACAAGTAACTGGAGCTCACTCTGTTACGTGGCACTAGGGATTTGAACCGCTGAACTGCTGACCTTTCTGATTGACAACCTCAGTGTCTTAGCCAGTGAGCCACGGCGTCCCACCAAAGCTACATATTTTATTTTATTTTAATGACAAACTCCAGCCATTAAAGTCTGTCATGAAAAATGAAAGCCTTAGCTTCAGCAAGTAGCTAAGCGTGCACCTAAAAAAAACCAACCACACCATGGTTATAGTGTTCTTCAAACATTATTAAATGCTGATTTCAAATGTTGAAAACTTCAGGTGGAAGACTTCTAATTAGGTCCAAAACAAGTTTGAGCAACTTTAGAACATCAAGACATTCAGGTGGTTAAGCAGCCAACACTCAGAATTAAACTCAGTGTGGAAAAAAGCCTTGTTGAACAGTTTATAGAGGGGTTTACAAGCTTAAACCCTCAAAGAGCCACAAAGGTCCTAACCAGAAGCCAACCCGTTCAATTCTGGAGCTGATTGGAAGTCCAGTTGCCCCACCATAGAGTCTCCTCCCAGCATGGCATCCTTTTTCCTCTGCCAACCGGAAGTCCAGTTCCCCCACTATAGAGTCTCCTCCTAGCATGGCGTCCTTTTTTCCTCTACCTGTCCTAACCAATGAATTGTGGAGTCAACCAGCGACAGGGAGCCGCAGAAGAGGAATGGATTTTGGATTTGGATTTGTTTATTATTTATAGGCCGCCCTTTTCCCTGAGGGGACTCAGGAAGGCTTACAATTTATAGGGAGGGGGATACAAGACAATAAAACAATAAACATGAAAACAGTGCAAGTAAAAATAAAACACAACATTCATCATTCGGGTGGGGACAGATTACACTCTTTATCCCCAGGCCTGACGGGATAGCCAGGTCTTGAGGGCTGTGCGGAAGGTCTGGAGGGTCTGGAGGGTGGTGAGGGTACGAATCTCCACGGGGAGATCGTTCCAAATGGAAAGAGTCACATGTGGCTCCAGAGCTGTGGGTTGCTGACCCCTGGTTTACAGCAAGAATAAGGCAAACCATAAATATACTGTAGCTCTGAACTCTTGGAAATAGAAATATACGACTATGCAAATACTGGAATGTCAACCATACTATACTAATAGTCCAGCTTTACTTTACAATCATGGGGTTTACCAAGCTATTAAAATTTCCAAGCTATCAGAACTTCATTTTTCTCATCCAAAGTTATGAGATGGCACCAGAAGACACCAGAAGGACCTACATTACATACCTGGCACTGAACAATACCACCCAGAGTGCAAGAATTCAGGGTTACTGGAGTTTTCTTGGATTGGGATGTCTTAATACGATAAGCTGGATGCTTGAGAACCTCATGTATTTTCATGTATTTTTGGTGATTTGCTGAGAGGAACAGGAATGCCAAGAATGCACAACGGCAAGGACTTCTCTTTTTTTTAAAAAAAAGCCCTGTGTTATCAACAGAATTAAATTTTAAAAGAAATGACACTGATCTTTGTTACTTCTCCAGGAAGGCAACAAGTCTCAGGACTGAACAAGCTCAGAAGAAAAAGTTCTCTATTCTCCCTGTTTGAAAATAGCCTTTATCTGCACCTATTCTTAAACTGAGATGGTTAATCATCAGTAGGCAGAATCAAAATAAGCACTTGCAACCAAATTGTTCGCCAGCTTCAATCATCATCACAAGTGGAGCCGAAAAAGTTAAAAAATAAAATAAATGTTTGTCGTATCATTCAAACAAATAAAAGTCTGACGCAGTTTGAGTCATGTTCTTTAGTTTTCCTTGAAAGTGTTAGTTCAAAAAAGGCATTGTTAAACCGAAAGAAAACAAACAAAATTTATAAAATATAAAGATGGACTTTGAATGAGCAATTTCAACTTTTGGAAGCCAGCTATGAGTCAACAAGAGTGGAAGTAACAATGGAGAGAAAGGTTTAGTGAAAGAAAGAAAACAATCAAAGAAGGGTACTTCTAAAAAAATGATTCTCTCTCTCTCTCTTTCTCTCTCTCCTCCTCCCTCTCTTTCTCTTTGGGGCGGGAGAGGGAGAAAGCGGAAGGGGGCAGGGGAGGAGGGAGGGAGAGAGGGAGGGAGAGGGGTGAGTGAGTGAGTGAGTGAGTGTGTGTGTGTGTGAGAGAGAGAGAGAGAGAGAGAGAGGGAGGGAGGGAGGGAGGGAGGGAGGGAGGGAGGGAGAGAGAGAGAGAGAGAGAGAGAGAGAGAGAGAGAGAGAGAGAGAGAGAGAGGGAGAGAGGGAGAGAGATAGAGATATACCGTGACTGGCTCAGGAATTCTGGGAGTTGAAGTCCATAAGTCATAAAAAGCCATTATTCCCCACCCTTGCTTTATATAGCAATAGCACTTAGACTTATATACCGCTTCACGGTGCTTTACAGCCCTCTCTAAGCGGTTTACAGAGTCAGCAGTAGACAGTGATCTGAATGAGCCCCTATTAATTTATGAAGGTAGGAAACAAAGGCTTCAAATGTTTGTCTCAACATGCCCTGTAGCTATCTATAGCTGTACAGATTTCCTTCATAAAAAAACAGATGGAAGAAAAGTAAGATTTAAACTGAAAAATCAGCAGAGGGTCAAACTTCAAGTGCCTTAACTATGAAAGCATACTGCTCAGATGAATAAAGACACTGTACATTAGCTATACCATCTATAAATAGTGATTCTCTGCTCTTTGGGCTGATGTTGTTATTGTAATTGTGTCTCAGTATCCAAAATGCTTCACAGAGCATTGACTTGCTTTAGACATTAACAATTTACACTTAATAACTCACGGTTTATTAAGCTGGAGTTGCAAACATCTGATTTAGCATACTGTCTCGGTATCAGGAGGGCTGCAGTGTAGAAAAATGCAGCCTCATACAGAAGGGAAAGAGTATTTTCAGGCTTGGTGCCTATTGAGCTGAAAGGTTGCATCAAGAAAGGAAGATGATAAATGGGATGAGCAACTCAAGCTGATAGTGGAGGGGAAACCAAGAACAAAAATTGGTGCAGCATTCTCTATTCTGACCTACACTAACCGCCCCCTCCCCATCCTTCAAGGGGCCTTGAACAAGCTCACTGTCCAAGCACAGAGCTCACCCATTCTTTGAAGGAAGTGAGGCAAAAGTCAGTGTGTTACAGCAAAAGATATTTTCAGCCGGGGTTGGCAAACCTACCATGTCTATGGAGGAATAAAGATCATAAACTGCTTCAGCTGCTTATCTCTTAAGTTGGATGTTATACACTGAGTTAAGCATATAACAGATTTAACAGAATATCAGTTGGAAGGCACCTTGGAGGTCTTCTAGTCCAACCCCTGCTCAAGCAGAAGGCCCTACACCAGAGATGTCCAAATGGTGGCCTGTGGGTCGGATGCGTCATGTGCAGGCCACACCAACCTCAGCTCCACGAAGGGGAAAACGTTGCGAAACATCACATGATGGCAATGTGATGCCGCGAGTTGATACCGGTGCCCTATACCATTTCAAAGAGTTGTCCAATCTCTTCTTTAAAAAACTCCAGTGTTGGAGCATTCCCAACTTCTGGAGGCAAACTGTTCTGGAGGCAAACTGTACTGTGAGCGAAGTTCTTCCTAGCTCCAGGTTGGATCTCTCCTTGATAAATTTTTGTTAGGTAAGCTCCCCGTTGGGAGAGCGAGTACGTTCAGCGAAGCGTTGTGAGAGTTGTGTTGGAGAACACACAAACCAGCATACAGAGACACTGTAGTTTAAGTAGGCTTTTACTTTCGTGGAAATAGAGGTATCAGAATCCATCAAACAATCCAAGTCATACACGGATAATTCATCAGTCATCAATGTCTTTCAGTTAAGGGATAATCCAAATAACATAGTCCAGTAACATATAATCAGTTCAGTAATCAAGGTTTGCTAACAGTTGCAAAACTTACAATAGCTCACGGCACTCAGATCAGATCAGCCCAGCATCTAACAAACAGAAACAGTCGTTCTGGCTCCCTCTTATGGCCAATTGAGGAAAACAGCAACCAATCACATTTTACAGTATGATTTAAAGAAACAGGTATAACATTGTTACATGATTGAAATATTGCCAACCCAAACGTTAGAATTATATTCCTAACAGTTTCCATCTATGTTGATTAATTCTGTATTCCATATTTATCCCATACTGATCAATAGAGACTAAAGCAAAAATATTTTAACATTGAATGTATTGAAAGATATTTTTGAACAATGGATCAAACGCAGGGAGCTTCAAACTGTTTTCAGGCTAAGCCTCTGAGAAATTAAAGGAAGGGGGTAAACAAATTTAACCAAATTTCCCTGTACTTGTGGGATATCCAGCGCTTGCTTTCTAGTACTTGCAACTGTTAATCAACTTTCTATACTTTTAATTAAAGGGGCCAGCAATGCTAACATGGTGTGCGTTTTTCTTAGATGCTTAATGTTGATGCTTGATGTTGTGTATGATTCTGGCAAAATCTTAATAGAGGTGCAGCCCAAAATACATGGAAAAGGTTAGATTATTTAACTGTAGCTGAATGATTATCTAGTTGATGAGAGATATGAAGCAGAAATATTTCAAATTCAGTTTTAGCTAAAGTCAAGACCAGCCCCTGCCTTACCAAAAAAAGTAAGGAACAATGAAGAGGCTGTCAGAGTATGAATATTCATGGACTGGAATAGATCAGCCAATGGGGACTGAATGGGGACATGGGAACAAGGTCAGCCAATGAATAGGCATAGCAACTACATCAGTCAATGGAGAGCTTAAACAGATCTGAGCCTGTGCAGAGAATTGAAACAGAAACTTAAGCAGTCTGTCTGGGCTTGTCTGCTGAAATGAAACTAACTGTTTGTGTTTGCTTGTAACTCTCCTGCCTTGTGTTTACTTGGAAGAACCACCTGTTGGTATTGTACACTTATTCATCTATTCTTATGTATATAAAGAAGTCAATGAATCCTGCTGCATCAGTTATCCATGTGTGCTTCTGGATTTGAATTTATAGCAATAGCAGTTCGACTTATATACCGCTTCATAGGGCTTTCAGCCCTCTCTAAGCGGTTTACAGAGTCAGCATATTGCCCCCACAGTCTGGGTCCTCATTTTACCCACCTCGGAAGGATGGAAGGCTGAGTCAACCTTTGAGCCGGTGAGATTTGAACCGCCGAACTGCAGTTAGCAGTCAGCTGAAGTGGCCTGCAGTACTGCACTCTAACCACTGCGCCACCTCGGCTCTATGCACTAACTCTGACAGAGGGCCCAGAATTGATATACTATATCAGTTTTTGAGAGTTTCCGTATTTTTCGGAGTATAAGATGCACCAAGATTTTGAAGAGGCAAATTAAAAAGAAAAGTTTTTGCACCCTGCAACCTCCTAAAAACAGGCTGTTTTCCGCAAAAATGGGTCAGTTTTTTTTAAAAAAAAAAAAAAAAAAAAAGAGCGTGCATAGCCGTTAGGAGGCTTCCAGAGTGCTCCTGGGGCCTGGGGGGGCAAAAACAAGCAAAAAATGGCCCTTTTTTGCTCATTTTTGCCCTCCCCAGCCCCCAGGAGCACTCTGGAAGCCTCCTAAAGGCTATGCACGGCCATTTTTCCAAAGGGGGGGGGGTTGGGAGGCCAAAAATGCTGTATTCGGTATATAAGATGCACCCAGATTTTCACCCTCTTTTTTGAGTGAAAAAGATGTGTCTTATACTCCAAAAAATATAGTAAGTGTGTTAGCTGCCCTTCTACTCCTCAGCCTGGAATTTTCCAAATGGTTTCCTTGATATGGAACCATTCAGAAGATATGACAAATTCATACTTAACATGCCTTAGCTGGCTAGAAATTGTAGGAATGGCAATCCTAACATTGAGAAGACACCAGGTTCAGGAAGTCTGAGTATCTTCTCATTTAGCTCAAGAACTTTTGGGGCCATTCTTCACTTAGGGTTATTAAATTTTTAAAAATTGTTTGTGTAACCATGTGTCCAATTCAACACTGACAAAATGAGTTTCAGAACAAAGGATCAGATTTGCATGAAGAGATATGAGCTTGTGCTAACTGAAATATCCTTTTTATTAAAAAAAATAAAAAAATAAAGCATCCCCAGTGCATTATTAAACTGTGTTGGACTGAAACACACAAACTCGTCTTCACATTTCCTTTCATCCTTTTTATGTGGCACCCTCAACCGGCTCAAGGAAAGAAGGAAGAGCTTTTTCTTTCGAATCTATTTACCCAAAGAACTCTGAGAAAGACTCATTACAAAACATGTGATTTGAATTTCATGGTTGCACAATGTTGAATTGAAATCCGCAAATAGTAAATACAGAGACTCAGGCACAACACAGCTGAATTAAAAGCTCATGATTGGATGTTTTTCTTTGTTTTAGATGTCGATTCTGTTTCCGTAAACAACCAATTGTCAGCATAAGAGTTTCTTGGAATAAATGCATTTGGTGGAGGCTAATAATGTAGATAAGTGGGGAAAAAACCTTTAGAAATTGCAACCAACTAAAGCGAGTTTTATTCCTGCTTCTTTCCTCCCAAATGTACAAGGTTTAGATATAAGTAGCCCTCGATTTAGGACCATAATTGAGGCCAGAAACTTCTGTTGCTGAGCAAGACATCTGTCAAATGAATTTTTCCCCACTGTACGCCCTTTCTTGCCTCAGTTGTTAAGTGAATCACTGCAGCTGCTAAATTAGTAATTTGTTAAATATCTGGCTTTCCAATTGACCCTGCTTGTCAGATGGTCGCAAACGGTAATCACATGACCCTGGGACACTGCAATTGGTCATAAATACGAGTCAATTGCCAAACATTTGAATTGTTATCACGTGACCATGGGGATGCAGCTATGGTTCTAAGTGTAAAAAGCGGTCATAATTACCTTCTATCAGTGCCGTTGTAACTTCAAGCGGTCACTAAATGAACTGTTGTAAATTGAGGACTACCTGTAATCATGTCCAAATGACACTCATCCAGTCTCATAAACCCAGTTATGATGTAAGTACACCTTCCCTCCTTTTTCCTCCAGTCCTGAGTACTTCCTCTTTCAATTTCAATTAAATTGCAATGATTGTAAAAGGCACAATGATTGTGAAACAAGTTTCTTCTGGAAAGCACCTCTTGCAAATCTTGCAAGCTCACTTTCTAGCCATACCCTTCTGGGATTCAAACCCAGGCTATTTACATATTAGACAGATGTATTAATCTCTAACCCACGGACTCTCCTGGCTTTGTCGGCTATACCAAGGGAGAGATTAAGTGGTGTTTTTTTTTTTTTTAAGCAGGGCAACCTAGTCAACCCAAATATGGGAACGGAGTATACATATTGCTTCCACTTTCGCCTTTCAGCCCCAATCCAGAAGCCTTCGCAGGCAATCGCTTTCACGACAAATATAAATTTTGTCAGAAATATAAAGTTAACAGAAAAAATACCTTGTTATCTTTGTTGGTAAATATAAATTTAACACAAAAAATAGTTTGTCACAAAAGCGACTGTCTGGAAAGGCTCCTGGATAGGGGCTGAAAGGTGAAAGAGGAAGAAGTATGTATGTTCCATTCCATATTTGGGTAGACAACGTTGCCCTGATTTTAAAAAAACCACTTTGGATACTTTGGGTTTCATCCATATCCTATCTGTCTGACTATAGCAGGAGTAGACAACACATTGCTTATAGACATCAAATCTCTAAACTAGTGACTACCAAGCTCCCTCCTCACACCTACCATGCTTCCCCCAAAATAAGGTAGGGCCTTATTTTCTTTTGATGCCCGAAATAAGTACTTGGCCTTATTTTCGGGGAGGTCTTATTATTTTTGAGGTGCAGGAGGCCCCTTAATCTCGGCCTGCAGATCAGCTGAACCAGAGAGGGCTGGAAGTTCTGTCTCTATTTCTAGCACATTCTTGCCAGCCCTAGCATCGCTGGACCTGCCGCTCTTTTTGCTGCCGCCACTAAGAGAAGGGGCGCAGTAGCTAGGATTTGAGGGAGCGGCCTCCGCAAGGCCGTTCCACATAGATGGCAGGTGCATATGGGGCATATTCTCCCCTTCTACCCCCAAGAAATGGCTGGGGCCAGCCAAGAAATGGCTGGGGCCAGCCAAGAAATGGCTGGGGCCAGCTGCGCATGAATCTAAATATTTTAGGGAAGGGCTTATTTTCAGGGGAGGGCTTATTTTAGCGCATGCGCTCAAAAGCTTTATTGGGCATATTATCCCGGGAGGTCTTATTTTCGGGAAAACAGGGTACGTTGGCCCTTTATAATAGCGCAACACGACCTTCATTGCATGGTCAGATAGATGAATGACAGAACCTTAGTACTAAGATACAGGTTGGCAATTGCAAAATTACAGCTGGCATTGAATTCCAGAAGTGATTATTTGACTTTAGATCCTTTATGATAACAGAGAGACTCTCAACTCAGCAAGCGAAACTGATCTATAACCTTGGTGAAAGCAAACAAAAAACAAAACAAAAAAACACCCATGTTCCCATTCACGAAATTGCGTAGCATGACATGCAATTTATAAAGTACAGGGATGACACCAGAATGATTTTCTACAACAAATTCATAGTTATTTGGAGGCAGCTGAACATTTTAAGGCTGCAAGCTGACATAACAGGCAGGGGGATACAAGGTAACAATTAGGTGATTACCATCAGCAAGATGAACAACACTCCCTGTCAATATTTTTAAAGATAGCTCTAGGGAAGATGGAACATGTACAGTTTGTGTGTGTGTGTGTGTGTGTGTGTGTGTGTGTGTGTGTGTGTGTGTCTCAGTGGTGAGTTCCGGATCCCGGGGCAACCGGTATGGTGCAACTGAGCCTGGCGTCCAACACATCAATGTGTGCAGTGCGTGCACACAGTGCAGGCATGCGTCCTTATCTCCTGCAATGCTCCAGCTGCTCGGTGGAGTGTCATGCAGGCGCTGTATGCTCCGTGCGCGGAAGTGCCGAAGAGGTCAAATACAGGTAAGGAGGGCAGGTGGGCTCTCCAGAGCACCGTACTGGAACGGTACCCGGTGCTCCCGGCAGGCTCTGGTACGCCCGTACTGGGGCATACCACCTGCAACCCACCATAGATAGATAGGTAGGTAGGTAGGTAGGTAGGTAGGTAGGTAGGTAGGTAGGTAGGTAGGTAAGGCAGGCAGGCAGGCAGGCAGGCAGGCAGGCAGGCAGATCACAAATACGTCTAGATCAACTTAATTTAAATAAAAAGCATTTTAAAAAGATATTCCATGAAAATAATTTTCTGTAGATGCCGAAAACATATCCCTATTTTTATTTTGGTGGCTGTTTTTGTCTTCTTTTGTCCTTTATTTCTCTTTTGCTTCTACATATTTTATGCTTTTGAGAAACCAAGAGTAGAGTTCATACCTGAGGTAAATCAAACAGGTAGTCCTCACTTTATGACCACAATTGTGTCCAAATTTTCATTGCTAAAGCAAGGCAGTTGTTAAGTGAGTTTTGTCCCATTTTACATTCCTTCTTGACATAGTTGTTAAGTGTATCGCTGCAATTGTTAAGTAAAACAATCCTTGAGTGAATCTGGCTTCCACATTGACTTTGCGGACCAGAAGGTCGCAAAAGATGATCACATGACCCTGGGACAATGCAATGTCCACTATAGAGCAAGTGGTTTTTTGAATCAAGATCTTCCAGGCCAGAGATGTCAAACTGGCAGCTCGTGGGCCAGATGCATCACACGCAGGCCATGCCCATTCCAGCTCCACAAAGGGAAAAACGCTACGATATGTCACATGATGGTAATGTCACGCCGCGAGTTTGATGCCCATTCTAAGCCACTGGTTCTTAACCTGAGGTCGGTAGACCCCGGGAATGGGGGGCACAAAGACTTACAGAAATGATTTAAATTATGAGTTATCGTACTTTTCGGAGTATAAGATGCACCTTTCCCCTCCTAAAAGAGGGTGAAAATTTGCGTGCGTCTTTTACACTGAATATAGCCCACCAGCCGCCACTCTTTGGCCTCTGCCTTCCAGCAATTTACCTCCTTGCAGCAAACGGGGAAAATGGGGCTTGTGGCGGCAAAAGGCTATGGCAATCCCTGCAACCTGAAACAGCTGATAATCGGGAGGCTGAAATTGAAAGTGAAACTTGCCGTTTGCTGCAGGAGGCAAATTGCTGGGAGGCAAAGGCAGATTTTTTTTCTTGTGCTAATCAAGCTGTTTGCTGCAAGGAGGTAAGGTCAATAACTATAAATGCCTATAGAATGTTCACATTATTAGATTTATTTTTTAAAGATTGCTTTATTATTGTTCTAGACACTTAACAAAATGAAGAAACTTTTTAAAATAAATGCTTGATCTGAAGAGGCCCACTCCTATTGTAACTCCTTTTAAATAGCAGAGAATAACTATACTTGCAGAAAGCCACATCATTTTTTACAGCATCCATACAAGTATAGTCTGAAATGTAACACGGCAAACAGTAGTACATCGTCTGTACTGTTTGCTGTTTGTTGCAAGGAAGCAAATTGCTGGGAGGCAGAGGCAGATTTCCCCCCCTTGTCTTCCTCCCCAAAAGCTAGGTGCATCTTATACTTCGGAGCACCTTATACTCCGAAAAATGTGGTAAGTCTTGGTGGTCCGTGGCCATGATCCTTGGCCACAAGAAGGGGGTCCGTGTTGAAGAAAAGTTGAGAAGACCCAAACACAAAAATTTATACACTATTTTAGATTATTTATCCCTGCCCACAACTATGTGCAATGATGAAACAAAAGAGACAGGGTGTACATTAGAAACTTGTTCCCAGGTCTTCCCACATACCTTGGGCTTGAGTAGATATTTTTTTATGCCACGCATAAAAGTTTGCAAGATGGTTATAAACCCATTCAGCTGATTGCCTTTAAAAAAAAACTTCCCATGGTCAGAAACAATGAAAACACAGCATGGGAAAACGTTTAAGCACAAATGCATAAAGCTATTCCTTTACACGCGCAGAAGGGTCTCGACAGAAGAGAATATTTGTAGCTCAGGGTTGAACCATAGGGTCCTTGGGCTGCCTGAGCTTTGAAAGGTCTTCTGTGCTGTATAGACCAATGGCATTTACCAGGGGGCTTCACCATAGTAGAAAAATGAAACAACATGACACAGATTTTAAATGTGTTCTGGAATAGTTTCACAGGAACTTTCAGTGGTGGTGGTGGGGAGAGAATTGCAACGTGTCACTCATTTTACGTTAACCAGCATATATTTCTTGAATTCAATACACTGCAATCAGAACAACTGCTATTCCTTTTTGTGCTTTCCTTTCTATTTTGAAAAAATCACGTTTCCCAAGCTAAATTCTGAACGAAGCTATGTGTCTGTGTGAAATTCTTTCCTCAAAGTATATAATTAACATTCCTCTTTTTTTCCTTTCTCTCTCAATAACCTAAAGGCTTAAAAAAAAAGACCTAAAGGTCTTTTGTTTTTTTTAAAGGCATCGCTGCAGGGCTAAGAACAGCTATTAAACTATTTAGAATGATGACGTATTACAAACTTCAAGCACTATCTGATTATGCTCATCTCACGTCGTAAGGGCTCCATAAATAAGGTAATACTACTGCAGACATAATAGAAAGTTCCTCAATGACATCCCGGCAATAATTTGACATCTTATTTCATCCAACACTGGTCCCAGAAAAAGAAATCCAATGAGTTTTAAGGAATATTTATTTCTCTATATAACGTTTTGAGGCTGACTGGCCCCTTGATGGCTTTGCACAGTGTGCAAATAAAAAGTTAGGGATCAGTCACAATTCATTGGAAGAATACAACACCAATTGTAACTTAAGGGGCTCCACAACACTGTAATCCAAGATCTGAGAGGACAACTAGATCTTTAACAATTTCCTAAACATCATAAGGGTGGGACCAGTGGTGGGTTGCAGGCGGTATGCCCTGGTACGGGTGTACTGGAACCTGCCTGGAGCACCGGGTACCGTTCCGGTATGGTGCTCCGGAGGGGCCACCACCTGCCCATCTTTAAAGTCTTCTACGCTTCTGCGCATGTGCACAGTGCATACAACGCCTGCAGATGCTCCACCGAGCAGCTGGAATGTCATGGAGGCTCTTGGAGGCGTCGCTGGATGGTAAGACGCATGTGCGTGCTGCGCATGTGTGCACGCGTGCTGCACATGTCTATGTGGACGACGACGGGCCCGTTCCAACCGTACCAGTTGGAATGGGATCCGGAACCCACCACTGGGTGGGACCCACATCAATCTCAGGGGAATATTGTTCTAAAGGGCAATAAGACTGTAATAGACTATGTTTTTTCCTAGGCCCAATAACAAGGGTTTCAAACTTGATTTCATTGAGGACCACATCAGGCTTGTGTTTACCTCAGGCGACTGGGGTGGGCGTGGCCAGGGTGGATATGACCACTCAACGTCACCAGTGTCGGGGGGTGCCTGTGGTGGCCTGAGCGCTTTGCCAGTGAAAACAGGCTCCTGAGCTCTGTTTTCGGCTGTGACAACTTCCTGCAACCCTCTCCCAGCGAAAACGAAGCTCCATTTTCACAGGCAGAGGCATTGCGGGCCAGTCCTTTGCTATTTCTAGGGCAGCACAACGGGCCAGATTTAAGAACCCCGCAGGCCAGATCCAGCCCCCGAGCCTTGAGTTTGACACCCCTGCCCTATAACATGGGTGTCAAACTCACGGCATCACGTTGCCGTCCTGTGATGTTTCACAATGTTTTTCCCATTCACGGAGCTGGGGTGGGCATGGCCTGCATGTGAAGCATATGGCATGCGGGCCACCAGTTTGACACCCCTGCCCTATAAGATGACACTCATTAATAATGATAGACAAATGTTGGTGACCTAACCCTAACCCTATGTAATCCAAAATAGTTCAAATTCTTACGTGGATTAAAATTACAATTTAAGAACTATAAACATTTCATTGGTGGGAGTTGTATTTTGATACACGTGTTGGTTCTGCTGGTGTAAATTTTAAGTCAGAAGATTGTTATTAGGTTAACCATGGTCCATCAAAAGCTGACTATATGTGAGACTCTTAAAGTATCCATCTAGGTAGCTGGAGGATCAGACTGATTAGTTTCAGCAACAGAGCAATTACAATGTGGAAGAGGCACCATGGAGAAGGGAAATATTGGACAACTGTTTATCAAAATGGTGCAACAGGCTGGAGCAGAACAAATAAAATCAAAAACAATCTCAGCTAATAAGGAAAAAGGACCACAGCAGATAACAGAAGGCCACTGGCGCAATAAGTTGTTTATTGCAGCACTGCAATAAATTTGGAACTTCAACCAATATGGTTTAAAAAACCATTTCATTTTAAGCACACTTTTATACTCTAGTCCAGTTTCTTTAAATGTTCAAAATTCCACAGGCTGAACAGGGGGAAAAAATAGACAAAACTAGAAATGGGTAACATTTGATGTTCAAAATGCAGACTTTTCCATCTTCCTTTCAATTCATGGAAGAGTGTGAGAACTTTTTCTTTTCTTAGCAGGAGTATGGTTGGGTTAAATTAGGATGAGGTTGAAGGTATATAGGTATAGGCTTTGCCTTCTTCCCATTGCCCTGGGCAATTAACTACCTGCTTAAAAGGCTTCGGTCTGGTCTGCAATAAAGATTCTAATCTAGCTAAGCTGTGTTGGAGAGTCTTCTGCCTAGTCAAGCTTAGTGCGGAATAATAGGTTGAATGTCTGCAAAGTTGACATTTATTACTATATCCTGTTGTGAAGACTGATAAATATGTTTCCTGAAAATGGGAAAAAGAAGTAGAGAGGGCTGTCTCCATTTTGATTTTCTGTCTTCAGCAGTTTTTATACCAGCCAACAGCATACATATAAAATTCTATGCCAAATTCTCAAATAATTGCCACTTAATCTCCCTTTAAAAAAGATAAAAGTAATTAACGCTTGAAATTAACTCCCACGTAACAAATTACATCGGTAAAAACAAACATCAGGATTATCTTAGAACATACTTCAAGATATGCAGCAAGAAAAAAGGGGACTTTTTTGTATGTACTATAGTGTGGGAAGTTAGCACCCACCCCTCTCCTAGGAAAATGAGATGTTTTAGGAAATATTTAAAGGACAAAATATTTCCCTTAAAAGGGGAGGCAGAAACTCCCCCCCTCCCACCTTTGTCAATGGGCCATTGACTAGTCCTTCGGGATTGGGCAGCATATAAATGTTATTAAAACTTAAACTTAAACTGTTCTACATAACAAAGATCTATCTCCTTCAGGCAGTCATAGTAGGAATTGTCCTACTATGGGCTAGTCTATTCTACATAACAAAGATCTATCTCCTTCAGACAGAGCCATAGTAGGAATTGCCCAAACCCCTTTCATTACATCATCACCCATCAAGAGTCAACCAAGCTTGGGACTCAGGACAGCCTACAGTGTTACCCCTGCATGGCCCCATGGGAGTCTGACAACCAATCAGAATACAAGCTCAAATTCAAAAGCCCAGAGAGGGCATAAAACCAAGATGCTCTCAATATCTCTTCCCTTTTTTTTCTTCACCCAAGATTTTGAAGCATGTGATCCTGTCCACCATTAAAACTATCTTTCCAAGTAGCCTCCATGTTTCCAGTGTCTTTCTCCCCACTTGGAACTGAACCCAGAAGGGCATTTCTTATAACAATTGTCTATATGCTCAAACAGCCGTTCCACTGAATACCAATTATTTAAAGTTTTTCAACTAGTCAAATGTTTGTAATCTGAGATGTGCAAAAGGACTGCAAAAATTTTTATTTACTCTAGTTACTGTACATGTCCGCAATTTATTTATTTTTTCCCTCTGAAACACCTCAACATCCTCTGGTGTTGTCTACCAGGTTTTTTTTTCCTCTCATCTGAAATAGTAAGTAATTAACAACTTGTGGGGTTAAATAATTAAAAAGCATAGTCAGGATGTGAAACTTTAATCTTTTAAAACATGTTTTAAAAAATAATGTGTGGTTAAGCTTCCTTCCTCTTCAACTATAAATAAATGTTTCTTTTCTTGATCACTATACAGAAAACAGCTTCACATATATCTTAAAATTCTCTTCATTTATTTGTTGTCCTAGTGGAAGAGAAGAACTACCTGAACCGGGAGGCCCTCACAACAGTCACTCGTGCCCTTGTGACCTCTAGGCTGGAATATTGCAATGTGCTCTACATGGGGCTGCCCTTGAAGAGCATTCGGCGACTCCAGCTAGTCCAGAATGCTGCCGCGCGAGCGATTGTGGGTGCACCTTGGTTCACCCACGTAACACCTATCCTCCGCGAGCTGCACTGGCTACTTCAAGGTGCTACTTATCACCTATAAAGCCCTTCATGGTAGTGGGCCTGGGTACTTGAGAGACCGCCTACTGCCAATTACTAGACCGATTCGATCGCATCGATTAGGCCTCCTCCGAATCCCATCTTCTAGCCAGTGCAAACTGGCAACTACCCGGAGGAGAGCCTTCTCGGTGGCTGCTCCGTCCCTTTGGAACGAACTCCCCGTGGAGATTCGGACCCTCACCACCCTCCAGTCCTTCCGCGCCGCTTTAAAGATCTGGCTGTCCCGGCTGGCCTGGGGTTAAGATTGTAGCCCCACTCGAATTGTGCAATTGTTGTGTTTTCTTTTTAACATGCTGTATTGTCTATTGTTTGTCTTCTCCCCCTCCCTCTTTTGAATTGTGAGCCGCCCTGAGTCCCCCCAGGGAAAAGGGCGGCATACAAATAAAGGCAAAATAAAATAAAATAAATAAAATAAACTAGGAGGAGGGACAACCAGGCTAGGAAAAAACAAAGAGAAAGATATAATATTCAAACTCTCATTGCAATTTCACACAGCGTTCCAGTCAGAAGTGGAGGAAACATAATGAATTGGACATTTCAGAAGGCCCTTGGGGAGGGAAGGAGAGAGCTTGGCTGCCAACGGAAGTGTTATTAGGGATTCAGATGGCAGCAGATTCTCTTCTAAGCTACAGCAGAATCAATGCCCCAAAACGGTGCCAGCAGACACAAGGCACAAGATTAAACTGACGCAAGCAGCCGGGGGGGGGGGGGGGGAGAGGAATCAGCAGCAATTCATCAAAAGTTTCAGAAAACTTTTTGGGGAGTTTGGGAGTTTACTACGTTTGGGATTAAGACTGAATAAAGTTTGCATCTGTTAAAATTACAGTTGCCTTGTAGCTTTTACCCAGTCAGCATTTTTTTTTTGTTAGCAACCACGGTCAGATCAATGATACACCTTTTAAAAAATAAAAATAAAAATAAAAAATAAGAACAGCTCTGCTTCATTAAAACACCAGTCCATCTAAGCCAACACTTTTTACTTTTCCACAACAATGAACAGATACCCAGAAATCAAACAGAAAAGACACTAATCCCCCTTTCCCATCTTTGATGCCAACAAATGGCCATTTCGGAATCTGGAAACAACCCAGAACTTGTTAGGTACTGATTGACTTGTTCTGTGTACTTGTTATTTTGGCTGTTTCTCGTGACCTTTTGGGAAGATCGATTAGACTGAACTGAGAGAAAGCAAACAATTCAAAGCATATGCAATGAGTTCTGAAATCGGTCTGGATCTGAATACAGCTGTCCATTGCACATATCAATATACCAGAATTGATCACTATATCAATATCTTTCAAAGTCATTCCCAAGCTAAGCAAAGCAGAGAGTGGGCCACTTGAACCCCAAGTGGCAGGGAGTATCTCAAGTTTAAAGAAAATCACCAAGAATGAATCTTTCTTTTTCTTTTCTTCCTTTCTCTCTTTCTTTCTTCTTTTTCTCTTTCTTTCTTTCTTTCCTTCTCTCTTTCTTTCTTCTTTTTCTCTTTCTTTCTTTCTTTCTTTCTTTCCTTCTTTCTTCTTCCCTCCCACCCTTCCTCTTTCTTTCTTATCAAACTTGTATGCTATCCATCTCTTCTCTTCTCTTCTTCAATGTTATGTTCTGGAAGAATAAGATGCTAAACATATTATTTAAATGTTCCACCTTTTTCTGTCTTTGTTTCTTTCTCTCTTTCTCTCTCTTTTCTTCCTTCCTCTCTTTCTTTCTCTGTCTCTTTCTTTCTTCTCTTTCTTTCCTTCCTTCCTTCTTTTTCTTTGCTAAACTAATAATATTTATATGGTCCATCTTTTTCTTTCTCTATTTCTTTTCTTCCATCCCCTTTTTTTCTTTTTCTCTCTTTCCTTCCTTCCTTTTCTTTCTTTCTTTTTCCTTCCCTTCCTCCCTCCCCCCTTTCCTCTTTCTTTCTTATCAAACTTGTATGCTATCCATCTCTTCTCTTCTTCAATGCCATGTTCTGGAAGAATAAGATTATTTAAATATTCCATCAGAACCGTACCAACTTCTTAAACTCTCTCCTGAATGACAGCATTTTGAAAAAGTAATAAGAGTGTGAAAGAGGGAGAACTTAGTGCCAATATTTGTTGCATCTTGGCACCAACACTACAAGCCTCGCTTTCCACCCTATCTTAAGGGCCAAGGACCTGGCACTGCAGTGCTGATGCCATCAAGAAGATTTTAATAGTCGTGGTGCAATCCTTCAATTTCTGGTAAAGAGAATCTGATTAAATGATGCCCCCAAGGCAATGCAGAAGGTCTCCAGAGGAGCCACGATCCCCGAAAACTTCCACCTGTGCTTTAAATTGTAAAGAGCCTGTTGTCAAAAGTTTAGAGCAAATCGAATTTTCCTTGCAGCAGAAACAAATAGTTGGTGGTTTTGCTCAAAGCGAAAAAAAGCATCTGCCACAGAAGTCTGTCGCCTGTTCCTAAACATTATTTACGGACTGCAAGGTGCAGCCACAGGAGAAGGGAGGGGAGGGAGGGGGGAGGAACCTTCTGCACTGCAGCCGTATTTTACTTCCGCACTAATTTTAATTGTGTATTGAACAATATCGAACAGAAGGCTAATTAAGAGTCCTTGAAAGACTGTTCCTGTACATTTGTTTAATTTTGCTGAGGAAGACAGATTCTCTAGAAGCAGCCATATGAGAGAAAGTCCAGAGGCCACCACCATCAACCGCGATGCAAAATGCATTTCTCTGCAATACTATGTAGCAGTGAGGGTGAACCTTTTTCTAAAGGCATGCCAAAATTGTGTGTGCGTGCACTATCATGCATGCACGTGTACCCACCCACCTGTGCATGTGTGCATGACCCCCCCCACTTTCCACATGTGGGACAGTTTTTGCCGTCCCCAGGCTCCAGAGGCTTTCCTGAAGCCTGGGGAGGCCAAAAACAGTCACCCCAGCCCTCCAGAAGGCTGAAAATCAGGTGGCCGGTGCGTGCATGTGCGCCGCAGCTGAGAGCTGCCATGCGAGCAAATATGGCTTGTGTACAGGTGGCACACGTGCCATAGGTTCGCCATCCCGGCTATATAGCTTCTCCTCTTTAATTCCTGAAGGATTTCCATTCGTGGAAGACTGAAAAGCCAAGATCAGGAAACAACAATCGTGAAAGTGTTCTTTGCCCTGCAAAAAAAGCAACCAATCAGACTTTTGCCCCGTGTTTGTTTTTTGTGTGTGTGGTGTATGCTACTTGTTCCTGGCTCTAGGGAGCAGTGCTCATTTCCCTTTCAAAGCCAAAGAGCCAGCGCTGTCCAAAGAAGTCTCCGTGGTCATGTGGCCAGCATGACTAAACTGCGAGGGCGCATGGAGCACTGTTACCTTCCCACCAAAGGTGGTCCCTATTTTTCTACTTGCATTTTTTAATGTGCTTTTGAACTGCTAGGTTGGCAGAAGCTGGGACAAGTAACGGGAGCTCACCCTGTTAAGCAGTGCTAGGGATTCAAACCGCCAAACTGCCAACCTTCTGATCGACAAACTGAGCCTCTGAGCCACTGAACCAACGTGTTCCTTAATGTATGTGGCGTACAGTGCATAATTTCAGATTTCCATCAAAACATTGTTTTTTTTAATGACACATGATTATTTGTCTTAGTTAAGTGCCTCAATTCAGATTTAGATTGTGTTCCAAAAAATTCTGTTCCAAAACTCAGCATTCTCACAGTCCTGTGATCAAAATTCAGGTGCTTTGAATCTGGCATGTATTTACAATGACTGCAGTGTCCTGAGGCCATGTTATCCGCTTTTGTGATCTTCCCAGTTGGCTTCTGAACAGCAAAGCCCATGGGGGAAACTAGATTGGCTTAAGAATGACATGAGTCACTTAACAACTGCAGTGATTCACTTAACAACTATTGCTAAAAAAAGGTCATAAAATCAGTTATGTCTGATCAACTTGCTTAGAAATATAAATTCTGGTAAAGGTAAAGGTTCCCCTCGCACATATATGTTAGTCATTCCCTACTCTAGGGGGCAGTGCTCATCTCCATTTCAAAGCCGAAGAGCTAGCGCTGTCCGAAGACGTCTCCATTGTTGTGTGGCCGGTATGATTAAACGCCAAAGGCACATGGAACACTGTTACCTTCCCACCAAAGGTGGTTCCTATTTTTCTACTTGCATTTTTACATGCTTTCGAACTGCTAGGTTGGCAGAAGCTGGGACAGATAATGCGAGCTCACTCCATTATGCGGTACTAGGGATTCAAACCACCGAATAGTCAACCTTTTGATCGACAAGCTCAGTGTCTTAGCCACTGAGACACTGCATCCTTTTGAAATTCTGGTACTTGGTTTTAAAAACTTTGGTAGGCTGTTCAGCAGTAGCGATAGCATTTATATACTGCTTTACAGTTCCTCCCTAAGCAGTTTACAGAGTCAGAATATTGCCCCCAACAATCTGGGTCCTCAGTTTACTGACCTTGGAAGGATAGAAGGCCCAGTTAGCCTTGAGCCAATCCACCTTCAACCAGTGAGGATTGAACTGCTGGAAGTTGGCAGAATTAGCCTACAATACTGCATTCTAACCACTGTGCCATCACGGCCAAAGATTAAATAGCCAAAAGATATTAATTTGTCTTCCGTACTTTCAGATACTCTTTCTCAGAGTAAGGAGCTTTTAGACATGCAGTAAATCATGGAAGAACACAGAATTTGTTTGCAAAATATCCGGTTTAAATTCCTAGGAATATTCTTAGTCAAACTGTGAAGGATTCTTTTTTTAAAAATTTGAATGAATATGAATGAACAACTTGGCCTGATAGAAGACATATTATTCTTCTTATATTCTTACAATCCCTATATACACAAAAATCATATCTGAAACCTTTTGGTTTTCTAACAGAACTTCCTAGCAATACTGTACAATATTGAATTTGGCTCAAATAGAATGATGATTGACGGTCAGACAACTATTTACAAGTTCCAGTGCAAAGATATTTCCAAATATTTTTCTGAAACAAAATACAAACCTCAGCACCAAACCTGGAAATAACCACAGCCATGAATCCATCCTTATTTTCTCCATTCCCATTATCTACATACTACTAACCCCCCCTCCCCCTTTGACTATAATTTAACAAAATTCTGCATCATAGGGCAACAGTTTTTGAATCAAGGTAACTCAATATGCGCTAACTTGCAAAATGTGTCCAAAATCAAGGACCCATGACTGCTGAGGGAATGAAATTCATGAATGTACTGGGTGCTTCAATGTTACTGGCTGTTGTTGCACTGCTGTTGCACTAACCTAATCTTCATTTTAATGTTTTGTGACAGTTTCCCAGGCAGTCTCATAATCCCTCACACCCTCCCCCACCCAGAAGTAGCGACTCAGTTACAGGAAGGGAAGGCAGGGGAAAGGGAGGGGAGGGAAATTTCTGATGCTCCTTACCAGATTTCCACAAGGAAATTCAGCAAGAAGCCAGTAGGAAGTTGGAATTCCCAGGGTTTTTGTGCTCACCTGTGATCATTCTGCTTCTCTGTTTAGATAGGGAAATATCTCTGAAATGATCACCCAAAGCGACATGCGATGTCTAGTCCTCCCTAGAAACCTAGCAGATGATCATTCCAAGCCAAGGGGGAAAAAAGTGTCATAGAGTCTAAGTTTTTAGCCAGTAAGCTAGCATGCTACTGGGCCCTAGTACAAGAATACAGGACACGTTTAAACCACTTTATATTGTAATAAGCAAATTATTACAACATAAAACAATCTCGCAGTCATTATCTACAGCTCTACCCACATTCTCTTTCTTTCTCTCTCTCTCTCTCTCTCGTCCTCTCTCCTCTCTCTCTCTCTCTCTCTCTCTCTCTTGAGTAGATAATAAATAGATCCTTTTCATCTCCCTAGCACTGAATAATATAATCAAACACTGCTGCAGGGGAAAAGTGGGTCTAAAGTATTGTTTATATGAGTAACTATCATCCAGTCTGACTTATATGAAACCAAAGGGGTGGGAGAGAACAGGGCCCTCATTTGCAGACTTGTTTCAATTAATTTCTGCTTCACAGTTGCCCCAAAGCCCTCCCCTACAACCTCATGAATTAACACAGATGTTCCAAGGATAAAGTGAAAGCACAGCCATAATATTAAAGGTTGCAGAAAATAAGCAAAACTGTACTGCAAAGACCCTAATCACACAGAGGATATTCTAATACTGGAATCGGTAATAATCTGAAATTAATTGTATTAATTCAACAAAGATCAATAGTCTCATTTACGGTGTACAGAATTATGCATGGTGTAAATTAAATGGATAAAGGTAAAAGTAAAGTTTCCCTTCGCACATATGTGCTAGTCGTTCCCGACTCTGGGAGATGGTGCTCATTTCCATTTCAAGAGCCAGTAAGTACTGTTTGAAGATGTGTCCATGGTTATGTGGCCAGCATGACTAAATGCCAAAGGCGCACGGAACACTGCTACCTTCCCACCAAAGGTGGTCCCTATTTTTCTACTTGTGTTTTTACATGCTTTCGAACTCCTAGGTTGGCAGAAGCTGGGACAAGTAACGGGAGCTCACTCCGTTATGCAGCGCTAGGTATTCGAACCGCTGAACTGCTGACTTTCTGAAAGACAGACTCAGCATCTTAGCCACTGAGCCACAGGGTCCCATTATTGGATATAATTTCCCCCTTCCCCAAATAGTCAAAGCAGAGATCGTCCAATGAATTTTAATCTGAAAAGAAACAATGCAGACAAAAGGTGTTTTTTTTTACTCAACCAATATAACTTAATTTGGAATTCACTACCACATGAGGGGATCCTGGCTTTCGGCTTGGATCAATTCATGACATTCGTAAGAATCAATGACTGTTAGTTGTGATGGAAGTAGGTCTTCCTCTGGCAAGCATCTGATGGGAGACTAATGGCTTCATTGTTGACTTAGTGGCCCCTTTAGAAGAGGCTGCTGGACTAGACCAGAGTCCTATTCAGCAGGACAATGTTCATGTTCTCATGTTACCCCTATGACAGCTTTTACCTGATCACTGAATAAAGCCACTATTTCAACGGATAATTACAACTGCAGAAAAAAAAATAATTGCTACCAATCTGCCTTCCATTGAGGACTTGTATACTGCACGAGTCAAAAAGAGGGCTGTGAAAATATCTATAGCCCTCTCACATCCTGGACACAAATTGTTTCAACTTCTACCCTCAAAACGACGCTATAGGGCACTGCACAACAAAACAACTAGATACAAGGATAGTTTTTTCCCAAATACCATCACTCTGCTTAACAACCAATTCCCACAACACTGTCAATAATTTACCAAGACTGCATTACTATTCTTCTCTTCTTCCTAGTATCTACCTCTCCCCGCTTATGATTATAACCATGTTGCTTGTATCTTTACAATTTAAATTGTTTTTTATTGTTTCCTAGTATGATTTTATATCTTATTCGTAATCTTGACTATCACTAAGTGTTATATCTTTTTATTCTTGATTAATCTATTGTACTTTATTTTTCTTTCTGAAAAAAAAAAGAGTATATGCACCAGAGACTAATTCCTTGTGTGTCCAATCACACTTAGTCAATAAAGAATTCTATTCTATTTTAAATGCTGGAGAAATCCTGAAACTAAAACTAAACTGTCACATTATTGACAAAATTAAGATAAGTTTTTTTTAAATGACATACAAGAAGCATGTCTAAAAATGACTTGTTTACAATATCTGTTTCATTTCAATGCACACTAATAATTTATGTCCATGCAGTAATAATGTTTATGAATGAGTATAGCAGATGCATAATGTGCTTGAACGTTATAAGTTGCACCAAATTAGTAGAGCAAATATCCTTAGGTCCAAATATAGATCTGAGGGTTTTTTTCCCCTTCCCAGACACAACATTATTGTTTTAGACAGCGAGCCAAATAATATAAATATTATTTATTTATTTTAAATAGTATTGCATTGCACAGGGAAGGTATCTCCTGCACCCAAGATGAACAAAATACAGGTAATCTATGTAATATACACAGAAAAAAACACTCATACATAGGACCATGAACTTGAAACTAAACTCTTAATTTCTGATTATTTATACACATGTAGTCCTCAACTTCCAACAGTTCATTTAGTAACCATTCGAAGTTACAATGGCACTGAAAAAAGTGACTTATGACCACTTTTTCACACTTACAACCTTTGCAGCATCCCCATGGTCACGCAATTTACATTCGAATGCTTGACAACTAACTCACATTTATGATGGTTTGCAGGGTCCTGGAGTCATGTGACAAGCAAAGTCAATGGGGAAATTCACTTAACAACCATATAACTAGTTTAAGAACTGCAGCGATTCACTTAAAAACAAACGTGGCAAAAAAAGTCATAAAATGGGGCTAAACTCACTTAACACATTTCACATTTAGCAACATAAATTTTGGGCTCAATTAGGTTTGTAAGTTAAGGACTACCTCTACAAGTAAGTCCCCGATTTAAGAATGAGATCCATTTCTAAGATTCTCTAAATTAAATTTGTATGCAAGTCAGAATATTTATTTAGCTTCAGTCAACAGAGTCGTCTAACTTAAAATGGCAGATGGCATTCTCCTTCCTCAAGCTGAGAACACGTTGAAGCTGTGCAATGATTTTCTGAGTGTGCATTTGTTATTTATTATTTAATTCAACTTTTTAAAATAATAAGCTTTATTGCAATCTGTTAGTAGGTGATCTGTAGGCTGGATGTTCTTAACTTGGGACTGCCTCTAGTTCAGAAATTAAAATTAACAGAAAAGGGTGCACATTGCTCACTCAATATTGAAAAAATAGATTCTAGAAGCCATAGACCAATTCTATTTTGATGGTGCCCGGTTGGAAAATTGGAAATAAACATAAAATCCCATTATCTTATGAGATGATTTTGAAAAATAGTTTAAAAATTTGAATGTTGAGCCCTCTCTCAAAACACACAAATAATTTACTCAAACATTGCTCAAAGACTTTTAAGGGTAATCAAGGTTATAACAGCCTTACCAAGTTTGCAAAGCAGCAAATTTAACTTTGTCCAAAATTTTGCTTTTTCAACTGTATACACAAAACTATTTTTCCCCCCTGGGCCATCATATCTGGTGAATGAGTCGTGCCAAGTCTGATGCATCTCAATTTGAGCAATATTGAATACGCATGTCCAATATTCCAAATTGTGCAGGGTTTCTTCCCCAATCTGCCTTAATTTAGATACATTTTCTTGATGATTTGCACTGCTATATGAAAAATTTCATGGTGACCGTCACATATTTTGCCCTATAATTCTTCAAGTAATAAAAGAAAAGCTATAGATTTCTACAGAATTAAATCTTTTTCAGCAAGCATGCTGAGCTGGGTATATTTAAAGATATGCAAGATGTTGAGGCAGATAGGCTGGATTCCTCAAAGCAAACTAGACATGTAAGAGAACTTTGAAGATTTGTCTAAAGCAGTGATGGGAATTGGTGGCACTGTGTTGCTTGATGATAAATGTCACCATCCTTGATTATCAACGCTACTGAAAGGCACTAATGGGTCACAGAACAGCGGGAAGGCAGAGGGTGGTCTTGATGAAATATTACATTATAGAAATAACTATTGAGTGAGGAATGGAATATTACATTGATTTTTCACTCCCATGGAAGTTGCAGACTCTCTAAAGGGTCAAAAGAATTGAGGCAAAACATTCACAGGCTGGTACTAAACCAACCTGACACATCTGCTAATGCAGATGGGTACAGTTATTTTACTGTTATGCTTGTACTATCACTGTTGTGGTGTGAATCAGAGGTGGTATTCAGCCGGTTCGGATCGGGAGAACCGGTAGCATCGTCAATCATCTGGCCCCGCCCACCTGCCCCTGCCCTATCCGGTCCTTTATTTCTTGCTTTCTAGCTCATCTCAATCATGTGGCACAGCTAATTCCCACCACCACCCTCTCATTGTTTTACTTGCCGTTGCTGATGTGGAAGGTAAGCAGCTGAGCTTCTAAATGCTCAATTTTCAGCGCTGCATGCATGAACACAAAGCACATGCTCACCGAACCGGTTGTTAAACCAGCACCACTGGTGTGAATCAATTGGTGGATGCAGCTGCCATCTGTGGCCTCTCCCATGTCTGCTAAACCACAAATGGTTTAGACAAATGGCCCAAGCTGACTCACCTGGCACGAACAACACATATCTAAGCTATACTTCATCTAGTATCCAACCAAAATCTATCCCTGATTACATCTACACATCTAGTCCTAACTTCTTGTTGGCCTGATATCTAATTTACAGCCCATCTTACAATAGTTTACAAAATTTGAGTTTTCTCTTCAGGTTCCTTGTGCTGGACTTGCATTTCCAAGAGGGAGGGAGGGAGAGGGAGAGAGACTTTGCAATCTTAGAACACAACTACAGAATCATTGATCATTCAATTCCCATCCTCCTTGGAAACTGTGTTTGATAAGTCCTATTTCCAACAGAATCTTAACCTTTCAGGTAGAAAAAACTCATTTCAAAGTCAGCTTACTGAGTCATTATATTTCATGAAACCTAAACTAGAGCTTCATTGAGTACCAACCAACCTGTGCATCCGTAAACAGTGAATACATTTTAGCCAAGGTTAAACACTTAAAAGAACCATTCGTTAGAATAAGAGAGGTAATCTAATGCTAAAACCCGTCCCATTGAAACCAACGGGACTAAAAAAACCAAAATCAGCTAAGGTTAAGCACTTCCCACCGATTTCAAAGAGGAAGATAAAAACATGGGTTTCTTTCTTGAGCTGAAAAGATCATTTAAAGCGCTGAACTAATGGGAATTAATAATCCTTGGATTCTCTTGAAAATGCTTTTATGTCCCACTCTGAGTGATCTTTTTTTTTTCTTCTGAAAAGAAAATGTTCATGTTTAAATTAATTTATTTCATGATAGATGCAATAAGGTTTTGAGAAGAGCACTCAACTACACTTCAATATACTATGTAGGATAAAAGCATGTCAGAAGGGCAAGAAATTTCTCACCGCACATTTAAAGATTAGAAAGAGGAAATGTAAACTATGATTGCAACCAATACACATATTTTATGTAATTAATGAAAAATTACACACTGAAGGATTATTTATTTATTTATTTATTTAAAAAGTTATATTGCCGCCTATTTGCACATGGCAACTCAAGATGGCTTAGAAAGGATAAAAAGAATATACTTAGCATTTAAATTTATTGTTAGCAAAATAAATTATAGAAAGCAACTTTAAAAAAAACACTGTATCACTGATGTTGCAACAAATTGTCCTATTTTACCATCTCTATGACCATGCTCGCATCGAGGGACGTGGTGGCTCAGCGGTTAAAGCACTGAGCTTGTCGATCAAAAAGGTCAGCAGTTCAGCAGTTTGAATCCCTAGTGCCCCGTAACAGAGTGAGTTCCCGTTTACCATCTCAGCTTCTGCCAACTTAGCAGTTCAAAAGCATGTAAAAATGCAAGTAGAAAAATAGGAACCACCTTTGGTGGGAAGGTAACAGTGTTCCTTGCGCCTTCAGGGTTCAGTCATGCCAGCCTCATGACCACGGAGGCGTCTACGGACAGCGATGGCTCTTTGGCTTTGAAAGGGAGATGTATGTTATTTATGCATTTTTATTATTTCTATCCTACTCTTTTGCTCACAGGGTGTACAAAGTACTAACAATTAAAATAAAACAAATAAAATGTAACATTTTTTTAAAATATATATAAATTAATTCAAAAGGAAAAGTCCTGGCTAAAGAAGTTTTGTCCTACAAGACTTAATATTAGCAACAAAAAAAATGGCAGTCATTAAGCTTGTTCCTCGATCAGAAAAATAGTAATAAACAAATAGAAAGGAAGAGATGAAAACACAGCTAGCTCTCTATTTTTGAAACTTCATATCATCTCACTGTTGACTTACGGGCGGAAAGTGTGTTATGATTTTACCTACGGCGTGCCTTTTTTCATATCAACAAAAACAAATCACTGCAACACACATATAAGAATGAACAACTGCCTATCCACACCAAGTCTGTTGCTCCTGTAAGGTAATTATTATTTTAATATCTTATTATATTTGAATGCCACCTAGATTATTTTTAATGTTTAGAGGTATATAAATATTGGATATTAAAAAAAAAACCAGGAGTATAAAAGGGCGAAACATTTAATTTATTCACTTCAATACCTTATTTACATATTTATGTCTACCACATGAAATCAAATGGATTCGAGGTGGCTTATGAAGCTTACATATAAAACACAATGCCGGAACAACATATAATTAAAATAGTAAATCCAATCTAATTCTCCACTTTAAATTGAATAGTAAAATTAATGAGCTAAAATTTATTGAATATGGCACTGCTGTTTATTGAATATGGCACTGCTGGGAAAGCTATGTTTTCATCTGCTTCCAGAATGCCATGAGGGTGAGGACACCCCTTATCTCAAGGGGCTTTTCCAGAGGAGAAGTGATACAAAGAAAGGATGTTCTCAGACTCCTTCATGCCATATTTCCTGGTTAGGGTGTGGGTGGGGACATTTAGTAGGCTGCCTCTAGAAGTTAAAGGTGCTCCATCACAGGAGGTTTCTAAGAAGAGATTAGGCAGTCATTTGTCTGGAATGGTATAGGGTTGCCTGCTTGAGCGGGGGTTGAATTAGAAGACCTTCAAGCTTCCTTGAGATCCAACTCTGTTATTCCATTAATTGTTAGGTACTATAGACAGAAACTATTGGGGGAAAGATTTTCTTAAGATATCCAGGTGCCACAGCATTTAGGCCTTCATAGGTACTGTGTTTCCCAGAAAATAAGACAGGGTACCCAAAATAAGCACTTGGCCTTATCTTCGGGGAGGTCTTATTATTTTTGAGGTGCAGGAGGCCCCTTAACCTCGGCATATGGTCCACAGATCAGCAGATCCAGAGAGGGCCAGAAGTTTTGTCTCTGTTTCTGGCACACACTTGCCAGCCCTAGGGTCACTGGGCCTGCCGCTCTTTTTACGGCCGCCTCTAAGAGAAGGGGCGCGATAGCTGGGGTTTGCAGGAGTGGCCTCCATGAGGCCATTCCGTATGGATGGCAGGTGCATATGGTGTGCGTGGGGAATGCTCCCCCTCCCCCCCCCAGGAAATGGCAGGGACTGGCTGCGCATCCATTTAAACATTTTAGGGGAGGGCTTATTTTCAGGGAAGGGCTTATTATCCGGGGAGTTCTTTTTTTCGGGGGAAAAGGGTAGTGATCAACACTTAGAATTGTTCTCCAGATCCTACTGGTAACCAGGACCTCTTTCACAGCATAGATGTAACATTGCAGGATTGCGATTGACCACCTAAATCCATGTGCACTGCACACTGGAACAACTAAAAATAATGTAGAGGTGACATTAGGACATATCCTATTCCAGATAAAGCCACTTTTGGTACATCACCTGAAGCTCTGCAAAAGTTGGTGCAATCCTGAAACCATCCAGCCTCTAAATCAACAGCCATTCTGTCTTATTTCACTTGAACATGAACCTTTTTTTCCCCATCCAAATCTTGAGGGTCTCCAGACTATTTGCTGAAGTTCTAAATGATTCCTAGCACCTGGGGAAGTGGGGGGAAAGAAATGAAGAGGTGTGGTGGGGATTGTTGTGAAAATCTAAAATAATGCCTTTACTTACGTTTCAGCACAATTACAATAATCTATGCAACTGAAAACATTACAGAGGAATTCTGAATCCAAGAAGGCTCTCCCCATGTTCAACATTAGTCTTTCCCAATATGATAACCCCTGGATGAGTTGAATGAAGAGGATGTTAGCTAGAAAAGAGTTCGTTACAATCTCAGCCCTTCCCTTTTAGCCAGAGTGGATGGGGCTAAAAAGATACTAAAACTCATCCCTGTCTCCCTTAACTTTTCTTCTTCTTCAAACACATGAAGCAAGCTAGAATAAATGTCCCATAACCTAGTCCCATGTTGGTGACTCTATGACACTCTGTGGGCATGTGATCCATTGCCCGAGCTCAGCTTCACCACACATGTGCCGCACCTCACACCGGCCAGTTGATTTTTGGGCTGCAGGGGGGTTGCGGCATGCTCCCCCCCCCCCCCCCCGGTGGCTCAGGGAGCTTCAGGGAGGTCTGCTAGGCCAAAAACAAGGACGGGGGATTTGTGTGCGTATGAACAGGAAATGGGGGGAGTGTTGGAGTATCATGCATGCATGTGCAGGAGGATGGGGCACACAAGGGGGTGTCGCGTGCGCATTGCATTATGGGCATAGGCACGCTTTTGACACGCAACAAGAAAAAGGTTAGCCATCACTGCCCTAGTCCATTCTTAGAAATACACGGAAACTTCCCCCAAGTAACACCATCTACACTACGGGTGTCAAACTGGCAGCCTGCGGGCCAGATGAATCACACACAGGCCACTCTCACCCCAGCTCCATGAAGGGGAAAAACATCGTGAAACGTCACAGGACGACAACGAGACGTGGCGAGTTTGACACCCGTGATTAACACCCTGCTCAGCTGTCAGACAAAAGCAACTAGAACCAGTCATGAAGAGTCTCATAGAAGTTTTATAGTCAACTACGTTACAAGAATCTCACCAGACTGAATGCATTCCCTTGGGACTGCTGAGATAAGGATTCAAGAATTCTGGAAGAGGTCCAGACTGAACCCCTTATTGCAGTGCAAGAACTCTAAACTTAGACCTTTCTTTCTTTCTTTCTTTCTTTTCTTTCTTTCTTTCTTTCCTTCCTTCCTTTCTTTCTTGCAATTTTTTTTATTTTTAAACAACATAAAAAATTCTCATCCATTACGTGCAGCATGTCGTTTGGTTACAAGTGTTTTTGCATCCATATTCTCAATTACATATACAATCACAGATTTTCCATCTAATATAACTGGATACCTCACTTTCATTGTACAACATATATTCAATTACGATTAATATTTCTTTCTTTTCAATAAACCTAATTCCCTTACATTCTTGATTGTCTGTTTAAAAACAATATACGTTTATATAATCACTTATCCCATTCTAAATATTTTTACAGTATAAAAGAATTTACCAACTGTTTATATTTATATATCACTATTTTCAATTATATATAATCCCAGCAATCATCCATCGAGTATGCTTATGTTCATTATTGTTCCTTGTACATCATACATTCAAACAAAAATGTTATTCCTTCATTTTTCAGCAAGATATTCTAAATACTCACTTCATATATATATATACCAGTTTTTAATTACTTCCTTATTAAAATTATTTATCAACAGGATATCTTTATAATATATACTTAGGGTTATACATTATATCACCAATCCTCTATCAAGTATACATAGATTCATTATTATCCTTATCCATTTTAAAACAAAAAACTTTCTTGACAATTCCCTCCAGTCTAGCTGGAGATTCCATCTCAACAATACAGTACCATAATAAGACATACATTTAACTGCCCCATATAAACATTAGACACTTGCTACCATGTACTTCTTTTATTCTGTCTTGATTGCCCTTCAATAAAACCATCAAGATAGAGGAGCTTACTATGTCTACATAGATATATCCTTACAGCATGTTTGCCAACAAGCATTTAGCATTAGCAAAAGAATTTAAGCTTATATACCACCACGTAGTACTTTAGAAAACTCTCTGGGTGGTTTAAAATGTAGAAGCATTATATGCATATTTCCCCCAACAATTTGGGTTATTGACCTCCAAAGGATGGAAAGCTGAAACTATAATGGTTTATTGTTACCTTCCATTAGGAGGGGGGGGGTGTTTTTTTTAATTTTCCAACATAGACCACGGCCTTTAGTTTCCCTATACCTCTCCATCCAGGCCTCACCTACTTAATTCTGAATCCCAAAACCACATAGCAATAAGTGTGCAGTTAAATTGATGCTAAAACAAGCTCAGATTTCATATCTGCACCAGGTTGGCCGATACTTGGTTAAAAACAGAAAAAAACACATGTCTTCATTTAATGCTGGAATGGGCCATCTAGTGTCTGAATAACATTTTTGAAGTGTGAATTACCCAAGAGACCATCCTGACCTCAATGGACAATATGCAATAATTCTGCATCAGTTTTTTGTTTGTTCAAAATATGTTGGGGGAAAAAATAATGCGCGCAGCACCTGAGGCGTGATGAATTGGCATTAATGGATTCACTGTTAATCATACTTGGCAGATAATGTCTGTTTCTTTCCAAAAAGCTCAAAATTTCTCCCTCGGCTTCTAAATGTTTATGCATGTGATCTATTATACTTTAATGCATCGGCTTTTTTTGACAGTACTGGTTCCCGCTGGCTTTAGCGTTGAAAGAAAAGTAGGTTTTACGTCTACATGTGGGAGTGCAAGAAACAAACAAAAGAACTAAGATTTATCCGGCTACCAACACATCACTATGTGGAAACACCTCCATTAAATCTTGCTTTCATTTTCATTCTTGTGAAAAGGCTTCTCTGTTTTTCCGCTGGGTTCCCAGATACTCTTCAAAATGCTTTATGTGTTTTTCATCTAAGCCCTGGAACATATTCAGGGAAAGTCGTGCAAAACCCCCTGAGAAAGTGATCCTCTAAAGTAGTAGCTTTATTGATTAGTCCATTGACCGTATCAAGAAAAAAAATGGTTCATCAGCCCCAACAAAATAGAATATAAAACAAGCTAAAGTGAAGTAAGGTGCGATAAAAGATAAAGGTAAGATAAAAGAAGAGAGAGATACAATAGGGTACTATAAAACACAATACAAAAATGTAAAATAAGGCTAATACTAAATACTAATGTGCATTTAGATCAGGGGTATCAAACTCGATTTCATTGAGGGTCGCATCAGGATTGTGTTTGACCTCGGAGGGCTTGGGGAGGGGCATGGCCGGGGGTATGGCCATGGTGGGCATGACAACTGGACTCATGTCAGGGGCACCTGTGGGGGCCTACTGCTAAGGCAGGACTTCCTTGAGACCTTCACTCACTCTCATTATAATCTCCTTCCTTTCCTTTTCCTTCTCTCTTCCTTCTCCTTTCTTCTTCCTTCCCCTTTCCTTATTTTTCCTATCTTGCTCTCTTCCCATCTTTCCTTCTTTTTGTTTGTCTTTCCTCTTTCCCTTTCTCCTCTCCTGTCCTTTCTTGCATGCTCAAATGTAAAAGGGAAAACATTTCTGCTTTCATTTTGTTTATAGTTTCTTTCGATAGCCCTCTGCTAGCAAAAATGGAGCCTGCCCTATTTTTGGCCTCAACAGCCTCCTGTAGCCCTCTGCCAGCGAAAATGGAGCTCTGTTTTTACTGGCAGAGTCACCGCGGACAGGTCCCTTGCTGTTTCCAAGCTGGCCTCGCGGATGAAGGCTTCACTTATATGCCTGGTGCCCACCCTACCCATATTCTCTCAGAATATGGCACGTTGGCTGGAGAATTCTGGGAAATAACATTGCCAAGGTTGGGAAACACTGCTCAAAAGTTACATGACACATTTTTAAGTACAGGTAATCCTCAATGTATGATCACAACTAAGCTCAAAATTTCTGTTGCTGAGTGAGACAGTTGTTAAGTGAGTTTTGTCCCATTTTATGACATTTCTTGCCACAGTTGTTAAGTGAATCACTGTGGTTGGTAAGTTAGTAACATGGCTGTTAAAGTGAATCCTGCTTGCCCATTGACTTTGCTTGTCAGAAGGTCATAAAAGGTGATCACCTGACCCCAAGACACACGTCTTAAGTATGAGTCAGTTACTAAGTATCTGAATTTTGATCATAGAGATGCTGCAACGGATGTAAATATGTCAAATGGTCATAAGTCATTTTTTTCAGTGCCGTTGTAATTTCAAAAGGGTCACTAAACAAACTGCTGTTAAGTTGAGGACTATTTGCACCCTTCTCAAGACCTATTCGCTTTTTTTTCCTGGTCGCATTTTTTAAACTACAGATCAAAATGATCTGTATGTTTGATCAAGTGCTGTGCAATTGAAGAATTTCTATACATGTGGCTACAACGCAGATGGAAGACAGACACAACTTTGTACTGAGCTGGAGTTTCCACTCCAAGCCACAGAGGTTCTTCTCAGAGAAATGGCATTCGGCACATAAACATCAGCTGAGCAAATTTGTACAGCAAACCAAATCAATTACAAGTTTTTGGCACCCCAACCGTACGATGGGAAGGTAGAGGCTCACCACAAAGTGAAGGCTGAGACATGGATACATAACATACCATGGAGGTTTACTGATGTTTCACAGACCTCATCACTTCCACAATTGCTAAATGACTCTTATTGTGATGAGTCATGAAGGATATTCCGGAGAAAAACTGGGCTTTTCTTGCAACCAATCAGTTCCATTCCCCACAGATTTTTTTTAATATCATTGGTCAGTTCTAGAAAAACTCCTTGATCCAGCTAGTAGGGCTTGTTACATGGATTTTGATAGACCTGAACAGTGACCCCTATCTAACAAAATGAAATGCAATGAAGAAAAAAGGAAACTCTTACACTTAGGCAAGAAAAACCAAAATTTCATTGCTTGTACATATTGACTGGGTGAAACCAGGCTTAATGGCAGTAACTGTGAGAGGGATCTTGGAGTCTTAGTGGACAACCAGCTAAATATGAGCCAACAATTTGCAGTGGCAGCCAAACAAGCCAATGCAATGCTAAATTGCATTAACAGAGGGATACAATCAAGATCACGTCAGGTACTAATACCACTCTATAAAGCCTTAGTAACCCCACGCCTAGAGTACTGCACCCAGTTTTGGTCAACACACTATAAAAAGATGTTGAGCCCCTAGAAAGAGTGCAGAGAAGAGGAACCAGGATGATTAGGGGACTGGAGACTAAAACAAATAAAGAACGGTTACAAGAACTGGGCATGGCTAGTCTAGTGAAGAGAAGGACCAGGGGAGATATGATAGCAGTCTTCCAATATTTGAGGGGCTGCCATAGAGAGGAGGGGGTCAAATTTTCCAAAGCACCTGAAGGCCAGACAAGGAATAATTTGCAAACCGGTAGGAAGGTTAGTGAATACCAGCCCTGGCTACTACGTGACTAACACATCGTCCTTTGTTTTGCCTGGAAACGGGTAGTGAGTCATGATGCAAGCTACACAAGTTCTAGTTTGCACATTGAGTATCAAACAAGCAACAAGAGAAGAGCAAACTTTTCTCGTCAAAATGTGTTGAGCACCAATTTGATGAGTTTCAAAGCAACTGGGTACTGAGGTACCACTGTATCTTCCTTTTGCCCTATTTTTCCCCTTAATTCCACCAACTACTTTTTTTTTCCAGAGATGATGCACTCACCTATGAAACTAATCAAGGAGAGAAGCAACTTAGAACTGAGGAGAAATTTCCTGACAGTTAGAACATTTAATCAGTGGAAGAACTTGCCTCCAGAACTTGTGAATGCTCCAACAGTGGAAGTTTTTAAGAAGATATTAGATAACCATTTGTCTGAAATGGTATAGATTTTCTGTCTAGGCAGGGGGTTGGACTAGAAGACCTCCAAGGTCTCTTCCAACTCTGTTATTCTATTCTATTTTCCACAGAAAATCAGATTTTTTCCCCTTACACCTTCCTTGATGAGGAGAGTTGTATCATTTCCAGTGTATTAGGGTGAATGAGGGCAAGCTTCTTTTTACTCATGGGACAGGGATGGGTTGGTGGCCTTCAAGTCAATCTTGGCACTTATCAACTGCCTGGATAAGTTCATGCAGTTTTCTTGGCAACAAATTTGGAAGTAATTTACCAGAGTCTTCCTAAGCTGAGAGAGAATGATTGATCCAAGGTTACACAGCTGGCTTTGTGCCTAAAGCAGGACTAGATATCACAGTGTTCTGGATTCTACTCTTGTGCTTTTAACCACTATTCTAAACTGGTTCTCTTCTGTAACCTTAAACCCCATTTTTTCAAGGTCATAAAGGAAATTAATTCGACATAACTTCTAAACATTGATATGTGCGATGAGTAATAATTGGCCTGAGGAATCTTTCATTACTAACCATACAGTATGTTTCATTGCTTGTACATCTATATTGCAGACTTAATTTACTTTCATTATGATACCTCCTCCTCCTCAAGTATTCCTGGAAATTGCAATTCTATGTCAGCTGCAGATTTTTAATCAGAAGGATCAAAATACTAAGAACAGTCCTGACTTATGTGTAACCTATAAGACCTCTTCAAGGGTTCGAAGCATTCAATTGGTTGCTAGGAAAGAAAAAATGCCTATCTGCATGAAAAACAGAGCAGAATACAAAACAAAATATGGCTGTTGGGAGAAACGTGAAGACCATGGAACATATACAGAGTAAGGAACTTAGTAAAGAAAAAATGAAGATAATGACATTTATTCATTTGGTATCAGTGTGATCTGTAAATTTCCCCGTGTTATGAGTGAGGGAAAATATAGCAACATGGAATAAATGTGACATTTGGGGCTGAAAAAGGAGGATAATTAATAACAAATGGCAAAATTTTCCATGCAGAATATATTTGCATATATCATCTCCTCTTTAACTCTCTTTTTTCAGATAACTACAGTCCCTGTAGCTAGCCAAATCCTTGTTCTCTCCAGAAATCTCCCCGAAGCTGTTCTAGGATATAGATGCTGAATCAAAATATTATATCCTTAAAAACTCTGTCAAGGACTGACCTCTCAAAAGTTAGAAGAACTCCTTAGGAAAGAACCACATATATTGTAACTCCTTACAATACAGTAGGATTCCTACTGGCAATGCAAATCCCTATTCTTACCAGCTGGTTAAGAAAAAGAAAAGAGGTAACTAACTAGATCTTACTGAAATCAAACACCTGACCATGATATACTGGTATATTTAACATGAGCACTAATTAAAGACGTTCTAAAAACTACCCAACCAACATGAAATGCCTAGTTATCTAACTACATAAAAGTTTTGTGTGGCAAAAGTTCAAAAGGGCTGTTTCCCCTGTAGAGAAGCCTCCTGAAGGCTCCAGAGAGCGAAAAACAGCCTCAAAAGAAGGCCAAAGTCAGCTGGCAGGGCAATGCCTCGTGTGCCCTAACAAATGGCTCCGTGTGCCACCTGTGGCACACGTGCCATAGGTTCACCATCACAGTCCTAACCTATGAAAAAGCTAACAAGAACTTAAAATTCTTCATAAAATCCAATATTATACAACGTGATGAAAGACAAGAACGGTTAACCAATGCACACTGGAAAAATATAGATGATTTTAATCAGATAATCACCTCAGAGATTATATACTGGGGGTGGATTGAAATGTTCTCTGTGTTTAATCTTGAAAATGTGGTCTTTAAATAGATCTTTGGCCTTTCTTTCTCTCTTTCTCCCCAAAGCATATATGTGAGACATATGACAAAAATATAGGGGTGAAATAGGTGAGGGGGAACATTCACAATTAAAACCAAAGCTAAAAGAGAATTCCCAACATGGCTGAGGAAAATTTATTGATATATTTCAGCTTTTTAAAAAACCATTTAGGAACTAAGATATTCAAATATCACTTTGTCCTGTACTTTCAAAGGAGCTACAACAGCTAACACATGATTTTCTCAGTGCCTTTGATAAATATTTTTTTATCCAAAAGACACAGGGTCAGCAATAATTTTTTTCTCAGGCACTCTTTAAAAGCAGGAGGAAGCATTTGAGCATTATACGCCTCTGGATGTAGATGCATCCATTCCAAAATACAAAGATATTTTGCAAGAATTAGCCTTTGATGGATATTTCCTTTTTCTGTATTTATTTTGCAATCCAATTGGGAAAAGCACTGGAGTAGACAGCAGACATTCCATCATAAAATGAAAGTGACTAATTTATTTTAGCATCCATAAACACCCTTGCCTTAAATAGAAGATTTTTCAGTTCCACACCTTTGGGCTTTTTTCCAGTTGTCAACTTCTCACTTCAAAAGGTTATTTTCCATCATGAAATATTTATATTATCCAATAGGAGGAGAACAAATTCACCCACTCTTTCACAACATACTCTTTCTGACATCTTCCTCTGAAGCTCTCTTCCAAATAGCCAGCCCACCCATATATAAGTGGTTCAATGGCTGAATAATGGGTAGTGATGAGTATTATTTTTTTTTACAGAGATTAGCATTCACCAACTACCTGTAAACTTGCTTTGCTTTCTGTGCTGAATTTCAATAGTAAATCCATTGAAACAGAGGTGGGTTTCTGCCAGTTTGATCCAGATCAGGTGAACTGGTAATGACGGCAGCAGGAGGCTCCGCCCACCCTCCCGGATGCTTCTGCACATGCGCCCACGCACAAGTGAACCGGTAGTAAAATAAATTGAAACCCACCACGGCATTGAAAGACCAGCAACTTTGCTATCCTAGGACTTTGGTGTTGGAATATTGATTGTGCAGGTTTGCAAGACAAGATATATCCATTTGAAATCCTGAATATAACAGAGTGATTGGAACTCAGTGATTTATTTATTTAGCATCTGGCATATCATAACTTGGGCTAGCAAAATATATTAATATTTCAACATTTCAAGATTAGTAAAAAAAACACAGTAAACTGTAAAGGTTGTAAGATCTATGTTGAAATATCAATGTCAATGATTCAAACAAGAGATCACCAACTTTAAATGTGCTGATTTTGAATGTTAACATTTATTTACTAATTAAATAAATGTATGTGTCTGCGCAATTGACACATAGGTGATTCCAGGTAGCTTACAACATTTAAAAACCCACCTTGTAAAAACTCATAAACCCCCCCCCCCAGCCCAGCCCACCCTACTCATGGCAGCAGCAACACAATCAAATCAATCACTCGATCAACTCTACTTCCAATCATGGTCTCCAGGCCCAGTGATACAACCACATTTTAGGACCTTTTGGAAAAGCAATAGAGTTTGGGGGCCAACTGTACCTTGGGGGGAATAATATTCTATAAAGAAGGGGCCACCACTGAGAAGGCTCTTTATTGTGGTCCTACCAGATGTATACTCCTAATTGATGGGTTCTGTAACATACCACACCTTTCCATCTTGATGGGTCAGGTGGATATAATAGGGAAAAAGAAGTCATACCATGTACTTTTTCCTGATGAGAACCTTCTCCTCCACAAAGAGTTACCAAGGGGAATTATATCCAATCCCAGAACACTGATTTCCCAGCAGATTACTTCACCATCTCTAGCCTCTCTTTGTGTGTATAGTTTTTCTGTGGTTTTTTTTCTGTACACATGAATGTTCTTCTCCAAAGATAATCAGACTGATTAACAAAGATAATCCTATGTTCTATCATCAAAGGAAAGGTAGATGTCTCAAGAGAAATTCTTAGAAACAAAGATATGTCAGCCTGGTGCTTTGTTCTGGAGTGTATCAGCTTCCTATTTTTAATTGAAACCCGTTGTTAATGTATAAAACCAATACAGGGCACCAAACAAAATATCTATGAATAGAGAGATGATCACAGCTACCAACAGAGTGGGCTGCTGCCGGTTCGGACCGGTTCAGGCGAACTGGTATTTCCAAACAGCGGCTAGGCTATCCCATCCTATACAAACACCATGTGTTTGCTGCCACATGCATGTGTGGAAAGTGTGCGTGCGCAAGCGCTCACATTTTTGCATCCTGGGAGAACCATTTTTTACAATATGTGACGCCCCCCTCTGACTACCAAATCGGGAGCTCTAGACTAGAATAATCTAGATCCGTGATGGCAAACCTATGGCACGTGTGCCAGAGGTGGCATGCAGTGCCCTCTCTGTGGGCACGCGAGCTGTTGCCCCAGTTCAGCTCCACTGCGCAGGTGCACGCACCTCCTACCAGTCAGCAGGTATTCAGATCTCTGCTGTGTATGTGCAGGGGGCATGCGTGGGGCCTGCATAGGGGGCAGGGGGAGTGTGGGCTGCGAGTGCACACGCAGGGGGTGAGAGTGTGGGGGGCACATGCATTCATACACGTGTACACGCTTTGGGCACTCGGTCTGGAAAAGGTTAGCCATCACTCACTTGATGTATACATTTATTCTTGTATATCAGTATTCCATATTGCAACCATAGCAAAAAAAATCAGGTTAGGCTGGCCAAAACCAAACCAGGATGATAATTTTCTATGATTAGATGGTTCAACTATTGATGACTTCATGGACACAACTATATAGTGGGGTGTGGGGTTTTTTTTTTTTTTGGCAACAGTAGAGAAAGTGGTTTGATTTTGTCTTCTTCCAAGGTGCTTTCCCAATTTCCTAATTTAATTTACCACCCTGGGATTCCCTGTTTGGATTCCTATCCAAGGAATACTCAGACCAACCCTCCTAAGTTTTTTTCAAGATCAGCCAAAGATGCCTAACGATTCCCTTCTACTGTTTTCAGCTAATAACTGCAGAAACAGCCCTCTACTTCACAAATTTAGCTCTTGCTTGCAGCAGTTTTAAAAGGGAAATTGGGGAGGGGGGGTTGTCTCTGAAAATTATGCATATAAAAATTATAGATATTTAAAGCAGCCATTAACTTATCTGAGTTAAGCAGATTTAGTGCAGATCCTCTGGATTGATGTAAGCAAGGTTTGTTCTAAACGGTTGTTTATATATAATCTAAATATCCCTGAAGTAAACAGATGTGGCAGAATGTGAGATTACTTCCTCCACCCCGGTGCCCTTGAGATATATTAGGAAACGCAACTCCCAGACGTCTTCTTCAGCCTATCTAGAAACGACCAGGTTGGGATCGTGTTGTGGAACATTTGGTTCTTATTGTGGGACATAAAGGCCGTTGTGTCTGATCCAAAAGCATTTTCGATCACATTGCCAAGACAGTTTAGTTCCCCTTTTCTACATCTGTGGCTTTCCAATCTGTTCCCATCTAACCACGGGCCCTGTGCTCCATAACCAGCTCTGCTTTGGCTACTAGAGAGAACAAAGGCTCCCTTGACAGTGGCTGGTTCTTGCTTATTTATTCTGGCTGGTGTGGATTTTGAAACAAGGGCCATTGTGGGAACAGTGGCTTCCCACTTCCCACAAGTTGTAGGGATGGGAGAGAAGCCCATGACTAGGGTGTCCCAAAGGTGCTTTTACAAGAGGCAGTTGGACTTTCTGGTTTTTCTTTGAAGACATTTCACTTTCTCATCCAAGAAGCTTCTCTCAGCTCTGACTGGATGGTGGGGAATGGAAGGATTTATATTCCTTGATGAGAGTTGGTCATTTGCATTCAAAGAGGGAGAGGGATATGACATCATCTTTCTCCAGTCTACAACACGGTTCTTTCAGAAGTTCCAAGAAGGCTCCACACCCATTTGCATTACTCAGGTGACTCTGATGACAGAGATAAACCTCCAAGTGGCCTCAAGGACTCTCCAAAAAAAGTGCAAATGACCAGCTGTCTGAAGGAATATAAATCCTTCCATTCCCCACCATTCAGCCAGAGATGAAGAAGCTTCTTGGATAAGATAAAAAGCGAAACGACTTCAAATTAAAAACAAGAAAGTCCAGTTGCTTCCTGAAAAACCACCTTTGGGAAAACCATGACCTGGATGACTGAGAATCTCCATAGGTATCACTAGGGTGGTAGGAAAGAGGTCCCAAAATGATGTCAAATCAGGGGTGAAATCCAGCAGGTTCTGGAGAACCGGTAGCAGAAATTTTGAGTAGCTTAGAGAACCCGCAAATGCCACCTCTTGCTGGCCCCAGAGTGGGGTGGGAATGGAGATTTTGCAGTATTCTTCCCCGCCACGCCCACCAAGCCACGCCCACAGAACCAGTAGTAAAAAAAAATGAATTTCACAATTGTGTCAAATAGTCCTTGAGTTATGACCACAACAGAGACGAGAACTTCTGTTGCTAAACTAAACAGTTGCTAGGTGAATTGCACCCCATTTTACAGTCTTTTTTTTTTGGCCACAGAGGTTATGTGAATCACTGCAGTTGTTAAATGAATCATGAGGTTGTTAAGTAAATCTGGCTTCCCCCATTGACTTTGCTTGTCGGGACCCGTCTGGGAAGGTTACAAATGGCAATCACGTTATCTTGTGCAACAGTCACAAGTACAGGCCAATTTCCAAACCCTCCAATTTAAATCACATGACCCTGGGGAATGTTTCAGTGGTTGTAAATGTTAAAACCAGTCATAAGTCACTTTTTCAATGCCACTGTAAATGGTCACTAAACAAATGGTCGCATGTCGAGGACTACCTGTATTCATAAATCTCTACACCCTATTGTTATGAAATGTACAGAGAACAGCATGCTAGTCTTGGATCACAGACTTTAAAAACACAGTGTTGCAATAATTAAACATTAAATTTTTATGAAAGGGTCCCAGGAGACAATTATACTTGTAGACAACTCATACTAGTTAAGGAAATGATTATTTAGAAGCAAGACTAGTTAAATTTGAAAATAATAATAACCTGGTGTGATTTTTAATGTCCTCTTATCCCCAATTATGCTAGTGCTTTTTTTGAAAAAGTGGAAGATCATTGGAATTATGTTAACTCCTTGTTTGCCTTCCTAAAGTCTTTAGTTTTCAGATCTCTACAGAGCTACTCCTGTTGACACATGTTATGCACCTATTCTGTAGGTGTTTTTGTCTTATGACAAGATAATCAGCAGAAAGTAGATAATTACTCTACAGAGTGGTGGTTAAACTGCTTCTTGATCCAGAATAAATGCCTATAAAAACTGTGATTGCAAACAGCTTGATACCTTGAGAACAGATTGTTACAGAACTTGGATCCATCAACCAAGCTGCCCTTAACTAGATTTTGCATCTCCCCACTGGGCAAAATTGTCCAAAATTTTGCTTCTTTGCTATCATCTTGTATTTACCATTTCAGAAAAATATCTACAGCATGACAGCTGTTTCATCAATTTGATCTTCCTGTTGAAAAAAATTCATCAGCATACACATGCCGAAAACAGAAGCAGATTCCTATCAACTTGGTTCATTGGCTTCTCCATAGTCACTACATTCTTAACTTGTGAAATGATCAAGATTTTAAATATTAATCAGTTCATAAAAGTTTATTTGGTCAGGGAAAAAACCATGAATTAAATTAAAATTGTTACAAGACAGTAGAGAAAGAGGAGGATTTGGACTTCCTGATTGAGAGCTTTATTACTTAGCAGCAGCTCTCACCTGGATAAAGGACTGGATCAATTTAAAAAACAGAAGATTATTAACAATAGAAGGTTATAATTTGGAATTGGGTTGGCACCCTTTATCTGGGATGGGAAAGACAAGATTCATAGCTATTTCCAAAAACATTTAATTAGAAAAGCTCTACTACAAACATGGTTAAAAATCAAAACAAAACATTACAATAAAATCCCAACCTGGCTATCCATCAGGAAAGCTATGATATACCCAAAAGTATTGGAAATAAACAAGATAATAATATATAAAGACATATTAGACAACCAAGAAAGGCTAAAAACAAGGAAAGAACTGAAAGACAAGGGAATAGATATTGGCTGGTGGCCCTATTTACAAATACAGGCAAGGTATAAAAAAAGACAGGGAAAGGGACGGATTCTATAAGGAGTCGCAAGAGTTGGATAAAATTTTACGGGGAACCGAAGAAAAATTGATTAAAAAAATATATCACTACTTATTAAAATTTAAAGTGGAAGAAGAAACTGTGAAAGAAACGATAACATGGGCGATAAACTTTGGGCATAGTATAGAATTGGCTGAATGGGAAATAATTTGGGAAATAAACTACAAATTAATGATGGCAACGGGAGAGAGAACATGTACAAGATGTTCTGCAGATGGCACCTTCCACCAACGAGAATTGCAAAAATGTTCCTGGAGTGTTCACCTATCTGCTTGAAATGCAACAAACAACATGGAACATACTACCATATGTGGTGGGCGTGCACAGCTGCGAAAAAGTATTGGGGAAAAATAAAAGATTGGCTAGAGGAGATTACCACACATGAAATTGCGCTAAAACCTGAATTATTTTTGTTAGGGATTATAAAAGGAAATTATGAAAAAAATACTAGATACTTAATTTTACACATCGTTACAGCAGCGAGAATTATATTCGCACAAAACTGGAAAAATAATTATATACCAACAGAAGAAAATGTAACTAAAAAAATATTGGAATGTGCAGAGATGGATAGGTTCACGAAAGAACTAAAAGAGAAAGATGAATCTGAATACTACTCCGTATGGGATTTATTGTACAATTGGCTAGAGGAAAGGAGGGGAAAAGCAGGAAAGCAAAAAAGAAAGGAAGAAAATTCAACAAAACAATAGACAACTACAAAACTGGAAAAGGATTAAAACATTGAAATATGAGATAGACTATAGCAAATAAATATTACACAAAATGACGTAAATGTAGTAAAAATTGTTACACATAGAATATATAGATTTTATAGATAGATAGATAGATAGATAGATAGATAGATAGATAGATAGCGATAGATAGATAGATAGATAGATAGATAGATAGATAGATAGATAGATAGATATAGATATAGATTCTAAATATATTACATATAGAATAAAAAAAATGTATGAAATAATTTAAATGCACAAATATATAAAGCCAGTTATAAAAGATTTAATATATTATATATTATACAAAATGACATAAATGTAGTAAAAATTGTTAAACATAGAATATATAGAATATTACATATAGAATGAAAAAAATGTATGAAATTATGTAAATGCACAAATATATGAAGTTATAGTTATAAAAGATTTATTGGTATAGATCAGTGGTAGTCAACCTGGTCCCTACCGCCCACTAGTGGGCATTCCAGCTTTCATGGTGGGCGGTAGGGGTTTTGTCCGATATTAAAGCACTTTCCTTTTTTTTTAATTTAATTGATTTTTTTAAAAAAATCAAAGAATTATTTAAACATTTTCATTAGGTTTTCATAAAATCACCATTACTGTGGAACCGGTGGGCGGTTAGAAAATTTTACTACTAACAGAGATACAAAAGTGGGCGGTAGGTATAAAAAGGTTGACTATCCCTGGTATAGATAAAACAGACACAACAGATAGGTAAAAAAATGTAATGTGTTGCAAAAATGTGAAGTTTATACAAATAAAATAAAATTTATTAAAAAAAAGATTTTGAAGGACTGAAAATACAACAACATGAACAACAGATCTGCAAGTCTTACACAAAAATCTCACCCCCCAAAAATCTCACCTTTCCAAACTGCCAAGGAACTGAGACTTAAGACATGACTGGTCAAGGCCAAAGAACCAGGACCATACACTAATTTGAAGTTCAAAAGATTTATTGTTAAGCCTATATGCAAGAATCTAGTCAACTAACATTCAATACTAAATTGCTGCAAGATAGGAGTTAATAGAATTCAAGAGGGGTAGACCATTTGTGGGAACTTAACAATTCTAGGCTGATGACTCACTTAACTCCATTCCCCAACTTGTCTGTTCTTCAATGTGCTAAACTCTGCCTTAGCAAACCATGGTTTCAAACAAAAAACAAACAAACAAACATAATACAGCCTATTGTCCTTAGTTCACAAAACAGGCACATTCAACTGTTGAGTGTTGTGATCACTTTAGCTATTGTAAAATACTCCATAAGGGACTTTGGAAATGTCTCAGAAACTGCTCCTTCTAGACAACTGGTGGTTGGAGAATAAGAAAAAGGAGGAAAAACATCTATAAAGTTCTTCCTTTCCCTCACATTCTGCAGCCAGTCAAAACTACATTATCCCACCAAGATTTCACTCTGACTGTGGGAATTCACTCTGACTTCAGCTGACGGTGGCAATTTATCTTGGACTTGTTTCCATAATGTTTTCGTGTCTTAACAAGTTTTTTTACATTTATAAATCCAACAAATTTACATGCTTTCATACATTTATGTGTGGGTATATGGGTGTGTATAAAAAAAATCAACAAGTGAACAAATATGCTGACCCAAAGTTTATCCAACTCCATTTTAGACTGTAAGTATTCCTCCAGCATGAAACACAATAGGGATCAGAAAATTTAATTTGTTAATTAGCACAGTCATTAAGGGAGGCATTATGCAACCGCAATTAATTTTACAACCCTTTTTGCCATGGTCATTAAGCAAATCACTGGGGTTGTTAAATAAATCATGCAGTTCTCCATGGGCTTATCAGAAACTGGCAGGGAAGGTCTCAAATAGTGATCACATGACCATGCTATGATAGTTGTATATGAAAGAACTATTCATAAGCCACTTTCTTCTGCACCCACCATAACTTTGAATGGTTGCTAAATGAATAGTTATAAGTTGAGGATTTCCTGTACAGTGGTACCTTGGTACACAATTGCTTTGAAACTTATCAAATTTGGTACTCAATGCAGTTTGATACAAAAACTTTGTCCCGGTACTCTGCTTCTTTGGTACTTAACACACAAGCTGGAACTTGTCGGTGTCAACTGCCTTGTGACTCACTGTACATTATTCCTTATGGGGGGGAAACTGGTACTTATCGTTTTTGGTACTCATCGCACCTCCCGGAATCAATTAACGATGAGTACCCAGGTGCCACTGTAGCATGTTGTACAAATACGGATAGAAAGATGGCAACATGCTATGTGGAAAACCTAGAATCAGGATAGAAGTAATGAAGAAAATAAACACACACAGGCGCGCGCGCGCGCGCGCACACACACACACACACACACCAAAATAGGGATAAAAAACTGATTGCAGAAGAAAGAGCAGAACCACTGGAATTAGATGAAATCAAGGAAGAAAAATTGAGCAGGGCACTTGTTCCTCTTTATTCACATTAAATTTTAGGGAGACTTTTCGACAGCAGTGAGCTTGAAAATAGGAAGGTAAATGTGTATGTGTGCATGTGTCTATATACATGTGTGCATAAAAGTAGCTAAGGAGTGTCAATGTGTGCTTGGAAGTAATAATGAAAACAGAAAAAGATCAGTGATCTGAATGAACAGATTTTTGTAGAAGGAAAAGTGATCTAGACACATGATTTTTGTATCTGGATCTATCTCTGCTTTGTTCTCAAAGTCTAGACTAATCACTAGTCTTTAATGCCCCTCAACTTCCCTTTTGTAAACTAGTCATTTGATGGTCCTACTCCTCGTCATCTAACGTTTGCTTCAAACATTTCTAGAAACTTGTTCAAATAGTAGCTCTTTGCAGGGGTGGGTTGCTGCCGTCATTACTGCCGGTTCAGTGCACGCAAAGATTTTGTGTGCACGCCAGACGCACACTCTTTGTGCATGCCCATTTGCACATAAATAGGTCTGTCCATGTGCAAAACATTGAAAAATGAAAAAAAAATCTGTGCAAGGAAATTTTTTCTGTGCATGAGCAGAACCAAAAATCAAGATGGCGCCACTGTAGGAGAACCAGTTCGGGGCATGGCAGGCCTGGGTCACTGCCTGTTGCAGTGACCCAGGCCGCCAAACCACTGCCAAACCGATCCGAACTGGTAGGAACCCACCAATGTCTCTTTACCATACTTGTCTCCTTTCTTCATTGAACCTCAGAACTCCGTAAGTTTTATATTTAATATATATGCTTCGGTTCATTCTTGCTGCAATAGTTTGAGACTGGTTTGGTGAGAGATAGTAGCTTTTTGAAGGCTATCCAGAGAACTGTACAGAGGTCAACAATAAATCCAGAAGCAATCTACTTTCCCCAATCTAACGTAATATTAGTTTGCTTCCTGTTAAATCTCCTTGCATCTGTCAGATGGCCATCAACAACATTGTCACAGAATGACATAGAACAAAGCCTACCTAAGCATGAATTTCACCTGCAAGGTGTATCCGAAGTTAATCAAACACTGACACCTAGGTGGATGAAAGAAAAGTGCCCACTAAAAAATTACAAAATAGATGCAGTTATGAAAATGATCACCAATAGGCCTTAAGAGGGTCAACATTTGTACTGTACTTGATTATGATTTATAAAGATCAGAGCAACTTCATCAACATCTCAGCAGCCTGGTCTTCTAACCAGCCTGGTTTCTTAAATCAAAATGCCCTAATGAGACAGAGAAAATTATTATTTTATAGTCTTCTATTGATCTGACAATAATAGGTAAAGGTAAAAGTTCCCCTCGCACATATGTGCCAGTCGTTCCCAACTCTAAGGGGCGGTTCTTCATTTCAAAGTCGAAGAGCCAGCGCTGTCCGAAGACGTCTCTGTGGTCATGTGGCTGGCATGATTAAACGCCAAAGGCGCACAGAACGTTGTTACCTTCCCACCAAAGTTGGTTTCTATTTTTCTACTTGTATTTTTACATGCTTCCGAAGTGCTAGGTTGGCAGAAGCTGGGACACGTAACAGGAGCTCACTCCATTAAGCAGCACTAGGGATTCGAACCGCCGAACTGCCGACCTTTTTGATGGACAAGCTCAGCGTCTTAGCCACTGAACCACCGCCTCACTTCTGACAATAATGGAAATATATTTAACTAGTATATGTTGAAATCTGGTTTGGTGGGTCTGTTTTCTATTCCAATTTAGGCAAGCATTCAGAACTGAGCATCAGATGCTTTGGCATTCACTTTCAATTACATGGGTTTTATGCTCATTTGTAGATAAATTGTTTGTCCAGAAGCATGCTGCCACAGAAGATACTTAAAGAATTTCAAGAGAGGTGGAATACACAGAGAGGAAAAAAATCCTTAAATACCTATGCGTCAAGTTTTTGGATTATGCCAACAAGAACAGGAAAACACATTTCATTATAACAATAGAGATGGTGTATCCCAGAGTTTGTTTCCAAATAGTGAGATATTTCTTGAAACCTAACCAGAACAAACAATTAAAAGCAAGGCAATCTCATCACACTTGACATATATTTGGTTCTCTTCCATGATATTAAAAGGCCAGGGTATCTGGGTTTTTTTAATCTACAGAAGATGTTGCAAACATTCCTTTCCCCACAGCAGTCAATGCACTCAAGCCAATGAGCAAGCAACATTATTCACAATTCTCATGCTATTCAGAGGAACTGGAAACCCTAGGATTACAAGTTGTTAATATGGAAAAATGCCCCCAAAGCTTTCCCATAAGAGGTGCATAAAGCAAATTGGGCAATATGCCCGACAGCTGGAAAACATGACTGATCAGCTACTGGGAAGATTCCAAAACGGACTTGTTTCTCCATTGGAACAGACACATCAGTTGTTAAGTGGAAAACTTAAAACTTCCAGACATCATGTTTGTTTTCTGATTCATCCTCTTTGGCACAATAAAGCTCTCTTGTTTTATCAAGAAAATGCCATGCCAAGGGTAGGGGAAACACAAGAATGAAATCATAAGTGGGTTTTGTTTTTCTTTTTTTTGAAAGTGAGTATTTGAGTATTTGAGTATTTGAAAATTTATTTATAGGCCGCCCTTTTCCCTGGGGGGGACTCAGGGCGGCTTACAACTCAAAGGGAGGGGGATACAGACAATAACACATAAGGACAATACATAATTAAAAATAGAACACAACATTCATACCATTCGGGTGGGGGTGAGTTACATTCTTTAACCCCAGGCCTGACGGGATAGCCAGATTTTGAGGGCTGTGCGGAAGGTCTGGAGGGTGGTGAGGGTGCGAATCTCCACGGGGAGATCGTTCCAAAGGGTCGGAGCTACTACCAAGAAGGCTCTCCTCCGCGTAGTTGCCAGTCGACACTGACTGGCAGATGGAACTCGGAGGAGGCCTAATCTATGTGATCTAATGGGTCACGAGGAGGTGATTGGCAGGAGGCGGTCTCTCAAGTATCCAGATCCACTACCATGAAGGGCTTTATGGGTGGTAAGTAGCACCTTGAAGCGCACCCGGAGATCGACAGGTAGCCAGCGCAGCTCGCGGAGGATAGGTGTTATGTGGGTGTACCGAGGTGCACCCACAATCGCTCGCGCGGCCGCATTCTGGACTAGCCTAGGCTTCTAACCTAGGCTTCCTGAGAAAGCATAAATCACAAACTTAGTCCCGAAAACCCTCCTTTATTTAGACGGCTGTGAATTATGTTCACTGACAACAGCCCTAAAGATTCTGTGAAGATTCTGAAAGATGTCTGCTCGAGTTGACACAATCTTTCAGGGTAATGTTGACAAGCGCCCACCTTTATCTCCCTTGAAACACTGCCAGAGACCTAATTGCCAATTAGTTTTGCAAGGCCAAACGGAGCCCAGAATCAAACAGCACTTCTCAGAGTTTGAACCGACTGGATGAATTAATTGCTTCCTGCAAAGGCTCATATCCCGTTTGCTCCTCTTTTATGTCTTATGGGAGGGGCCAATCATCTCCAAGTCTTACTCCCGAGTCGCCCTTTTTTTCCTTAATTGTTCTTGCCTTATAACAGCTCTGCCCATGCGCACACTGGGAACAGGCTCACACTGTTCTTCTGCCTCGCTGATGTCAGACTCCGGAGGCTCCAAAGGCAGCACATAATAAGAGCCGAGGTGGCGCAGTGGGTAGAGTGCAGTACTGCAGGCCACTTCAGCTGACTGCTATCTGCAGTTCAGCGGTTCAAATCCCACCGGCTCAGGGTTGACTCAGCCTTCCATCCTTCCGAGGTGGGTAAAATGAGGGTTATAAGTCTAACTGCTATTGCTATTGCTAACTCCCAGATGGCCCTGGCCCCCTCTCTGCCTCCAATGCAGAGCCCTCGTCCGAGCTTTCCCCAGACTCCAAGACTGGCCCATGTTCCTCCCCAACCTCTTCACTGTATGACTCTGCTGTCAGCTGCACAGGCCTAATTTTTCCATTTTACAATTAAAAAAAAGAATGTCAGCTATTTTGGCATTTTGATCCATGCCATGAAGACAAAGACAAGAGAAACTTGGATGTATCTGAAGACCTGATATGTCACTTTTGAGATAATTTACTGAAACAACCAGTGACATTCAACTGCAGCAGTATGTTCTGATAACGTTCCTGGAAAAATAAGGGTTTCTTTGAACACTAATTTATGATCTGATTCCCAACTGCCTTTCTTGTGTATTTCTAAACTTCTGTTTAACTCCGAGTATAGTAAAACCACAGTGAATCTTACTGGGATTTTTTAATGTAATTTACATGAAATGAATCACTGTAGCGTGTATTTAAAAATAATTCTTCAAAAGTGCATTGTCTGGTTTTTACTCCCCATCCTGAGGTACAGAAAAATGAGTAGAATGAAGACAAATGTCTCAGGCACAATAAAGTTCAACCCTGCATCTTCGGGATGGTTAGAAATAGAAAATCATGTCTCTAAAATGTGTTCAAAATATGAAATATTCACAACCATAAAACTTTTGCTGAACACAACTACTCAGAATAGTTACAGTAGTTTAGAATTTTTATGTCTCGAAATGGCCATTTTAGCCAACAAGCATAAATTCACAATTTAGGTAAAATTAGATTAAGTGGGATGGATTTTGTTCTTTGATTAAATGTAATATCAAAACCATTTTTCTCTTCCCATAAGACCTACTATGTAATTTTAATAGCAACAACGTTCATTGTTCGTGTTCAGTTCAGATCTCTTGCTCCAGAGATCTTGCAATCTCTGGGGCAGAGGAAACAGAAGAAAAGAAAGCAAATGGATAAATATGCAATATACAATGGTTTCACATGCGCTTAATTACCAGCGGCATTTCAGTACATGGACGTGATCAAAGCATCACTGAACAGTGAGTTTTGTATGCAGCTCTGAATGATGCTGGGAAAACCATTCCTGGATGCCAATTATTTCTCCTTCAGTGGAAAATATTTTCTTTATATATAATACAAGTATGCTAATTTCAACTTCTTTAATAAAATCACAGATTCATTTTTAATATATGGAAGGAGGGAGGGGAGAAGAGGGAAGGGAAGGGAATAAATTTCATAGCTAGGAACATAGAAAGGTCATATAATTTCTGGAATAGAGATCGGATTAAATTTTGTATCAATATTCACATAGCTTTAATCAGCAATAAAATTCCAAGCCAAGCAACAGTAGGGAAGAAAATACTACAGCTGGACATATGGGCTATTTTAAAGTTGGACTATTTTCTTTCTCTGTCTCACTGCTTATTCCTCTCCCTTCCCAGCCACCCTGCAGAGATGCAAAACTTACCATATGCAATAACAAAATTCAACAAATAAAAATGTTACCGTGTGTGTTAATCAGGGCTATATACAATACACATTTTTTTTCCTGCAGCAGTGATTGATTTTAAGAGAACATCAGCAATTCAAAAAGACATGCCAGAAGACTTTTTTTCCCCATTTTTATTTTGTCTAAATAAGAAACCGTGGCTGATACGACCTTTCTCAATCTATTGCCTTCTTGATGCATTAGATTACAACTCCCATTTTCCCCCTGACTTCATGTGCCGATTGGAGTTGACAGAAGTTTAATCCCAAGACATTTAAAGATCTTCTGCTGGAGGAAAACAATTGTACAGGGTATTCAGAATTAAATTTGCTTGGAAAATAGTTCAAGATTATGTTTCAGCTGGTTCTGGGCAATAGGAAATGGAGTTTCGTAACCGCAGTAGGACAGAATCTTATCAATGTAGGCAGGGAACAAGTTTAGATGTGAGCAGGCGGATCGTAACTTTGTTATGGTCAGGAGTCAAAAAACTGAATTGGCTGGAGGATGCTCAGGTTCAAGGCAGGTTGTAATACATTAGGGCTGCAAATATCGTGACCCGACAAAAGCGCGAACGTCATAAGCGCGCCGACAACACCGCGGCGCTAAAACCGCGATGTCAAAAGCGCGCCGACAACAGCGCGCCGACAACAGCGCGCCGACAGAAGCGCGATTTAATTTAAGGTAAGGATTAGGATTAGGGTTAGGGTTAGGGTTAGGGTTAGGTTTAGGGTTAGGGTTAGGTTTAGGGTTAGGGTTAGGATTAGGTTTAGGGTTAGGGTTAGGTTTAGGGTTAGGTTTAGGGTTAGGTTTAGGGTTCCATTACAGCGCGCTTCTGTCGGCGCGCTTTAGGGCTAATTAGTCGCTCATTCGTCACCGCGCTTTAGTCACCGCGGTTTAGTCAGGCGCGCTTTTGTTGTGCGCGCATTTGTGGTGGAACCACAAATATAAATGACTTTCAGATTAGAGATATAAAATTGTATTTTTAATCTTCCTGCTTGTAAAAAATCTACAAAATGACTGTAGGTTAGGCAGAAGATTCTTTCCCTGAACTGACTTGGCAGTTTCTCTCCACTTTCCTTTCTTTTCCTTCCTTCCTTCCTCCATCCCTTCTTTATTTCCTTTCCCTTCTCTTTCCTTTTGGTAGAAAACTTATTTCTCAATGCGCTCCCTGAAAAGACATGATATACTGTCTACACGCCACAACATAATTCAACAGCAATAGCAGAAGTGAGGGCTACTGTTGATACGCAATCTTTTCCTCGGGCATACATCACTAGCTCCCCAATCCTCTGAATACCGTCTGCTGGAGGTACATTTGTGCAAAAACACACCTGCACGTGCATGCACACGCACACGCACCATCAACATTATAGTCCCATGTAAAAGCTTCACAAGTTGTAGCCTTTTCATCGGGAGCTAAGATTAAACATACTTTGGTTAAATTTATGTTTTACCGACAAAGAAATAAAGGGAGGCTAGTATATACCAAGCTATTTATGAAAGAGATCTATACCAGTCTCCCTTTATTTCTTTGTCGGTAAACCATAAATTTAACACAAAAATAGTTTCTCCCAAAAGCGACTGCCTGCAAAAGGTCCCTGGATTGGGGCTGAAAGGCGAAAACGGAAGCAATGTGCTCCATCCCATATTTGGATGGCCCAGGTTGCCCTAATAGACCGATCCCACCAGAAGGGGGGGGGCGGGGGAAATACTTTGGAGAAAGAATAAAACAAATCAGCTTTGGGGATGCTAAGGCTGCAAGCATCCCCCAATCTCCCATTTCATACTTTATTCCTTTTTTTTCCTAAGCCAACTGTTTATTTACTATGTAGTTCTGCTTCTCCTCTCGGTAAGCCTTGCAAACCGAAATCCCCCTGCTCCTAGGAAGAGCCACATTCAGTCTCTGCAAACAGATCCGGCTGTGATGCATTGAAGAGAACAGCATGCGTAGGAAAAGGATAAGGATCAGAAGCCCTCTGAACTGAAAAAGGCCAAATGGATTCCAAACTCATATTCTGTGCAGCTTTTCTCTTCTCCCCCCCCCTCTCCTCCTTGCCCTCGCAAATCACTACCCAGATAACATTGGAGGCTGCTGCTCCAGCTGCTCATCCTTGTATTACGGGATAAGATGATTACACAAAATTCACTCTGACTCAGGCACGGCTCTATTAAAGCAGAAGACAGATTGATTAGTCTATTGCACAGAATGTTAGCCAAGTAAATAACTCTTGCCTTTCTGCCTATGAGCAAAAAGATGTGAGGAGAATGCGCTGAGTGGAAGAAGAAAAAGAGGGGGGGGAAATGTATTTAACCTTGCACTTGAGATAACGCGTTAATACAATGTTGCTATATAAAAAATGAATAAGAATCGGATAGAAAAGCAAGGCCCCTGCCCCTCCCCCTTCTACATTTGGGAAAACGCTAGAGTAGATGAAAAAAATGCAGCATGGGGATAATAACAAAGCAGAGACGTTTAAGACTTGTGTTAATGTAATGCTAGGCTTCTAAATCTCAGAACTATTTCTACAGTCATGTCATATTGCCAAATTTGGGAGAATGTGGGACAATGGCTGCATCGTATTTTGTAGTCCAAGGCTCTGTGTATATAAAATGTACAAAACATGCCATATTGTGCCATATTGTAACTCTAAAATCTCTCTATTTGTCTTTGGTATTAATGGGGCTATTCCCACTCCAAGGCTAACTTTGGAAATAAATTCACAAAAATTATTAACCTAAGTTTTTTTAAAAAAAAAAATCAAGGAAATTGACCTGAAGAAGCAATAATTAATATGATATCCTTTTGCAAGGTAAAGCATTTGTATGCAGAAACCTCTAGGATCAAGCACCTGCAGTTAGGACTTCAACAATCAAGAGTTCAGCTCAGGAAAAAAAAATATGGATAAGACTTAGGAGGGCCACCATTTAGATACTTAACCTAGTTAGATAAAACAATTAAATCTGGGTTAAAAAACATTTGCTCAGTTTTCCAAATACGCTATGATTCGCAACAAAAATATCATGAATTAATGTGTTTGCTAGGTCACACAATATACTGAACCAAAAAGTCCCTGGGCCTCATTTTAATCTAATATAAATATAGTGTCGTTACCTTAGATCAGTGTTTCTCAACCTTGGTCACCTGAAGATGCGTGGACTTCAACTCCCAGAATCCCCCAGCCAGCTCTGGAATTCTGGAAGTTGAAGTCCGCGCATCTTCAGGTGGGCCAAGGTTGAGAAGCACTGCCTTAGATCCACAATGATCTCACTATTACCTGAAGAAGGCAATCTGTAAACTCTAAATCTTATCAACTTTAAGATGTGTGGACTTCAACTCCCGGAATTACCCATTCTGACTGGAAAATTCTGGGGGTTGAAGTTCATACATCTTAAAGTTGCCAAGACACTGAATCCTAGTACATTCTGAAAGGAAGACTAATATATTTGTAATAAATAGTCACACGTAGTGACTTCATGGCTTAATACAGTCTGCCAAGTTGTTTTTGATTTAATAAGATAAAATTTACCTACTGTAGTTAGAAAATTATTGTTTACCAGACAATACGTCATTAAGAGTTTCAAATTCAAATATAAATGAAAGATGCAATTGTATAGATAATACCTCTTCAGATAACACAAGTGATTCAACATCTTAGGAGCTGTTCAAGGCTAGAAATGGAAACCTGCCAGTTACATTATATGGGAATTATATTGATTGTGATCTGGAGTAGACTCCTGAGCCCCATGCTTTGATTTGGCCATGCCAACATTGGCAGAAAGAGCTTCATAAAGTTTTTTTTTTTAATCCAGGTTCTTAGCAAGTTTTGATTTGCTCTTCAATTTTGCCTTCTGGTGTTGTTCTCTAGGGTTTGGCTTGAGCTTCTAACTCTGGCATTCAAAACTTTACCTGGCTCCATTTCAACAGCAGCCTTAACACACAGGAACTTGTCTTATGCAGATTGAAATACAATACAATACAATAGCAGAGTTGGAAGGGACCCTGGAGGTCTTCTAGTCCAACCCCCTGCCTAGGCAGGAAACCCTATACCATTTCAGACAGATGGCTATCCAACATCTTTTTAAAGACTTCCAGTGTTGGGGCATTCACAACTTCTGGAGGCAAGTTGTTCTACTGATTAATTGTTCTCACTGTCAGGAAATTTCTCCTAAATTCTAAGTTGCTTCTCTCCTTGATTAGTTTTTACCCATTGCTTCTTGTTCTACCCTCATATGCCTTGACTCCCTCTTCTTTGTGGCACCCCTGAGAAATTGGAACACTGCTATTATGTCCTTCTTTTCATTAAACTAGACATACCCAGTTCCTATCAATAGTTCCTTGAATTCTAAGCAACACGTGAAAGGTGGAAACAATATCTATACATCTGTGATGCATACAAAGAGCCATAGTGGGGCAGTATAGAGCCATGGTGATGGAGTGGTTAGAATGTAGTACTGCAGGCTAACTCTGTCAGGCCTGGAAGCCATCTTTTACATTGGCCAGAGCTTCTACTGTGGGAAAATGGGAGGGGGGATTATATGGAATAAGAGAGATATAGTCAAAACAACATTCCTTTCTCAGAAAGTCAAGGACAACTTACCCTGCACCTGGAGTGATATGACTGGGCTGCCTGATTAGACCATGTGATGGACTTGTGGGCAGGGACTTGAACTTTCATTTGGGTGCGGAAAACCTGGAAGCTTACAGATTCGGGTTTTCCCAGATGTGCCAATATGACATCTTTAATAAAATGCAGATTTGAGGAAACTAAAGCTCGGGGTCTTCTTTCATTAGGGGTGTTACTTGGAACCCTGACAAACTCACTGCTCACTGTCAGGAGTTCAATTCTGACCAGGCTTAAAATTGATGCACCTTCCATCCTTCCGAGGTTGCTAAAGTGAGGACCCAAACTGTTGGGGGTAGGATGCTGATTCTGTAAACCGCTTAGAGTGGGCTATAAAGCACTATGAAGTGGTATATAAGTCTAAGTGCTATTGCTATACTCTCTGTAACTGACTTACATCTTTTTTTTTCTATGAGTTGCCATCCATTCCTAAAGGCGCTGCTAACAAAATCACCATGTGACCATCTTCAAATCTCTAAACCTGAATTGCAATGAAGGTAAATAACGTTTTAATATTCAAAAGTTTGGTCATTCTAATCACCTCGTCAGTTCAGGTTGATCATCTAATCCACCATCTGGCAAACAACCAGCTTGAAATAAACAAAAGATAGACACTTACCATCTCCAGTCCTTTTGCAGGGGCATAAAAAAATTTACTGGCAGGTATGCCAGTGAGCCAGCCTATCAAACAGAGATGTAATTAAAGAAAAAAGAAATATTATCACATCTGGACATGGGCGATGGAAGCATTTTTTGTTGGCACACAGTATTACTTTGGCTTTGCTCCACTCTGCCAGATTGAGAGTCCCATCAGAAGAGATTTATAGAATGAAGATAAAATCCTCCTTGATACTACTGTGCATGCAGTATTTGTTAAATCAAAAATAAACCAAACAGAAATAGATTCTTGTTTCAGCAAATGAACATACCCCCTCTCAAAAAAATGAGCTACAATAAAACACAGCACATAAAATAAGCAGGTCATATTAAATAGCCTTTGCTGACATTATTTTTAAAACAGGCAAAATTTTCAGGTAGCTACCTTAATTTTTTAAAAGGAAAAAAATATATTCAAGAATTGTGGTTGCTTCCTAGTTTAGTTGGTCTTGGGGGGGACAAAAAATATAAATTTCTATATATAGAAGTTTATGCCGTGGAAATGAAGTATTTCCGTGCAATGAAGCTTCCCACTCAGAATGTTGCCATTCCATCCAAACAAGCTGATTTTTGTCCAGTCCTAACCCTTGTTGTTTAAATGAATGAGAATGAAAAAGTATGTGACAAATGCAAGCACACACCTGCACAGTGACAGAATTTATCACTTAACAGAACATCAGCAAGGCCTCATAAATTGTTCTCCAGAGAAACGGCATAGAGAGTGGTATTTCCAGAGCATTCCCTATTCTTCAACATTTTTTTAAAAGAATTAAAGGGTGATAAAACAGCAGGGCTGCATGGACAGTCAGCAGTGATAGATGTCCAGGTTTGTGAAAATTATTTTCTATCGCCTTTTCCCTGCAAGAAATCACTTGTCAACACAAAGGAATGTTAGCAATTCTAGCATTTGAGGACCCAGATTGTTAGGGGCAATAGGCTGACTCTCTAAACCGCTTAGAGAGAGCTGTAAAAGCACTGTGAACCGGTATATAAGTCTAAGTGCTATTGCAATTTGAACCTAAGGATCTTTTTTCCCCCCAACATCTTTTAAAATTGTACCATCTTCCCCATCTAAGAAGCAAATCAATTCTCAGTAGCCAACATTTTAGCTTATTCCTGCTTGAAATGCAGTGCGTTCCCCCTCACATAGATAGATAGATGATAGATAGATAGATAGATAGATAGATAGATAGATAGATAGATAGATAGATAGATAGATGATAGATGGATGGATGGATGGATGGATGGATGGATGGATGGATGGATGGATGGATGGATGGATGGACGGACAGACGGACAGACAGACAGATTACAAAATTTGACGCCTTTAACTCTACAAAGTTTCTGAAAACAAAAAGACTGCAAAGTCTCCTCTTTAGTCCTAGCTCAATTTTTAGTGATTCATCCATGCAGATCTCTTGGCAAATGTGGGTTATCACCACATTTTCCCAGAATTTTTTTTCTTCAAATTCCTGGTTTAACCTTGGAATTACAGTACTAACCCAACTCTGCTTAATGTCTGACTCAAAGGGAAACCAGTTTGCTAATCTGAATGAACAAACTGGTTATAGGCTTGAAAATTTTTATGAATGAACTAGGCTAATGCATTCTTTCTTCGATTGTGATGTGTAACTCAATCTACTTATTAGTCAAAATTGGGGCACGGCTTAAACATGCTCAGTAGCTGAAACAAGCAAACTTAAGGCTTTAAAATCTGGATATGAAATTCAGATCTCTGCTTTTTCTTAAGTCACAGATCATAAACTTTGCCTAATGTTTGATGTTTTGAACTGTGGCTTCCCCTGGGGAAGACTTTAATGTCTACTAGGAAAGGATTCAACAACAAGGCGTCGTGAAAAGCCAATGTAAGTGTCCTACTATCCTGTCAGGCCTGGAAGCCATCTTTTGCATTTGGGCCTTCAGGCCTGCCACATTTAATGCTGTGGGAAACTGGGAGGGGAGATTATATGGAGTGGGATAGATATAGTCAAAATAACATTCCTTTCTCAGAGAGTCAAGGACATCTTGCCCTGCACCTAGAGTGGCATGACTGGGAGGCATCTCCTGTTTTGGATGGTGCCTGATTGGATCATGTGATGGACATGTGGGTGCTGGGCAAGGACTTGAACTTTTGAGTGGGTGGGGAAAATCTAGAAATTTTCAAATTCAGGTTTTCCCAGATGTGCCAATATGACATCTCTAATAAAATGGAACTTTGAGGAAACGCAAGCCTCGGAATCTTCTTTCGTTGGGGTGTTACTTAAAACCCTGACACTGTCCTTTCAAGTTTTTAGAAAAAGATAATAGGCTGATTTTCCTGAGGCCGACGGACAAAAATTGCACAAAACATTTTCTTCCAAATGATTTGGTCTGGATGAATGTTGGTGGATGTTCTGCTTTTAGTTTGATTTCTCATAGAAATATTAGAGAAAGAGAAGTAGGAAGAGACAACCACACATTTGCATCATCTTCAGAACCAAAAAAAAAGAGTGTGATGGGATTTTTCCAAATGTTTCCCTTTGAAACTTTGGTTATGATTTGGGAAAGGAATTAACACAGAATCAGATGACATATGAAACCATATTTTCCACTGCTAAACCTGCCCTTGAGAATTGGATTTCTAACAAATGATCAGGTCCTGAAGATGAAACTCAAAATACTTTGTCCACCTAATGAGAAGGAAGGAGTCCCTGGAAAGAGCCTAATGCTGGGAAAGACTGAGAGCAATAGCAATAGCAATAGCAATAGCAGTTAGACTTATATACCGCTTCATAGGGCTTTCAGCCCTCTCTAAGCGGTTTACAGAGTCAGCATATTGCCCCCAACAACAATCCGGGTCCTCATTTTACCCACCTCGGAAGGATGGAAGGCTGAGTCAACCCTGAGCCAGTGAGCAAAAGAAGAAGGGGACGAGAGAGAATGAGGTGGCTGGATGGAGTCACTGAAGCAGCAGGCTTGAGCTTAAATGGACTCTAGAGCAGTAGTGGTAGTCAACCTGGTCCCTATCGCCCACTAGTGGGCGTTCCAGCTTTCATGGTGGGCGGTAGGGGTTTGCTGTAACTCTGCTTTATAAATTTTATAAAGTGAAGTTACTTTCCTACTTTATAAATCACCATTACTGTGGAACCGGTGGGTGGTTAGAAAATTTTACTACTAACAGAGATACAAAAGTGGGCAGTAGGTATAAAAAGGTTAACTACCCCTGCTCTAGAGCAGTGTTTCTCAACCTTGGTAACTTGAAGATGTCCGGACTTCAACTCCCAGAATTCCCCAGCCAGCGAATGCTGGCTGGGGAATTCTGGGAGTTGAAGTCCGGACATCTTCAAGTTGCCAAGGTTGAAAAACACTGCTCTAGAGGGTGGTAGAGGACAGGAAGGCCTGGAGGAATGTTGTCCATGGGGTCGCGGTGGGTTGGACACAACTTCACAACTAACAACAACAACAAATGATCAAATTCCAATTTTCATTAGAATTAATTCTAATTCCATGAAAGCCTCATCACTAACATTTTGATAGAAAAGAGATATTTCCCCATTTTTTCCCCCTAATCCACCAGTTTTGAATCACATTTAAATTTAAATTTTAAATTAAATTAAATTTTAAGCTTCATAGAATTCTAAGCTTCTCAGATTCTAAGAATTCTAAGCTTCGTATAGTTTTCTTCTGCAATGTGGACATATGGAGACTTATTATTTCTCCTGCCTTTCCTCATTACTCTTTGAATAAGGAGTTGAAATGCTGTGCTAGAAAGCAGGCTCGTTTGACTGAAGCAGAGTGAAGATTTATCACCATGCAGTTGAGGGCTGCAATTAAGGATCTTGTCAAGAAATATAACAAGGATGTAAACAGGTAGGGCTGAGACATTAAATTTTCCTTTCCTTCAATTTGAGAGAGACGTTCGGAGATTTTTTTTTTCCTCTTTCCTAAAGCTGGGCTAAAGCTGTGTTTGGGCTTAGAATACCGTTTTTGTGTGTTTCCTGCTTCAAAATGGCAGCCAGCCACACTACCAATTTTCAGCAATTATGGCCAAAGAGGTTCAGCCAGAGGGGCAGGCCAGCCAAAATTCAAAATCTAGTGGCCACGATCTATACACACCTAGTCTAGAGAATCAGACATAACACTGAAAGGCAGTCAATTGGAAATGCAAGGGAAAGTACTCCAAAATAAACCTCTCTTTTTTTGTAATCAAGGAATATAGCTTAGTTACGTCCAAAGGCAATCAGGGTGTTTATTGCTTTTCAAGTGTTCAGAATGATGTGACGTTCATTTCCTTGCCAGCTATAGTATATAAAAAAAGTGCAGCTAGCAAACAGAGAAGCAAAGCAATGACCACGCTTTGCATTTTTCCAGAGACTATGGATATTCTTGTCAAATGCCAAAAGGCAGTCCAAGGTCCATAAAGGTAAAGGTGCACAAATGGGAGGGGTGTGTGCTCATCTCCATTTCAAAGCCAAAGAGCCAGCGCTGCCATAGTCATGTGGCCAGCATGACTCAACACTGAAGGCGCACGGAACGCTGTTACCTTCCCACCAAAGGCGGTTCCTGTTTTTCTACTTGCATTTTTACTTGCTTTCGAACTGCTAGGTTGGCAGAAGCTGGGACAAGTTATGGGAACTCACTCCGTTATGCGGCGCTAGGGATTCGAACCACCGAACTGCCAACCTTTCTGATCGACAAGCTCAGCATCTTAGCCACTGAGCCTCTGCATCCCTTCCAAGGCCTATTTAAACCTCCTTTTATTAGTTTATTGTAACCTTTTTCCAATTTAGATACATCACTCTTAGTTTATAACACAAAAAAAATAGATGTAAGGAAGTTTATTTCCAAGGCTGATTTCATTGAGCAACTCAACTCGAGTCAGACAGTACAGGTAGTCCTCCACTTATAACAGTTCATTTAGTGACCATTTAAAGTTACAACGGTACTGAAAAAAGTGACTTGCAACCATTTTTCATACAACACTTTTATAGCATCCCCATGATCCTGTCATCAAAATTCAGATGCTTGGCAACTGGTTCATACTTATGGCCATGACTGTGTCCCGGGACCTTCTGGTAAGCAAAGTAAATGGGGAAGATAGATTCATTTAACAACCTAGATGCTCACTTATCAACTGCAGTGATTCCCTTAACAACTGTGGCAAGAAAGGTTATAAAATGGGGGCAAAACTCACTTAACAAATGTCTCACTTAACAGCAGAAATTTTGGGCTCGACTGTGGTTGTCAGTTGAGGACTTACCTGTACAACTAAAATGTTAAACTTTATTTCTAGGAAGTAATCTATTTACTTTTCCCCCTACCACCTTTAAATCTATTATTAATCAGTTCTAGCCTTTGATCTTTTAGAGAAAGGATAGAAACTCGTTGATAATTCCTGTCTTTCTTTCTTATCTCCTCTTCCTTCCCATCCATACTAACATCAAGTTTAAATACATACAAGTCACCCTACACAATTTTGCCCATTTCAAAATTTGCAACGATCCTGTTGGAAGTCCCACACGGATGTGCGGGGGGGTTACATACACATGTGGGGGGGTCAGACATGCATGTGCAAGGAAGCACAGGATTGTGGGGAGGGGCACACTGCACCCCCGCACTCCATTTTGGTTCCATGAGGCTGCAGTGAAGCCTGCTAGGCCCAAAACAAGGGGTGGGAGTATATGGTGCGCCCCCCCCCATGGCCTGATTTTGGTCCCAAGAGGCTGCAGGGAGACCTTCTAGGCCCAAAACGGGGCACCGGGGGAAGTACGTGCACATGCGCGCGGGGCATGGGAGCACAGGGGGTCACGCACACACGTGCAGGGGGCCGGGGCACACGGAGGGGGGGGTCTCATGCATGCATTGCATTATGGGTGCGGGTATGTGCTTTCGGCATGTGATGACAAAAACGTTAGCCATCACTGCTTTAGAGCATTAACTTCTGTTGGGTTGAAAACTAACAAGGATTAGAAACAGAGTTGAGAGTCACTTCTTTTTCTACATTTCCTTCCTCCTCTCCTTCCAGTTGTAATTTAAGTTGACGACAAAAAAAAAAATGCTTTCCAAATTTCTTTCCAGGAGGAAAAAAGTTGTTCTTGTACTTCTTAATACTAGGAATTATATTCTAGCATGGGAAGAAATCTGTGTTAGAAGAAGGTTCACTGTAGATAAATGGATGAACACCGCAAATATTCCATATATCTTTAAATGTTGCTCCTTTCTTTCCTTTCTCCCCAATAAAGACTCAAGTATGAGTCACAGACCTCAAGTCTGATTCACAGACAATTTGTGACTTAGCTCAACGTCTTGGCTAGACAGGAGAACACTGACAGACAAGGCTTGAATGAATTAGAATCTTTATTGCAAGACATGAATGAAGCCAGTTAATTGCTAAAGTCCTGGGTTCTTTTCTTGACTTTCTTTTCAATTGTGTGGTTGTTTTGGGTTTACACAACAAGCATTTCTGGTCTGGGAATGGCTGCTTCCCACCTCGGTCTTCATGTATATGTGTTTAATCTTCTTGTTCACTCTACAGGAAAGTCAGAGGAAAACAGGGGAATTAAACATGGGTTGCATTTCAGAAGTTCCCTTCGCCTGGCATCTCGAATTGTTTATTCTTGTAAAGAATCACCTCCACAAAACATCTATGCACATTGCTTTTCAGATACAAGTAGTCCTCGACTTACGACCACAGCGGAGCCCCAAATTTCTGTTGCTAAGTAGGACAGTTGTTAAAACAGTTGTTGAATTTTGTCTCATTTTGCAATCTTTCTTGCCACAGTTGTTAAGTGAATTAAGTTGTTAAGTTAGTAAGACGATTGTCCCAAAGATGCTTCCCCCCCCCCCCAAGAAGCAACCTTGTGGCAGTCCAGTCCTTGCAGGAGGAGGCTGTGCGCAATGCAGGGAGGCAAGATTCGCTGGGTCCAAGCTTATTTTCCTTAATCCTTTGTAAATTACTGGAGATCCAGAATGGTGCACCTTCCAGTCAGTGGATTGAGTCAATAACTGGGGTCTTCCTCCCTGGCCAAGGAGCGGAGCCCAAAGAACTTATCTGACTCAATCTAATCAATGAGAGGACAAGGTCAACCCAATCTGGATACTCCTCCTCCCTCACTATGGAGAACCTTCGGTTCCCCACCATCCCGTCAGAGCTGAGCAAGCTTCTTGGATGAGAAGCGAAACATCTTCAAAGAAAAAAAACAGAAAGTCCAGTGGCCTCTTGAAAAAAGAAAGCATCTTTGGGACAACCATGACCTAGATATGCCTGAGAATCTCCGTAGACATTTAGCAACAGGGTTGTTAAGTGAATCTGGCTTCCCCATTGACTTTCCTTGTCAGAAGGTTACAAAGGGTGATCACAAGACCCTGGGATGCTGCAACGTGTCATTATATATGAACCAGTTGCCAAGTGCCTAAATTTTGATGACGTGACCATGAGGTTGCTGCAATGGACATACATGTGAAAAATGGTCGTAAGTCAGTGCCGTTGTAATTTCGACAACTGGTAGCACCTTGCAAGGGCCCCTTTCCAGAACTACAGGAGAAGACGGTCAACGGTTTTGCAGGTGGAAGGGGGCTTTACGCCCCAACGGCAGATAAAGAGTTAGAACCTCTTAGAGCTGAGGTGGCGCAGTGATTAAATGTAACACTGCAGGCTACTTCAGCTGACTGCAGTTCTGCAGTTCGGCTGTTCAAATCTCACCGGCTCAGGGTTGACTCATCCTTCCATCCTTCCGAGGTGGGTAAAATGAGGACCCGGATTGTTGTTGGGGGCAATATGCTGACTCTGTAAACCGCTTAGAGGGAGGGCTGAAAGCCCTATGAAGCGGTATATAAGTCTAACTATTGCTATTGCTAACGATCTTCTAGTAGAAGGGAAACTCTGATTACAAACCTCCACTGCCTTGTGGCTCTATCCACTACTGGAAAAGGCTTCGGGAGTCAACCTCAAAGCAAAATCCAGAGCCGGAGACCCCGGAAGCAGTTCGTGACTGTGTACAACCATGTTCTGGTAACTCCTGCGACGCAGCTGGAACCAATCGTATCAGTTCTGCCTTTCCACTGGACTATTTCAGCGATGTGGAGAGGAGGGATCTGCTGCTTAGGGAACAGTCTAGCATCCATATTAATCTACCCAGGCCTCGTGCTCTAGAGAGGACACTCCAGCTTTGACCTCTTTCCAGGGCACGATACCATAGTCTTTTTGAGACTGAAGGATGTCAATGCTATGTAATTTCGAATGGCCTCTAAATGAATTGTTGTAAGTCAAGGACCGCCTGTACCACATTCTGAATACTCTCGTGAAGAAAACAAAAAGGAACTACTTACTTCAGTTACTGAAGGGCAGAATTCCTGGCTAGGAAGCTATAAATGGCTAAGGGAAAGATTTAATTTATGGAATTAATTTAGTGAGCTCACTGTGGCTTCAAAAAGATGTCAAAAAGAAAAAAGAAACGGAGAAGGAATGAAATAAACGAACCTGTCCACCCACCAGGAAAAAAGCATCTTTCTTGGGGTTTCTTTGCCAGTTTGGTAAATTGTTGGACAAAGAAAAACCAAACTCAAGTTTTCCACTAAACCATATATCTAATGTAATAGATTGAGCAAATCTCGTTTTTTCAGGCCAACCTACATTCCAAGTTAAAAATGGAACCAACATTTAGACATATCGTATACCAGCAGCTTCTTGGGATGGAAAATAAGAGAAGCAAACAAATGTTATATAAAAAAGTAACAACAATGACTTAAGCACCATAATAAACACATAATGAATTCTGTCCCATGCTGTCATATTTGACAGTGCAGAATTTAATTCATTGATGCAACAGTCTCCAGAAGCTGTATGCCAGCAATGATAAGTGCCATATATTGGAATAAGAAGGGGGAAGAATTTGCCACATTGGGATTCAAATGCTCCATTCTCCTTGTCTACTGCATGAAAAGTCATTCAGGAAGAAGTTCAAGAAACACATACACAAAGGGCTTTTTCCTACCAACTTTTCTAGCTGTCCGTAGATCCAAAACTCCAAACAAAGACATATATCTCTGATCAGAGGTGGTATTCTGTCGGTTCAGACCGGTTCACACAAACCGGTAGCGGAAATCGCAGGTGCGTTCGCTCACCCACCATGGCTCTATGCCATCCCGTTTAGGCACTTCTTTTAGCCAAAGTGCACGCATGGAAGGTTGAGCGAATGCACGGATAGGAGGCGGTGCGAGCGAAGCGTGATCAAAACACATTTGCGAACCGGTAGGGAAGGTAAGTGAATACCAGCCCTGTCTCTAATTCCCTTAAGAATACCTTTCAACTGGCATTAAATTGTTAAGTTATGACCTTTATACAGGGGTGGGCAACTTTAGCAACTTTATGCCCTGCGGACTTCAACTCCCAGAATTCCTGAGCCAGCCTGGCTCAGGAATTCTGGGAGTTGAAGTTCACAAGGCATAAAGTTTCCATAGTTTCCTGCCGCTGACTTAATATAGGTAATCCTGACTTAAGACCACAATTGAGCCCAACATTTCTGTTGCTGATGGAGAGTACTTCTTAGGTGAGTTTTGCCTCCTTTTACAACTTTTCTGGCCACCGTTGTTAAGGGAATCACTGCAGTTGTTAAGTTAGTAACCCAATTGTTAAGTGAATCTGGCTTCCCCATTGACTTTGCTTGTCAGAAGGTCGCAAATGTGACCCCAGGACATTGCAAACGTCATAAATAAGGGTCAGTTGTCAAACATCATGGTTTTGATCCCATGACCATGGGGATGGTGCAAATGTAAAAAAAAAAAAAAATAGCCACAAGTTGCTTCTTTCAGCGCTGTTGTAACTTCAAATGGTCGCTAAATGAACTCTTGTAAGTCAAGGACTATTCATAGATAGAAAACCTTAAATAAGGACAGAGCATTGCTTAAGAAAGAAGGCCAACAAATGAAGTTGTGGATGTGGCTCTTCCTTAATAAATGCATATCGATCCACTTTTTCAAAAGCCCCAAAAAATAAAGGCGTGTTTCAACAACTCAGTTTGCATTTAAGCAAGCCGCTTGTGATTCTCTAACCCCTGCTGAAGATTCGCAGGACAAAGACCTTGGAAATGCAAATACAGTGAACATGGCTTGAACTATGTACCGGGGCTACACTTATCTTTCAGCATTTGTTCATGCCAAATTGAATGTACAGCTCTGGTTGCAAAGGGGACTTACAGAGCAGCTGACAATTGGGAAATCAGACAGCAAAGTAATTTTGACAAAGACCATCACAAGCCAAGGCATTTTTGTCCAGATTCTTGAAATTCTAGCAGAATGATGGCAAAGCTTGTGGGGGGAGGGGGGGAGAAACCCCATATTCTATATATGGAAAGCCTCGCAGCACACAAAATGTAATCGATACATTCTTACATCCCTGTTATTTCTCTATAGCAATTACTGGTTGACCGTATGGTGATGATCCTTCTAATTCAAATTCCAATTATTAATATGATGGCTAACCTTTTTGTCATCGCTTGCCGAAAGCATGCACATTCCCACATCCATAATGCAATGCGCATGCGACACCCCCCTTGCGCACCCTGCACTCCTGCGCATGCGTGCATGATACCCCACACTCTCCATGCCCCGAGCATGCGCGTGTGACTCCCGCGTGCCCTGTTTTGGGCCTTGCAGGCCTCCCTGCAGCCTCCTGGGACCAAAAATGGGCCACGAGGGGAGGGGTCAGACCGCAACCTCCCTGCAGCCTGTTTTGGGCCTAACAGGCCTCCCTGAAGCCTCCTGGGACCAAAAAGGGGCTGCGGGAGGGCGCTGCACCCCCACGCATGCACAGCAGAGAAAATCAGCTGGCCGGTGGGAGGCATGGTGAAGCTGAGATCGAGCAACGGGTCGTGTGCCACCTGAGTCACGCATGCCATCGGTTCGCCATCACGGTCTTATACCATTTCAGCTGCTAATAAGTGATTTATCCCATAAGCTTTCACATATCACTTAATCAAATGCATGCATGGTACCCTCAGAAAGAAAGAGTATACATCATGGATCCTTTTTTGGAGGGGGGGAAGAGGGGGGACAGAAAATAAAAGCTGAAGATGAGAAAGATAGAAATCAGAATTGCATGAGAAATCCACAAACGTTTACATGAATCAATTCACAAGGGGTTAATGATACTTTAAAATATCACACACTTTATTGTTTGTACTACAAAGGGCTAATGTGGTTACTGCTCCTTCGGCCATCGTTAAAATAGGATGTTGTTTTAGATGTAAACCAATATTTCTGACGGCAATTACCTACTCTTAGCCAACCGCAGCACTCCAGAAGAAATTTTAAGTCTGCTTCATTCTTTTTAAAGGGAATTATAAGCATTGAAAGTACTGAGCAAAACAGTTCTGAGCTATGTGCCTTGCCCAAGGACTATTTGGTTGCAGTTCTGTCTTTGTTTTTAACCTTCCAAAGGAACTGGAAAATCGAGAAACAAAATTTGTCTCTTCAATGCTTTTCTCCAGCCCCTGCCTCATCCTCATTTGTACAAAGTCAGAAAGAAGTTCCTTAAGAAAAAAAAAATCCAATTTTCCTCACATGAGGAAATGTGATACATCTATGGTGAAAAAAATAATGCCTTTCTCCTTTGTCACATTTTTCCCGAGTTTTCTTATCTCGGCACAGAATTACTTGGAAGCATCCGAAATGCTCTCTTACCCTTCCCAAGAGTATTGAGAGAACTAATAACATACGTCTTCCATTAGAGTGTGGTAAACGACAACAAAGACCTTTTTTTAAAACAACATTTTCCTAAACTTGTATGAGAAGTCAGGAGGAGTCTGTACAAATCAAAGAAAAGGGAATGAAATAATAATAACAACAACAGTCATAGGAATTGTAACAAAAGGATTTTTATGGATATCCTCATACTCCAGTTTATAGTTATTAAAGAATTTAAATGACTACTGTGTCTCTCCAAAAAGTAGGTTGAGTTTTATTTTCTTTCGACCCCCCCCGAAAAAACGGCTAGGTAGCCCTTCTTTTTGGAGGGTTCTAATTATTGACTCACCTCGCGGTGGTGGCACCCACAGCCCCGCCCATCAGGAGCCCACTGTTGACCCACTTCTTCTACGGATGCTTGCCGCCACTCACACGCATCGCCCCGGCCTCTGTTTCCCTTTTAGATACCTACCGGAAGGCATCTGCAGCCGATAACAAAGCTCTGTTCAGAGTTCAGATCCAGAGCTCTGTTATTGGCTGCAGATGCTTTTCGGCAGGCATCTGAAGATGAAATGGAGGCCGGGCCGATGCATGTCAGTGGCGTCAAGCGGCCGCAGAAGCAGCCGCAGAAGAAGGCAAGGCAGGTGTCGGGGTGTGTGAGGTCTGGTAAGTAGGGTAGCTCCACCTCCCCATCCCCATCCTAGCTTATTTTTTACCTGTGTGCCTCACCCAAGAGCCAAGGTGGCGCAGTGGTTAAATGCAGCACTGCAGGCTACTGCTAGATCAGCAGTTCAGCGGTTCAAATCTCACCGGCTCAGGGTTGACTCAGCCTTCCATCCTTCCGAGGTGGGTAAAATGAGGACCCAGATTGTTGGGGGCAATATGCTGACTCTCTGTAAACCGCTTAGAGAGGCCTGAAAGGCCTATGAAGCGGTATATAAGTCTACTGCTATTGCTATTGCTATTACCCCACCTCCTGAACTACAGGGTGCGCAAGGTCTTAATTAGGGCTAATTTTATGGGTGGAACTTAAGTTGATTGCATGCACTCAAAAATGTGATAGGGCTTCTTTTCAAGGTGGGTCTTCTTTTTGGAGAAACACAGTAGTCCTTGCGTTGTTGTAGTTGTTTCTAATTCTGAAGCATGTTGGGTAAATGAGGTACCCATACCATCAGATCAACCTTTGTAAAGACCATGTCAAATTTTAGACCTGCATTGATGCAGGAATATACCAAGCATTGGTATGGCAGCTTACCGATGGCAGCTTAGAAATACTGACGTGGTAAAGGATTCCTGAAAGTCAACCTGCCCCATTCATTTAATGTTGCTAGTATTGCCACATTTTGGCCACGTGGCCTATTTTAGTATACGCCCTAGGCTTGGTACGCAAAAAATTATTCCAGCCACAACTCTGCAACAAGCAGGACGTGTGTGATAATCCTTAACTATCATACCATGATGGGAAATTATGAGCCTTGGGAAAGAAGGTATCATCTATATGCCTGTACATACATGCAAATCAGTTGAGAGAGGATTACAAGTTCCTTTACTGTCAGGAGATATCTAAGACAAAAACAGGAATATCAGCCCTCTCCAACCAGACAAGGGTTATTGAGTTTGTAATCCTCAGAAATCCAGTCAGCAAGTCCACACACTTTCTAAGAATGGAGGAAATTGCATTAAATTTTGCAGTGCACACTATTTTGCAATGCACACTACTGTTTTCCCGAAAATAAGACCTCCCCAGATAATAAGCCCAATTGGGCTTTTGAGCGCATGGGCTAAAATAAGCCCTCCCTTATAAATAAGCCCTCCCTGAAAACACAGCAGCAGCCATGAGGTGACCATGCTCACCACCTCCTGCACTTCAAAAATAATAAGACCTCCCCAAAAATAAGGCCAAGTACTTATTTTGGGGGTGAAAAGAAAATAAGTCTGTCTCATTTTCAGGGAAACACAGTATTGCAAACCTGAGTGTTGAATTACAACCAGTTGCTGTTTGAAATTAGGACCAATCAAAAAGGGAACTTATGATCCAGATCAGAAGTTCCTACAATCAGCATCACATCACCAAATTTTGGGTGTCCAGCAATGGGGGCTGCATTTACAGCTGTTTGAAGTATCCCCAGAGTCTTGTGACTACATTATATGATGGTTTTTCCAAAATCTGGAATTTACCTCTGGTTTTCCATAAAATTGTGCCTATAGCAAACCACTGTCTCACTTAATTACTTCTTTTTGTACACTTTTTGCTTTATGACTGCCAAGTTCATTTAACAACCACTGCCAAAAAAGGTTGTAAAATCAGGTTGGTCACATGACTGACCCATCTTACAACTATCACGCCATACGATCTTAATGGATAAGATCCATTACGGCTGTTTATTGAGATCTACCTGTAGTAGAAGATTTTCAGGCTTTCTTTGCACAATCTTATCCAAGAAGAGCTACAGTCGGCTGGAATTTTGACTAAGAATTGACTTGGAAAATACAACATTTCCTCCTTCCTGTTTGTGTCCTACCCTGGATATCTATAAATTGAGTTGGCTGTGCTTTTGGCAACACAGGAAGCTTCCATGAATCAAGAGATATCCTTGATCCATTTCTGACACCCCCAACAATGGCTTTCTGGAGCCATTCTTCAGAAAATAACTTCCTTGGTCTTCTTTGAAGACATCAGTATCTACAACTGGATGGGTTTTTTTTGTCATGACATGTAGTGCTAAATGACAAACCTACTGCTCTCAACACAGCTTTTCAAGGACTTTAAAAAAATCCCAGATTTTTTAAAAAATTAATTACTCCCTTGGCCCTTGCTGACTGGTTCCAGGATAACAATGAGTAATATCATATCTGACAAATGTTACATCTGACACATCTTCTTAAAAACATCCAGTGTTGGAACATTCACAACTTCTAGTGGCAGGTTGTTCCACTGATTAATTGTTCTGTCAGGAAATTTCTCCTTAGTTCTAAGTTACTTTTCTCCTTGATTAGTTTCCACTCATTGCTTCTTGTTCTACCCTCAGGTGCTTTGGAGAATAACTTGACTCCCCCTTCTCTGTGGCAACCCCTGAGATATGGAAACACTGCTATCATGTCTCCCCTAGTCCTTCTTTTCTTTAAACTAGACATATCCAATTTCTGCAACCATTTTTCATATGTTTTAGCCTCCAGTCCCCTAATCATCTCTGTTGCTCTTCTCTGCACTCTTTCTAGAGTCTCCACATCTTTTCTACATCGTGGCGACCAAAACTGGAAGCAGTATTCCAAGCGTGGCCATTATAAAGTAGTATTAACACTTCATATGATCTTGATTCTATCCCTCTAATTCTATCTAACTATAAAGACAGTTGTTTTAAATTACTTGGGGAGGGGCACAAGAAATCATGAGACTAATCCAAAAATGTACAAACTCTGAATGTTTTCTTAATAAGGAGTTCTGTGTCAAGTGAATGACCTAGTAAAAACTCTACATATGACTGGGCAACTCAACAATTCTACCAGTTTAGAACTCAGCAGATGGAAAGAAGTATCATTCTGTTTATTAAATTGCTCTCCAAGTTAATTACACAGACCCAGAACATGAGAAAAAAGTTTCAATTCCATGATATGTGATTTATTTGCATAGCAACTTGCAGTGCTGAACCAAGTGCTCATCTATAATAATCAGATTTCTGTAGATACATTATGATGCAATAAATATACTTGGATATCATCGACAAGAGATGATATGAGAACAGGACTTGTTCCATTCTACAACCTCACTGAAATAGCTGTTTTCAAGCTTCTCATTTGAAAAACAGATCAAGTCATCCAACATCCTGTTTGTGAGAATTTGTGTCAAATTGACATTCCAATTTCAATAGCATACATAAAATCCTGCACATTTATTTAGCCCTGTAACAGATTTTGCATACCTCTTGAAGTTACCAACTCAATTCATTTCCTTTCCAAGTGAAAGACAGATTAATCTGAAATGAACTAAGACAGGCAACTAGGAATAATGTTGCTACAGCCAACAAACATTTCCTAAACTGCTGGGTCAGTAAACTGTTTAAGAAGTTGCCACTACTTACTCTACACCTGCTCTGTAATTACTACAACGCTTCAAATGCAGGCTAGCACATGAATAAGCACAAAAAGCACCAGAACATTCTCACCAGGCTCTGAAGAAAAAAGAATAATACGAGAGAAGGTTCCCTTTCTTCATTTTAAACAAAATTTGAAAAGTAGGTTCTGAAGAAGTTTGCAGAACCTAGTCAAAATTAAACTTGAATTTTGTTTTTCGTTAACATAATACTCAGTCATGGAGGACCATACCGAGGAATTGTGTGTTGGGTATTTCTAGGACAGATCAGTAAAAAATCTATTCCCATAGCTGGCTTTTGATTTCCACAGATGTGGCGTTATGTCTGCCTTTGGCCAAGGAATAATGAGAACACAGTACAGGAAAATTAGATAAGAAACAGAACAAAAATGAGAACATGATACTGTTGGAAGAAATGCCCATCTGGGTTCAGTTTCAAATGGGGAGAAAGATACTGGTAACATTGGTGGCTGTTTGGAAAGATGGTTTTAATGGTGGACAGGACTACAAGTTTTCTTGGATGAAGAAAAAAGGGAAGAGATGTTGAGAGTGCCTGAGATTTATGCCCTCTCTGGGCTTTTGAATTTCAGCTTGTATTCTGATTGGTTGTCAGACTCCCATGGGGCCATGCAGGGGCAATTCTGTGCGCTGTCCTGAGTCCCAAGATTGGTTGACTCTTGCTGGGTGATGATGTAATGAAAGGGCTTTGGGATTCCTATTATGGCTCTGCCTGAAGGAGGTAGATATTTGTTATATAGAATACACTGGCCCAGGCCTTAATGGCCCATTGTCAAAGGTGGGGCCATTTCTGCCTCCCTTTTAGGGGAAGTATTCTCCCTTTTTAATATTTCCTAAAATATTTCATTTTTCTAGGGCTGGGGTGGGTATTAACTTCCCACAGTACTTTGAAAAACTAATTAATATATATATATATATATATATATATATATATATATATATATATATATATATATATATATATATATATATATATATATATATATATATATATATATATATATATATATATATATAATAGAAGCCTAATGCAAAATCTGTAAAAAAGGGAGAGGAAACCAAAAAATACAGCCACTTCCAATGTGAAAGATTTAAAGTGTAATTGTAGGAAAGACCTAAAATGCAATTCATTTGATTTCTCTCTAATTAGTTTGATGGTAAAAAAGAGAAAATAGCATTTCTACCTAATAAAGTATTTCCAACTTACTTTCTTCTGTCGTTTTAACCGTATACCTGAACAATATCTATGACAACTAGATTTCATTTTGGGCAGTGAGGAATATGTCATTTTTCCTTCGTTGGAGGAGAAAAGCTGAAAGGGAAATGCTTCCTCGGGGACTCTCTGTACCCTCCTCTTATCAGGTTTTTTTTTCTGTACAAAATGTCACAAAAATATGTTTTGTTAGCAACAACATGGTTTTAAATAGACTCTTCTGAGAATCCACCAAGAGTTCACTTAGTTTTAATAGCGAAGAAGCACGACAAAGTAATTCTTTATTATTTAACCAGGAGATCTCACCCTCAAGTCCAAGAAATTGTATTTGTTACCAATTCTGAGTTTTTTATTTAAGCTTTACTGGGCAGTTCCTCTTAATTTTTCATGAATTTTTCCAGGGTGATAGGATAAGCTGTCCTATGACATCCTTTTTTAAATTTTCAAATGTTTTAATTTTGTTATAAGAGGCAAATAAATAAACCCATACTGAAATTAATAAAAATGTCAAACTACAAAATGCCTAAAGTTAGTTAAATTCTATCAAGTCTATTGGGCTATATTAAAAACTTATACCAGTATGTGTTTTTCTACATACTCCAAAGTCATATCAATGTCCTTCAAATAACTTTAGAAACAAAGAGATAGTAGCAATTTATCTTGCATAGAAAAGGATGCTACCATTGTTTCATTAATACTTTGCTTGTATTCTAGGGTGGCTTTTTATTAAATGGTAATTATAGTATTGTTGTTGTTGTTAGAATTATATTCCACCTTTGTTTGCGCAAAACACACAATTTATTTATGTAATTTATAACATTTCTAGACTCTCCTAACTCTGGGCTCCACAAAGCAGAAATTCTGAAAATGTATTACCGTATTTCACCACACCAGCAAAATAATATCATTGTACTGAGAACCAGCATGAAAATATCACAATATTACCTGATCAATCAAATGCAAAATTATGTCAAAAGATTCAGATCTAAAAAGTTTTGTAGAAAAGCCAATATGACTGAAGGCTGCTTTCATCTGAGAGGAACATTCTGGTTTTAAATAAATCATATGCCCAGCAGCTTTAACAAAATAAGGCTTGAATTTATTTTGGGATGCTGTAACTGATGGAATAATTACATTACTACAAGGTTTAAGATATAATGTCTACATGCTTTAAATAACTTTCCATCACTGCTGAATGATAAATGGTACCGTATGTCCCGCGGTGGCCCACTGTAGCAAGTGGAAGAACAATATTTATGAGTTTGTTTGAAAGGTTCCTGATTTTATGCAACACGCTCAAAAATTTGACGCTTACTGAAGCAATGCATTAAAAGCCTCCCTATAAATCATTCACTGCACATACCCAAATAAAATAAAATAGAAGGAAAATCCTGTCCCACCAAAACAACTGTTAGAAATCTCTCGATTGTAATCTGTCACTCTTTAATGTCTTCCTTCCTTCAACAAATCAGAGAATCCGAATTCTTTTGGAAGCTTAATGTTTTTTGAAATTTCCGAGAGCACATCATGTTCACTCAGTACTGGGAGGGATGCAAAAGCAGTCAGAAAACTACTGATTTACCAGAATGCAAGCACAGGAGGAGGCTTTCTGCTGCCTACATTCAGAACACTTCTGCTTTTCTTTGCCTTTTTTAAACTAGAAAGTGAATGCGTTTCCAACTAAAGTACTAAGCAGCAACAATGTTCTGTTTTGTTTTCTACAAAAGAGGAAGGAAGGGAGAGATGAACGGGAGGGAGGGGAAAAGGGGGGTAGAGGAAGGGAGGGAGGGAGGAAGGAAGGAAGGAAGGAAAAGGGGGCGGGAGGGAAGGAGGGAGGGAGGGAGGGAGGGAGGGAGGAAGGAAGGAAGGAAGGAAGGAAGGAAGGAAGGAAGGAAAAAGGGGTGGGAGGGAAGGAGGGAGGGAGGGAGGAAGGAAGGAAGGAAGGAAAAAGTGGCAGGAGGGAGGAAGGGAGGGAGGGAGGAAGGAAGGAAGGACAGACAATTGGGGATCAAAGTCTTTGAACCGCTTCATTAGATTAGAAACATCTTCTAAAAGATCTTCACCAGATTTTTGACTGAGAAAGGGAGAAAAAGTCTATTCGTTGTGACAGTTACTAGCTGGCGATATGTCTTATTTATAATATTAAGTATAAATATATAAATAAATACACTACAAGAACTCATTTCAAGCACCACTCAAAAATATATATTTACCAAGAAGAGTCTCAGAGGAGGAGGAAGGAAACCCTAGAAAAATTATCTAGGAAAAAAAAAGCTCAGTTGTCTGTCTAGCCATGTTAGCTGAAGAGTACTGAGTTGGTACCCTCTTCAAGTAAGAGAAATTGAGTTATATGGATAGCCCGGGGGAGAGGAGGAATTCCATGCTGCTTGGCCATTTTGCGTGAAAAAGCAAAGAAGCATGGAAATTTACCTTTCTTAAAACACTGCTAATTTATATTAAGACCAAGATGTTTGTTTGTAGCATAACAAATATTTGGGAAGAAAGGAAGGCTGTTTCTGGGATTCTAGTTCAGAATGAATTCCTGAGTAATTTCCTTTTTGGATCTAATTCTTAGGTGAAAGGCAAGGTAAGATTTATTGAACAACACTGATTTATTAACTGGCGGGCATTTCTACTATAGTCAAATGCAGTCTTAATTACATTTAGAGTAAGCCTGCTCTGATCAGCACAACTTAAATCAGTTACAACTTTCAATGAATCTACTCCAAACATGATTAAGTCTGGCCATTATCAGCAAAGTGTGTCTTGACAATGTCTTCTGAAGAAATCATTTCTGTCTGCAGCAGAATATCTAAGGATAAAAGGTAATATATTTAAGGGCCAACCTGTAGCTGCAGGGAATCAATGGTCACTAGATGGCGACAAAGAAACATCAACATTGGTAACTTTGTGTGGCCCTCTTATGGTAGGCTAGGTATCTGCAGACTAGATGGAGTAGCAATGACATATTGGGACAAGTGGGTAACCACAAAGTGCTGTGTATGCCAGTCACTACTTTTCAATACAGAATGGTCATTCTCTGCCACGGGTGTGCCACTTTGGGTGAAGGACACATGGAATAATGAGGAAGGAAAGCGATACCAGCCTAGCCAGTCAAATCAATCAAATCAACCATAGTCCTCAGTAGAGTGAATTATGTCACAGTCAGGCGGCTCTCACACACACAACCTTGCGAAGTTTTGCACAGCAGCTGTCAATATTCATAAACAAATGATCTTGAGTCGTATTGAGTACTATGGGTTCCTTTAGGCAAGTTTTACAAAGTTGGTATTTAAATATCATTTTATTCTTTGGATCCTTATTTGCCTGTTTTTGACCTTTAATCAAAATGAAATGGCATTGCTTGACTTTCTGTATTCCAGGCATAAACACCACTACTCAGAGACGGGAGACTGGCACCCTTACTACATGTAATAGGGATGACCTGGGTGAGATTGGTATCAAATGAGATGAGCCATAAAACTGCAAGATTGTTGCAAAAATCAGATGTCAGATTACTCAACATGTTTTCTTAAAATTATTCCATGTTGTATGTTGTAGGTCCTAGTACAGGGGTTGGCAACCCGCAGCTCTGGAACCACATGTGGCTCTTTTATCCCTCTGCTGTGGCTCCCTGTCACCAGTCTGCACCACAATTTTGAGAGGAGCTTCTGGTGGGGGGGGGAGTACGGCGCGCCAGGAGGAGACTTTATGGCAAGTGACGGGTTTTCCAGTTGGCTCCACAATTTCGGTTAGGAAAGGTAGAGGAAAAAGGACACCATGCTAGGAGGAGACTCTATGGTGGTAAAACCGGACTTCTGGTCAGCTCCAGAATTGAATGGGGGGCTTCCGGTTAGGATCTTTGCGGCTCCCGGTGTTTTCTGTGGGAAATGGGTCCAAATGCCTCTTTGAGTGTTTAAGGTTGTCGACCCTTCCTTAGTAACACACTTTCAAGGAAGACATGCCAGATTCTTGACCTGCTTGTGTGAACCTGGGAAGTTTACAGGAGATTCTTACTTACAGAACTCTATTTGATCCGGATTCCTAATGGCAGATGTCGCCCAATCTCTTTTCCTTATTTGGTTGATATAGTCAGCTTATACACACTAATTTTATCCTGCTAATAATACTCTGCAAGGAATCTTATTCACCACTTTTATTTTTTAGATCACTTTTGGCAAAGGTTTATGGATGTCACAGGAGCAGCTAAAATAACTTAATTAAAATGATTTTGCAAATGTACAAACTTCTGCAAGTCTCTCTCTCTCCCTCCCTCTCCTATCTATTTATCTATCTTCCATCTAATGTAGGCACCACCCATCTTTCTATCTAAGTGATCCTGGGTAATTTATACTTAGTCCTTCATTTAAAACCGGGATCTCTTCACCACAACCAAATTGAATTTTCAGCCTGACCACACTCACTTTATCATACAATGGAAAAATTTGATGCACAAAATAAACTTTAGGAAATAAAAAGGAAAGCAAAGGGGAAGAGAAGAAAGTTCACTGTAATAGGTGTGCAACCAACGTACACTTTTTCTTCTTAGAAACACCTGCAACAAACTGCTCTCAATAACATCAACTGCAGCTCTGAATGAGCAATCGTGAATATCCTACCTATACCCTTTAGAAAAGGGTTTCCAAGTATATATGGCACTATCTCTCTAAATTAAGACAGAATAGGCACATAAACACCAGACCAAAATACATTCAAATTCTAGAATGGAAGAAGATAATACAAATCTATACAGCAGTTTTACAACAGCTAAGATTTTAAGTGATGAACTGCAAGATGGGCTGCTTTTTCCCATGGCGGTGGAGGTAGTGATAAGAGGAATTAAAGGAATGCTGAGTGTCAACAAGAGGTTTCATCTCTTCATAGGGAAAGACCCATAAAGATGCCAGAATGGCTGTATTCCACAAAAAAAAAAAAAAAAGAAAGCCCTGGACTATAGCCTAAGGGAGGTTCAGCGGTTGAATAAACAAAATGACTTTGAAGTAAAAGCCATGGTGAGATATGCACCCCCTCCTTCTCCCCCCCCTGTAGAACTGTCAATCAAGATTTGACAAGGAAGCCTGACCTGCGGACAAAAAAACAGCAGCATTCATCAACCAACCTGAATAAACAATACAGGAGGTCCTAAAACAAGGAGTATTTGTAAGTCAGAATCACTGATGAAATTTCACAGTTCTTGGCAACAAGGCAATTAGCACTTACAGAGACTAAGTTTAGGAACATCATTTATGGAGGCTAAGTTTAGGAGCAACCCTCCTCACGAAGATCCATTGGTGTATTTTCAAATAAAAAGGATTCTCTGCAATGAGATCTTCTGTACTTAAGGTACTGTTGACCAGAATGGTACACATGACATTCACTGCATAACTGTATGCTCCTTCAATTTGGAATGGTCAACCTCTTCTATTGGGCATGCAACTTGGGGTGGAACATGCCCCAGAGTGAACAATGGATCTCTTTAAGAATTACTGTCTTAAATTTATATTTACTGAAAACGAAATAAAGGGAGACTAGAATAGATCTATTTCAAGCTATTTAGCTCTCATCAACCAACCATAAACTTCTAGGATTCAAACCTGGGCTACTTGCATATTAGGTAGATGTATTAACCTCTAAGCCACAGGTTCTCCGCCCTTTGGCAGTTGTACCAGCATAGAGATTAAGTGGGTTTTTTCTATCAGGTCAACCTGGTCTACCCAAATATGGGAAGGAGCATTTAAGAATCACTTTAAAAAGGTCACAAAATTGGATCTTGTTATGGGATGGTGCGATTTATGACCATTATGACTTACAGGCAGGTTCCATTACAGTTATAAATTGAGGACTATTTCTATACTGAATGGAGACATTCTGGTAGAAAGTGGTAGCCCAAGCTAACATAAAAGTAGGACCTATCCTCTTCTAGACCCATGTTTCTTTATTTGTGAAAGTAGATCCACCAAAGAATTTCAGCACTCGGTTGCGGGAATTATACTGATGTTTTACCACAATGTTGTTGTTTTTTTTTGTTAAAAGAAGCATTCCTTTTCATGACACAGATTGCATTTCTTTCAGCGGTAACTGATCTGAGCTGTGTTTAGGTTTGTTGCTATGTTGTGATGGTCTCGGTGTATTTTAGACCACTGAAGTGGTCCTTGGAAGTAAATGTTGAGGACCCTTCTCTAAGCTTTCATTTATATTTCATTTTGTGGTGTTATTGTTACTTACCGCTTGCTAGATACATTCTTTTCTTTTTTTAAAAATGTCCTCCTTGGAAAATGAAGTCACATACACACTATGAAACACTTTGGGCAAATCATTCCTGGTTCAGCCTTCAGGCTCTCACAGTCGGGAGCGTTTGAAGAAACATGATTAAGGAAGAACAGAAACTCTAGCAGTCTTTAAGCCCTTAAATCAAGGTTCTAATGAAAGCAAACCAAATAACATCTGAATAAAGCATTTAGCCTACCGTAGCAAGAGGGCAAGTTCAGTGAAATTTTAAAGAGACTGAAAATAAGTGATTTCTTTTTGGAGCAGGGTCTATGATAGATTCTCAGTGATCCAAATCAAGGTTGTCCCCCCACTCCCCAAAAAGACAACTGGACTATGGTTTTTTCCTTGAAAAAGAAATGTTTTTAAAGCACTCCTCCCCAATCTGAGCTCTTCTGGGTTTATTACCCTGTTTCCCTGAAAATCAAGATTCTAATGAAAGCAAATTCCATTAAGCTTCTAAATAAGCATGCACATAGGATGCTGCATAGATTTAATAAATATTCCAAATATTACACTATTATCAGCCATCTAGATGACAAAGAATGCATTGTAGGGTACTTAAATAATAGAATACATTTAGAGTTGATTTAAAAATATGTATATTTTAATTTCCCCCATAATTCCGTTTTTTCAAAGTTCCTAGGAATGTGAAATCTCTAATATGGATATGAGGCAGAAACCTTCATAAGGCAAACATGAATGGACAGGACGTGAGATTGGAAAATCCCTAAATAGAAACATAAAATTAGTAAAGGCATTTGTGTCAAGTCTTAAAATGTTTTTCAAGAAGCCTGACTTTCAGCCAATTCATTGTCAACCTCCAGATTTTTTTCATTACTTCCTTCATTTAAAAGTCAGAGCCCTGAATTGCTACTCCTATTATAACTCTTATTGCTAAATTATTTTATCTCCTTGGTAGAACTATCTATTTGGAAACCAACCACTCCCAAATTTTCAAATTAAGAATCTAGATAATTATCTAGTATATATTATGTTTGCACATAAACAATATTCCCTATTTCTAAGATCTGGCATCTGTCAGGTTTCTTCCATTTCTGTTTTACTTGACCACTTCTAAGCTATCACTACATGAATTGGAATGCCACGTTTTTACTCATTGGTAAAGTCATCACAATACAGATCTGAGCTACGTCTGCATTTTATTTTCCATTTCATCAACTTTTGTTAATAGCGGGCAGATGTATAACACAAAGGAAGGGGAACAGGGAGAATCTGAGCCAAATTTTTCTCCCTTAAAGTCCTTCTTCAACTAAGATTTGTGGCAAGTGGTTTTGAGGACAAAGTGCAGTCATTGGCAGACTAGAAATTAAGACAAGGATAAGGAGTCATCTTTAAATTTCATTTGAAACTTTCATTTCATTTGAACTTTCCTGTGACTGGTGATTGGAGCTGCTGGCTGGAAGGGGGAAGCAGAGAGAAAAAGAGGAACAGGTAGAGGCCAACATATGTCCATAAACCAAAATAGTAATAATACATGACTGAATGAATGATGTATTAATTTTAAATATTGTATTTTTTAAATTTTTTAAATGCTTTTATTTTGCTGTGAGCCGCCCAGAGTCCCAATGGGAGTGGGCGGCATACAAATTTTATTAAACTCAAACTCAAACTCACATTCTGGATTAGTGCACTTGAAATTGTGATTTTATTTATTTCAAAATGACCAGTTTAGTTCAATGTAATAGGTGTCTTTCGCAGCACTCTTTTCAAATTGGGATACTGTCCCCTTTGTAAACAAATTACTAGTCTACATAGACAGATTACCTATCTAGAATCTCTCATCTGTGCTCTTCAAGCAGAAATTAGGTGTCCAATTCAGCCATTTCACTCTACGGAGATGCCACCCTATCAGCCCCCCCTACCGCAAAGATCCCGCAGGAGAAGAGCAGTCTGGACAACCGTGGGATCTGGCAGGGTGAGAGCTGTGAACCATAAACACAAAGCTCTTGCTGTGTCCCAGCATAACAGATATAGCACCCTTGCTGACCCTAATGGGGACACTAAAGAGACAGGTCAAGATAATTATGATAATGTTGACTCAAATAAGCGGGGGATCGTGGTCCAAAATGAAGAACTTATTTTGGAAAGGCGAAATGGGGAACCAGGTATCACACATCAGTCGCACAAGAAGAGCAAGGTATGCAAAAAGAGAAGTCACCTTCTGGTTGGTGATTCAATCATAAGGGATGTAAATTTAGGAAAGGATATGGAGGTTTTTAAAGAGGTCAGGTGTCTGTCAGGTGCTACTGCCAGCAGAGACCAGAGGCGTATTCTTAAGATAGTCAAGGATGCAAGGAAGGACTGTGATGTTGATGCTATTATACATCTTGGCACAAATAATCTGTCCCAAAAAGATGTACTTTCTGTGAAGAATGATTTCCAGAGCTTGGGGTATGATCTTAGTAGTATAGGTTGTAGGCTTATCTTTTCAGAGGTTTTATCAGTATATAAAGAACAAAAAGGGAAGGGTCAGTGTGTAGCAGAGTTTAATGTATGGCTAAAGGAATGGTGTAAAAGGGAAGGCTTTGGTTTTATTAGTCATGATGTCTGCAGCTGGTCCAATGAAAAACTGTACAAAAGAGATGGTTTGCACCCATCCAAGAAAGGGACTGAGTTACTTGGCATTACATTCACAGATTTTCTGGATAAACATTTAAACTGAAAAGCGGGGACAGAGAATTAATTAATACAGAACATTTCTGTCCGCAGCAATCTAAAATTCATAGGATTATCAGTGCATGTAACACAGATGCTTGTGCGGGTAAGATTATCACTCCCACTGTCAAGCAAAACCAAGCATTTAATAGTGAGTGCCATACCATGTGCATGAATCATACAAGTGGCAAGAAAATAGGGGCAGTCAGGAATAACACAGGTTATGTAGACAGTAAACACAGGCTCAATCAAAATGGACTCAGATGTCTATACACCAATGCACAGAGTATGACTAATAAACAGGGCGAATTAGAAATTCAAGTAAAAGAGGGCAGATACAATATTGTTGCCATTACAGAAACTTGGTGGGATGAAACTGACAAATGTAACATACAGCTAGAAAGATTTAAATTATTTAAAAGAAATAGACCAAATAAAAGAGGAGGTGGAGTTGCACTATATATAAGAAATAATTACCTCTCTACAGAAATAGAGCACAAAAATGATGAGAACTATCTTGAAAATGATAAAAATAAAATTATATATATATATATATGTATGTATGTATGTATGTATGTATATAAAAGGAGAAGCTTCCAATGTCTTTTGCAGCAAATATAAAGCCAATTAGAAAAGTATCTCTTATTCTAGTATTAAAACAAGAAAGCCTCACTCTTTTCTTTTGCAAAGAAGTTAATTTAGCCATTTCTGCAGCCTCCATCTTCACCAATCAGTGTTTCATTGTGGTATATGAAGCATTCATAATTCTTCCTTTATCAAATAGGCTCCGGGACAGTGTGCACCAGATACAAAAATATTTAGATCAAACACCGCAAAGAAAAACAATTAAAGCTTGGCACAGAGCAGCAATATTTTTTTAAAAAAATCAAAAGCCAATTGAAGCATAGCCCTTTACAGTGCCAAAGCAAAGAGTAATCTCTTAATCTGACACTAAAAGGCTTCTAATCTTGCTGTCAGTCAGGCCTTTTTGAGGAAGTATAGTCCAAATGGAGTAACAGCAAATGAAACGAAGCCAGGTCAGGCGTCAGCATTAGCTGAATTATTAGAAAATGAGTGAGCTTTGTCCCATTTTACAACTGAACATTTTACGTTTCAAAAGTTAGTGGCAATCATTGGCCCCCATCATATGAACGAAGCATCATATAGTCAGGCCTGGAAAGCATCTTGGGCATTGGATTTCCAGGCCTGCCACATTTTATCTGTGGGAAACTGGAAGAGGGGATTGTATGGAGCTGGGGAGATATATATTCATAATAACATTCCTTTCTCCGAGAGTCAAGGACATTCTGTCCTGTACCTGGAAGGGTGTGACTGAGAGGCATGTCCAGTTGGAACGGTACTTTGATTGGGCCATATAATGGACATGTGGGTGCTTGTTGGTGCTTGGATTTTCTTTTGGGTGGGGAAAACCTGGAAGCTTTCAGATTTGGGTTTTCCCAGATGCGCCAATATGAAATATCTAATAAAATGGAACTTTGAGGAACTTTAAGCCTCGGAGTCTTCTTCCATTGGGATTGTTACTTGGAACCCTGGCACATATTTGGATACAAAAAGTATTTCAAAAGAACATTAATTTAATGCAAAGATACAAAATGGTTGTGGCACCAACAGAACATCAAAATTCTATCCAAAGTCACTACTACTCTCAAGCATTTTAGAATTCTGAACTGTTATAAATATAGGAGACAGATGGAACTTTATCGATCCAAAATTCCTATTTTTCTACCAGGCATAAAATTGGAACTATGAAACCAAAGGGACATATCATAAAGGAAACAGCAACAGTTAAGTAAGTACTGAAAAGTGGAAAGTCTGGGAAAAAAATAATAATAATACAGATGATAAAAAATGAATAGAGAAAAGGAGGAAAGCACAGGCTATAAAGAGATAAAAATGAAAAATGAGATAATCAACGGAGAGGACAGAATATGAGAATGAAAAGAAGTAACATGAAAGCATAAGAAGAAGCCATCGGAAAATATTTCAGTGTCTCTCTTAGGTTCATCAATTATACAGGGAAATAATCTGGCTGTAAATTAATTCTTTCATGAGACTTGCAGGAACATTAGGAGTTGTTCAATAAGATGGTCGTGGAGAACAAGAAAATGATTGCTGGGACAGCTCCAAGATGAACGATAAGTATGATCTGGAGAATCACCTCAAGGACATTTAGAATAACCTTTGGATCAGTTCTACTTCTAATGAAGTCCTCCCATCACCATTCTGCAGCTTTTTCTTCCTTTCCTTGCATCAGATCTTGCCTGTATCTTCCCTCTGAGCGCTTTATGATCTTGAGTCATTAAAGCTGTGGGAAAGTAATAATCCAGAAGGATAATCCTATCAAAGGAAGAGGACTGGGAGAAAACCTTGAGTGAGATCCTAATCATTTCAGCAATCCAACCTTACAAGACATTTCTTCGGCTTCCCCTTTTGAGTCATTCTGTGATCAGAATTTTTTTTTTCTTGTAGAGAAGAACATGGAGCAAGAAAAAGACTTCCCTAAACCCTGCTAAAGAATTATTACTTAAAGTAATAATTTCATGTGGGAGAGCCTGGATTACATTGTGGATTACAACATGCTTGCACAATCTGAATTGTATGTTTCCAACCAACACAAAATGAAACAAAATGTAAATGCAAGCACCGTTTCATAAAAGAAGAGCTGCAAGAAATGCAGTTTTGGAATTATCAATTTGGCTTCCCCAAAATGAGATAAGGGACTTTTTGTTTCTGGTGCTGTTATGGTAAAGTACAATTAAATCATTTACAATGATGTATACCGAATCCAGCCCAGTACCAAATAAAAAAGAAAGAAAGTATGCCAACGATGAAAACAAAAAGAAAAAGTTTATCTGAAACGAAAGACACGAAATTTTCCTATCAGCTAAGTTAACACGGAGGCAATGCAACTCAAGAGGTTTAATTTCCCAGCCGTTCATATCACTCTTGCATATCACTTCAATTTAAATCCTATTTTACCAAGAGAAGAATTAAGCAAATCATTTTGTCAACTGCAGACTGCTGCAAAAATTCTGCATACGTCAAGCTGCTAACTCTCACTGTCTGTGTCTCTGTGCCTATTTGTGTCTGCGCAGTCCTTCAGCCACCCATCCATCCTTCAAGTCAGTATTGACACCAGGTAACTACCTGGACTAGGCCCTACAGTGCTCTGCCACGGCTTTTTCTCCTAGGGCATGGGTGTCAAACTCGCCGCATCGTGTTGCCATCACGTGATGTTTCGTGACCTTTTCCCCATTTGCGAAGCTGGGGTGGGCGTGGCCTGCATATGATGAATCCGGCCCATGGGCCGCCAGTTTGACACCCCTGTCCTAGGGCTATGAAAGAATGACTGCCTTGTATCTAAGACATGGGCTAGAACTCAGGGCACCTTAACCAATTCACTAAAGCAGAGGTGTCAAGCTCAATTTCACTGCGGGCCAAATCAGGGTTGTGTTTGATCTTGGGGGACTGAGGGGGGGCATGGCCAGCTCAACATCACTCATGTTGGGGGTGCCTGTGGTGGCCCAAGCACTCTGCCACCAAAAACAGGCCCCCGAGCTCCGTTTTCAGTGGCCTCCTGCAAACCTCTGCCAACAAAAATGGAGCTCCGGAGGGCTGTCCACGGCCCTCCCGAGCTCCGTTTTCATTGGTAGAGGCACCGAGGATCAGTCCGCTGTTTCCATGGAGGTATCACAGGCCACATCTAAGCATCCTGCAGGCCAGATCCAGCCCCTGAGCCTTGAGTTTGACACCCCTGGACTAAAGTGACTGGGTGCATGGATGAATGGCTATCTCTCACTAAAAATCTCTTTACGTCATCCATTTATACTGGCAATATGCAAGGTGCAACACAAGGGTTCAAGTATAAATAAAACAAATAGGATTACGCTGATGAATATTTAATGAGCACTGGTGATTAATTTGAAATCTAGATATCAGCATCGGCTACTGAGAATTATTCATACACAATAGACAATTGTCTATAGCTGTGCAATAAAAATCAAAAAGTATTCATCTGCATGCATTTTCCAACAGCTTTCACCACACAATGGTCTCCAGATGTTTAGGTTTCCTCCTCCTATAACCCCCTGGCTGGTCCTCTGGCTACAGACTAGAATTGAAATCAGAACGTGGAAAAAATGAGGGCTAGAGTTGACTACAAAACTAGCTAATATTGCTCAAAATAAGAAGCACAAACTGAATGCTGCATTTAAAAAGACCGACTTCTATGTTAAGTCTTTGAAATGTTATTGTGGTGTACATTTTCCAGAACATTTCAGTGAGACCACCATGGCAAATCATATGCTTTGCATATAGAAGATCTCAAATTAAATCTTCAGCATCTTTATGCTGCATTGGGAAGTAATCTAGCAAACCCTAAAGAGTTGCAAGTTAAAAAGAATGTATCATTTTGATAGACTGGCCATTAACTACTATAAGTCCATGTATTTGCTGTACGCTAAATAAATAAAAAAATAATAGCAATAGCAATAGCAGTTAGACTTATATACCGCTTCATAGGGCTTTCAGCCCTCTCTAAGCGGTTTACAGAGTCAGCATATTGCCCCCACAGTCTGGGTCCTCATTTCACCCACCTCGGAAGGATGGAAGGCTGAGTCAACCTTGAGCCGGTGAGATTAGAACCGCTGAACTGCAGATAACAGTCAGCTGAAGTGGCCTGCAGTACTGCACCCTAACCACTGCGCCACCATGGCTCTTACAACATTTGCGCTATAATAAGTTAGGTGGCAGCGTCATTGTCAAACGTAGCCCCATATTATTTTAAAACATACTGGATAGGAAATCTTGGAAACATAGTCCTAAACTCTAGGATGATGCCAGGCTAAGCAAAATTGAAAAATAACTTCCATAATTAGAGGCAGTATATTTAGGAAAAGGTAAATGTTCTCCTTGCACATATGTGCTAGTCGTTCCTGACTCTAGGGAGTGGTGCTCATCTCCATTTCAAAGGCAAAGAGCCAGTGTTGTCCGAAGACCTCTCCATGGTCATGCGGCCAGCATGACTAAACACCGAAAGCACATGGAACACTGTTACTTTCCCACCAAAGGTGGTTCCTATTTTTCTACTTGCATTTTTACATGTTTTTGAACTGCTAGGTTGGCAGAAGCTGGGACAAGTAACAGGAGGTCACTTCGTTATGCAGCACTAGGGATTCGAACCGACCTTTCTGATCGACAAGCTCAGCATCTTAGCCACTGAGCAACCATGTCCTATCAGTATATTTAGAGTGTCTTAAATTGATAATGAAATCTCCTTAATATTGGTGCCAGTTAAAACGCATTGGGAAGTTCAATTTAATATTTGTTTGTTAGATGGTTAACACCTAGCTGAGGTTATATGGGCTTGGTAGCTAACTAGAGTAGGATCTGGTGCTTCCTGGATGAGAGATGGGTATAAAATAATAAGGCTGAAGGTTAGCCAGGAGTTTGAAAAAATTCCCAAAGAGAGTAACACCAAACCTTTGTGTACTGTTGCAAGAAAACCACATAGACGTGAAGTCATCAAAAGTCATCTCAATTCAAGGGAAAATGTGCTTTATAACTACTGCCGTGCACTTGGCCTTATTTTCGGGGAGGTCTTATTATTTTTGAGGTGCAGGAAGTAGCAGGCGTGGTCACCTCCTGGCTGCTGCAGTGCTGCAATATTTTTTGGATGGGCTTATTTTTGGGGGGAGGGCTTATTTTAGCGCATGCACTTAAAAGGTCAATTGGGCTTATTATCCAAGGTCATCTTGGGGGAGAGAAGAATACAAAACAAATGGGTAAATCAGTGTTTCTCAACACTGGGTGGACTTTCAGCTGGGTGGACTTTAACTCCCAGAATTCCTCAGTCAGCATTTGCTGAATGGAGAATTCTGGGAGTTGAAGGCCATTGAGCTTAAAGTTGCCAAGGTTGAGAAACACTGGTTTAGATGACCACATTATGCATGCGTCATCTGGACCAGCAAGGGTCTCCTTATGTTCTTAGAACTGGGTTTCCAATTTCCTCCTCCTCCTATTCATTTTTTCCTTTCTGCCAGATATACACCAGCATAATTATAACTACACTCTGCAGATTGATATGCAAGTCCCGTTTCAGAAAACAACTTGGCTGCAGCATGTTGCCTTTTTTTAAAGGATTTTTTTGTTGTCTCTCTTGGAAACCATCTTGAATGTCTGCTCTTCATTATCAAAGACAGGCATGTGTATAGAGCTATGCAGAGGGGTTTTGTAAGATTTGGGTTTTTCCAACATTTGGTATGTGTCTTTCACCTAACACACCAATGAGACTGTCCTGATATTCTTGTCCACAGACATATAGATGTATTTGGATGCTTTGTTAGATTTTCTCAGAATTATCTTCCAAACAAAGTTGGATTGCAAGGAGGTTTGCACTGGTCTCTCTCTCTCTCTCTCTCTCTCTCTCTCTCTCTCTCTCTCTACATCGAGGATTGCCAAAGATATATTGCATCTCCACCAAAGCTCCTTTGCTAACGCCCTGCCATGCAAGAAATGGGAAAAAAACAAATAGCTTTATCATTTTGATCTGGTTTTTTCATATGTATGGTTGTTTTCATATCTATATCAGGGGTGCCAAACTTGATTTCATTGAGGGCCATATCAGGATTGTGTTTAACCTCAGGAGGACGGAGTGGGTGTAGCCAGGACGGGTTTTTTCCCGGCATGACATCACATTTGTTTGTGGGGCACCTGTGGTGGCCTGAGCAGGCTTCTGAGCTCCGTTTTTGGCTGTGACGGCCTCCCGCAACCATCTGCCAGTGAAAATGGAGTTCAGGAGGGCCCTAGGCCATTCCTTTGCTAATTCCAGGGTGGCCCCATGGGCCAGATCTAAGCACCCCATGGGCCAGATCCCCGTGCCCCCCGGCCTTGGGTCTGACACCCTTGATCTATATGTTTTTATTACATTAGAAGCCACACAGTCACCTCAATCCGGCAACAGTCCTAAGCGCAAGGCCTTGTGGTAAGTCATTTTTTTTCCGTGTGGTTCTAACTTCAAACAGTCATTAGATGAATCCTTGCAAGTTCAATACCATACTGATTCTACACTCAGAAATCGACCTTCTTGCTGATGTCTATGGAGATTCTCAGTCATTCAGGTCATGGTTGTCCCAAAGGTGCTTTTTCAAGAGGCAATTGGATTTTCTGATTTTCCTTTGAAGAGGTTTCAACTTCTCATCGAATGACTCTTCAGCTCTTCTTGGATGAAAAGTGAAACATCTTCAAAGAAAAAAAAACGCAAAGTCCAGTTGCCTCTTGAAAAAAGCACCTTTGGGACTTCTTGGTGATGGGAGTAATGATCAACTCTGATGCGGTGTCTATGACAGAAAACAGATAAAAAATACAATGGATCCATATTTCATCTTACACCTGCTGTTTTAGGTGCTGGAGAACTGTTCTACTGAATCAATATTGATATTACTTTAAATAAGTTTTGATTTCTTATTCCTTATCATTTTGCTATTTTAATTTTGTTGTTTTTTCCTCTGGTGATGAATTCAAAAACTGATAAAACTCAAGGTAACAAAACTCCAACTCAAGTTACAAAGCCCCCAAATCTTTCTCTGGGCATTTCTCATATATAAATCCATTTCTTCCTCAAACTGAGCATGTATGCAAGCTCACTCCCCCCTCCCAAAAAAATGCACCACTTTGGGGCAGAAACAATGGCACGTATGAATGGGCCACTCAGACACACCAGTTATGCCCTTACGCTGCCATCGTTGAGCGATAAGCATACCTTATGGGAACAAGACAGGTTCCAGGTGCAAGAAAAACAATGGAAACTACACAGAACAAAAATGCTTCCTTGTCTGCAACTGCGGTAAAGGAATGTGAGCTTGACAATTAGCTGGTTGATGTACATCTAAAGCCTGGAAGGAGAGGAAATTAAAGTCAAACCGTCCACAATACTGTCAGCTGGACATTTGCAAGGAATATAAATCCTTCCATTCCACACTGTCCTGTCAGAGCTGAAGAAGCTTCTTGGAGGAGGAGCGAAACACCTTTAAAAGAAAAAACAAGAAAGCCCAGCTGCCTCCTGCAAAAAAGCACCTTTGGGACAACCATGACCTGGAAGTCTCTACAGACTTCCACAATATCTGCAGCACTTTAGCATTACATATTGGGCAACAATACTATGTGCCCATCAGGGAAACCGCAGCTTTTTTTAGAGCAAACTAATTTTAGGCACATAACACATTGCAGTTCAGTAGTTCAATTCTCACTGGCTCAAGGTTGACTCATCCTTCCATCCTTCCGAGGTTGGTAAAATGAGGACTCAGATTGTTGGGGGCAATAGGCTGACTCTGTAAACCGCTTAGAGAGGCCTGTAAACTTTTGAAAGCCCTGAAAGCTGAAAGCCCTATGAAGCGGTATATAAGTCTAACTGCTATTGCTATTGCTATAGAACAGAACATTAGTGTAATTTCATATCTTCATGATCCCATGAGTGATTCTCTCTCCCCCTCTCCCTCCCTCCCCCCCCTCTCTCCCCCCTCCCCTCCCCCCTTTCTCTTACACACACCCCATCTCAGCTGTATTGCTAAACCATAATCTGCAAAATGTATCCTGGGGGAAAATGATAGCTGAATAACGACACCCGCCCACATTCATGTCTTGTCTTGATCAAACAGATATTTGAGATAACCAGTAATCACTCTCTTTTTTTCCACTTTCCGAAATGACAAAACGTTGTAATGTGCCCAGTTTTTTATTTTATTTTTTTAATATAGCCATAGATCATCTGCATTGCATTATTGAAATGTACAACTTTCCAATTGGAGTAGTTGACCAATTTTGAATCTGTTATTGAAAGTTTCTTTGCAGATGATTTATGTGAGATAATAATTCACATAATTCACTTGCTGTCCATGCCTGAAAGTATTTAAGAGGTAGGTAGGAATGCATATTTGTCCACAATAATGTATCATCTGCCTCATAAGTACAATTGGCAAGCGCCTCTCGATTCATGCTTTTGAGCTTTCATTGCAGAAGTTAAATTGTAGTTTATACATACGGTAATACACATAATTCAAAAATTAGGTGAACAATGTTTTTCCCAAGGAAGAATATTCCATTTTATATGGGGGGGAAAAACAAGCTGAGAGCAAAATAATCCAACTCTTGGGTAGCGTAAAGTTCATAGTTCCTATTTACTTGCAAAACCGTTGCTGTGGTATTTTGCAAATTTGTGTGCTAGTTCAGGAAATATAGGCCTTTTGAAACAAATAGCATTGATTTTAAAACAATGCTGGATGTTATATGTGTCCAATCAGATCAGTGCTCATCTTGTTTCACAATTCGAAATAATACGCAGCAACATTAAAGCATGCTTGTATCATGGAGCCAACAGTGAATTATGTAATTTTTATCCCATGTTAATACAGAGAATCACAGATGGTGTAATGGTTAATGGAGCAATCTGTACAAAATGACCCATGAGACTGAACTATTTATTATTCTTCGGTTGTTCAGCTCTTTCGGCATTGGAATGCTGTCAAGGTGCCTAATGACCAATCCTGATTACAGTACCTGCCTTAATTTCCCAAACTTATCTATGCATAGCTTGGCATGTTTTTCATTAGAAACAATCACAATCCTTATAGCTTTAATCTTTTGCCTTTTCGGATTGTTGCTTTTTATTATTGTACTTTTATGTGTACACTGTACTTCTATATACGGCTAGTCCTTGGCTTGCAACCATTCATTTGGTGGCCGTTCGAAAATTACAATGGCACTGATAAAAAGTTGACTTATTTATCACACTTATATCCCCATGACATCTGGTCAACAGTCGAACTGGCATACATTTATGACAGTTGCATAAATATGTACCCCGTATTTTTCAGAATATAAGATGCACCGGAGTATAAGACACCAAGATTTTGAAGAGGTAAGTTAAAAAAAATAAGTTTTTGCACTCTGCAGACCTCCCAAACCCGCTGCATGCCTCATTTTTTGTGAAATTTTTTCACCCTCTTTTTTGGGGGGGAGGTGCATTTTATACCCCGAAAAATACAGTAGGTCATATGATCACTTTTTGCGACCTTTTGGCAAGCCAAGCCAATGGGGAAATCAGATTCTTTAACAACCATGGTACGAATTTAATAAGTGCAGTGTTTTTCTGTGACTGTGGCAAGAAAGGTTGTGAAAGGGAGAAAAACTCACTTCACTGTCTGCTTAGCAACAGAAATTTGTAGCTCACTTATGATCATAAGTCAAAGACTACCTGTAGTCAAAGCCTCTTGTTGTATCACCTTTCCCAAGTTTTGGTCTTGTTTGAAAACCTTCTGTTGTTTAGAAAGAGCAGAAATAGATTTCCACTGAAATCACACCAGCATTTCCCAAGAAGACTAAACGAATTGAATGATGCACTAACTTTATGCTCCTTGTTAATCCGTATGCAACTCCTATCATACTATTGACTTAGTGCTGTTACAGCCGAGAGGGAGAAAAAAAGAAGGAAGCGACCAATTCTAAAATGTATGGATTACTAGGTAATAGGCTTTAACAGTAAACAGGATTTTTCCCCCCCTCTGGGATTACCACCTTTTTCAGAATAACAAGATTAAATCGGATGGAGCTGGTTTTTAGTTTGGGATTCACCATTCTAAAAACCTTCAGCATTTTGGATTTAGAAAAGTGGGATTAACAGCACACACTTACTTTAGAGGTTTTAGGGAAAACTCTTTTTTGTCATTTCAGGATTGTTGTTGTTTTTGTCTTCCAGGATGAAACGCAATGCTTCTTTCTGCTAGCCAAAACAGTCATTTCGCTTCTCATCCAAGAAGCTTCTTCAGCTCTGACTGGATGGTGGGGACTGCTCAGCTCTGACTGGATAATGGTTTCCCCACCAATCAGTCAGAGGTGAAGAAGCTTCTTGGATGAGAAGCGAAATGTCTTCAAAGAAAAACCAGAAAGTCTAGTTGCCTCTTGGTGGTGGTGGGGGGGTGGGGGGAAGTACCTTTGGTATGAGCCTTCCCATTGTTTTCATCCTTGCTTAGTTTTAGACAAATCGGTGCATCTTCCTGTTGAAGTTAGCAGGACAACGTAATCCTCAAAGATAAGGACTATTGCATTTGCATCACTTCCTTTATTTTCCTTTGTTCCACCATAGCAACATGACACAACTCAACTCTTTTGCGATGCTTGCATTTTCCAATGCAAATTATATTTGGAAATTGTTTTCTTACATCGTATATACAGTCTCTCTCTCGAGAACTGCATGCAAACATTTTAGGGTGGCTTCACACATCTTACAAGCACTGGTTCTCAAGTTCTCTTATCTCGATCCTAACAGTTGTTGCCTTAAAGACTCTCAGCTTATTATTATTTTTCTCACAAAAAAAGTTACTGTACAAAGGCATTTTGCCATGATATTGATCATATTCAGTGTGTTTTGAACACTTAAGGTTTCAGTGACTTCCTGTGTCCATGCTAGACTATCTCTGAGTCTCACCTGTAGTATGTAACTCATCATTTGAGAACTAGCATGGGATAGTCAGTGGATATCTTCCTGTCTTCCAAAATTGGTCTAGAATTTTAGATCTACAGAGAATGTGAATGGACTCGCTGATTCACATACCATAGTAAATGTAGGTCTATCCCAATATAAGCATTCTAATTTTTAAGGTAATTTTTATTGTTTATGGTTAAAAGAATTGGATAGTTTTTAAAAATAATATGTAAATAAATAAAATTGATTTACTAATAAGAGCCGAGGTGGCGCAGTGGTTAGGGTGCAGTACTCCAGGCCACTTCAGCTGACTGTTATCTGCAGTTCAGCGGTTCTAATCTCACCGGCTCAAGGTTGACTCAGCCTTCCATCCTTCTGAGGTGGGTGAAATGAGGACCCAGACTGTGGGGGCGATATGCTGACTCTGTAAACCGCTTAGAGAGGGCTGAAAGCCCTATGAAGCGGTATATAAGTCTAACTGCTATTGCTATTGCTACTACCTGATTGTTTTTCCTATATCAAAGGAACTTTTCCCAAGCTTGCATTAAAAGCTTTTTGACTTTTGTTTTCAAACTTTATCCCAGGCAGAGATTACCTATTTAAATTTTGCATTCAGACTGTCAATATGATGAAATCTGTATTGTCTACTTCATCAATTTCATTTAATCAGTGACAGCAGCCGGAATTGTTGATGATGCAGTCATTTCAAAAGCTGCATTTTACACCTGTAGTGGGAGAAGAAATCACCTTACCAGTTTTAAGTCTAAATGAATTGCATCTAATGTCTCTGTAGGTTTCAATTCCATGGGGTTGTGCTAGAAATTTCTTTTGAGATTTCAAAATGTTATCCCCCCCACCCTTGCTATTTCTCTCCCATGCCTGTGATTTTAAAGTAATCAACTGGAGTTAGACAAGCCATTTTTCCCCATTTCAGGTTTCAACAGATTGAATCACACTTTAATAAGTTCTGATTCAGCAGTACTTTAAAAAAAATATCCTTTCCTAAATATAAATGTATTTTGTTTTATCTCAAGTTCTCTGTATCTGATCGGATGTTAAATTGGGAGGAGGCTTCAAAGTGAATGGCTGGGATTTGACACCAGTCTGTGAAATTTTGATTGCTACGGTTACTTTATTCTGTTTGTTAGTGCCATTCAGCCATTTACTTAATCTGTCTTTGTAGTCCCTTTAGTAGGGAAGCTTGGGATTTCATAAGAAAAGACACGGTGGTGATTCATTTTGAAGACCGAGAGACATGGGGGTTGGAGTGCGGTTACAACTATTATGTCCTTTCGGATTTTACAAATATAAAAGTACTTATCCACACATATGTAGATGAGTTCATATAGTTCAGGCTGTTCATATAGATGAGCAGTTTCCTCCCCAATTTTTTAAAAAAATAACAACATCCTAGCTCTTGTCCATCTGATCCAACATTAAAGAACTTCATGGTGTCGCTTGCAAATGATAGCTGACACTCCTTCCATGACTCGGACAATTCTGCCCAAAGGCTTAATGGTGGGAGAGAAAACTGGCATGTCAGCAGTAATTTTCAGCATTAACTTCGAATTTCCTGGCTTTTGTGTCTATCTAAGTCACAGTTACCCCTTCCCCCAGACCCCTCCAGTGTCTGATTCTCTCCAAAGGATGGGGGATTAACTCTTAGTAGCCCGTGACAGGAAGAAAGAGAGCAACCTATTTCCTTCTTTGTTTTCGATCTTTTTTAAAAATAATAATAATAATAATTCGGGAGCTGCGGGTATGACATGATCCACAGCTACAGACTCATAAAATCTAAGAGTTGGAAGACACTGAGGTTTATTTATCTAGCTCATCTGAATAGTGAGGCCACACTTGGAATACTTGGTACAAAAAGGACGCTGAGAATCTGGAAAGAGTGCAGAAAAGAGAAAGATGATAAGAGATCTGGAGATTAGGGAACTGCTAGGTATGTCTAGTCTAACGAAGAGAAAGATTAGGGGTGACATAGCTGTCTACCAGTATTTGAGGGACCGTCATGGAGAAGAGGGGGGGTCAGCTTATTCTCCAAAAGCACCTGAGGGCAGGACAAGAAGCAATGGGTGAAATCTCAAAGGAGATCCAACATGGAACTAAGGAGGAATTTCCTGACAGTGAGAGCAATTGATCAATGAAATCCTTGTCTCCATCTCTTTTGCAATGTGAATATAATTATAGAATTTTTAAAATATATTTTATACTTTTTTTTTACCTTTATCCCCAGTAGGATGGAGGTATGTGTTTGGACTGTGCTTTCAAGAGAGTGTTTCTATCATACTCTCTTGCACAGAAGTGTGTTTGAGGCAATGCTTTTCTCCCTTCCTCCCTTCCCTTATTCTCTTTCTCCCCTCCCCCCCATTGCTTTTACAAGAGGAACTTTTTGGCCTCTGTGTCCTGATTTGGGAAAATCACACCTTTCCCTATGCAATAAGACATCCAGATGTTGAAAGATCAAAGGAGTTGTTTGACCCATAGAAGTGCAGCCGCCTTTTGTGTGACAAGGAGAATTCAACTTGTTAAAGATGACTTTTAAACTGTTAACACCTTAAAAGTGAGGGATGGGAAGATGAGAGGAAAGGAAATGGCTAAATGAATTTGCATTACAGGACATTGCTATAAACAACTCTTTCCTTTTTTATTGCTTTAAAAATGACATTGGAGACCATTTTCTCTTTCTGTGTCACCAAAGGAAATTATTCTGGAAAACATGAATCCTTTCTGTATAAATTTATCCTAAATTTTCCTTCCTTCCTTCCTTCCTTCCTTCCTTCCTTCCTTCCTTCCTTCCTTCCTTCCTCCCTCCCTCCCTCCCTCCCTCCCTCCCTTCCTTTCCATCCATCCTCCCTCCCTCCCTCCCTCCATAAATGAATTTTCAAAGAATATTTTGACTTAAACATGTTTAATGGATTTTTTCATTACCAGAAGAGGGTTGGTTCCAATATCCAGCCGCATTCACTTTGGTTTCGGTTAGTAATAATATTTTGAGGAAAATTAGCATAAAAAAATACTATATTGTGGAAGATGCTGAGATCATCTCTTAGGGATGTGGATAAAATAGCATTTGCTCTGTTTCTACATTGCTGATTGCAGCTTAGTTACAATATTTTGTGTTTAAAGTTTCTTAGAATATTGAATCCAGTTTGGGTCACCATATTATAAAAAGTTGTTGAAATGTTCTAGAAAGAATTCAGAAAACAGAAACAAAGATGATTTGGGGTCTGTAGACTAAAACATATGAAGAACGGTTGCAGGAATTGGGCATGTCTAGTCTAGTGAAAAGAAGAACTAGGATTGATATGGTAGCAGTGTTGTAATATTTGAGAGGCTGCTACAAAGAAGAGGGGGTCAACCTATTTTCCAAATCACCAAAGCATCCAAGAAGCAATAGATGGAAACTAATCAAGGAGAGAAGCAACCTAGAACTAAGGAGAAATGTCCTAACAGTGAGAATAATTAAACAGTGGAATTGCTTGCCTTCAAAGTTTTGGGTGCTCCATCAATGGAAGCTTTTGAGAAGAGACTAGACAACCACTTGTCCAAAGTGATGTAGGGTCTCCTGCTTGTGGAGGGGGTTGGACTAGAAGACCTCTAAGGTGGGTCCCTTCCAGTTCTGTTATTCTGACCCAACCGCTAATGTTTAGCAGTTTATAGTACCAACCTCTCCAATGCACAAGTTATGGGTTGTAATTATACATCTTAACTAGTTGAAAGCTTGTTCTCCAGTTATATGATGTGGTCTTCTGGTCTAAGCTTACCACATACCTCCATACATACGGAGTGGATAAAAAAGAGTGTATGGATGAACCAGGCCCACCTCTGGTATAAAAACGTAACAAAAGTTGAAAACAGATTGTTTACCCTGCTGATTCGCAATCTTTCCTATGCTGATTATATTGTATGGTACAAGAACTACAAATCACTGCTGTTAAGAACTAGAGGTTTTACTTCCTTCTCATCTCTGGTTGTACAAAACAAGATTTTAGAATGAAAAATTCACCGTGCAAATGCAGCTCCTGTAGAGAAGGGGTTGTTTTTTTTTTTGGTAAAAAAAATAATCTCCTCTCCCGTTGCTTGCAAAGGCAGCTGAAATGATTACCACTTATTCTCTTTTCAAGCCAACTCCGCAAGGCGCCATCAGATTTCTAATTTTGTTGAAAAGACAGAATTTGGAGCCTTAGAATGCTTCTTTCCATTCTACTGCTGCCACACGTGGAACAATCGTTTCTCTTTCTGCAATTTCTTGGGGAAAAAATGCTACTGTTGATATTGTTAGTTTTGAAAATAATGCAATAGTTTTAAGTGTCGTGATATCTAGAACACATCCAGTAAAACTTTCAAAACCCAGAAAAGCACAATTTTAGCTGCCCTAAAAGGCTTTTCCTTTTACCATTTATCATTCATTTTCCAATCACCTAGAAATTGAATCAATAATCACATAATTATCCTATAAATGCTGCGGACGAATACAACAGTCACTGAGCTTCCACATAGTGCAGAATTTATAGGATGTTAAAATTAGACGGTGACCATGTTTTTTTAATTTGCATTTGCAGAAAAACTTACATATTATTTATTTAATTTCTGTAGCCACCCATCTCAAGACAGTAACTCTGGATGGCGAACAATTCTGAAACGTTTAAAAACGGTGTGTTGGCTTCTGCGTTGTTTAAAAAAAGACACATGGCTTTAGACAGGTGGAGATGGAGATGAGTTGAAGATAATGGGAGTTGAGTCCAGCCAGTCATCTGTCGATCGAACCAGATCGGAAATGACTCATTTCCCCCTTGTTTTTAGGGTGAGGGAGGATTCATAGATAATTCTATCATAGATTTTATTAAGCATTTATGTTTCATTCACAAGGATAATGTATTCAGGGGGCATAGAATCACGGCTGATACTTTATCTAGGTAAAACAAGATTATCACAGCATTTAAAAGAATAGATTTATTTTGGCATAGACTTTTGCGGATTCTTTCTAATGGAGGGGTAAAGATTTGATAAGTTTATATAACATGAATGGAGAAAGGAAAAAGAGCAAAAAGTCACTTGTCCAAAAGTAATTGGAGATAATAACAGTATAATTTAGTACTATTAAGAACAATCATTTTGCCTACTTTGCATATGTTTAATTAAATATCTGAAACTGCTTTTTAAGATTCCATCGGGCCATTGTTCACATTTTTTTTCTCCATCTGTACCAATATCATAATTGCAGATCTTCTATTCTATATGTGTTTCTTGAAGAGCACTCTAATCAACCGAAGCTCTTTTAAGTCTTCTCAACTTCCTTTTGCTGTAATACAGCTGTTCTCTGCCTTTGGCTACCTTGGGAATACAAACCCTCAAATTCCCACCTGACATGGCCAAAGGAGATTTTGGAACCACTAACATCTGGAGGCTGCCAGAGTAGAGGAGGCGGCACTATAGATTGAGTTAGAAACCAAGATTAGGCAACAAATCCAAGCCCATATTTCAATTACCATGTTTCCCCGAAAATAAGACAGGGTCTTATTTTCTTTTGACCTCTGAAATAAGTGCTTGGCCTTATTTTCAGGGAAGTCATACTATTTTTGAGGTGCAGGAGGTGGCGAGTGTGGTCATGGCTGCTGCTGTATTGCAATTTTTTTTTTTTGGGAGGCCTTATTTTTGGGGGAGGCCTTATTTTAGCGCGCATGCTCAAAAGCCCAATTGGGTTTATTATCCGGGGAGGTCTTATTTTGGGGAAAACAGGGTAGATACCAGAACACAAACTGTCTCTCCTACCCATTTATTATATCAATAATCTATAGATCTCCTCTGTAGCTGTCACCATATTATCTTTGAAGTAGCCATATTAGATTGTTTGAAACCCTTTCTGGTTTCTTCCAGCCCTTTCCCTTCTGCTGATTATTAGCTGCACGTATAGTCTGTATGAGAGCCAGTTTGTGGTTAAGACATCAGGTTGGAAACCAGGTGACTGTGAGTTCTAGTCCCACTTTCCGCACGAAGCCAGCTGTGGGACTTTGAGCTGATCACGCTATATTAGCCCTAGGAAGGAAGCAATGGCAAACCGCTACTGAAAAACCTTGCCAAGAAAACTGCAGGGATTTTGCCAGACAGTCGCTGAGAATTAAATAAAATTGAACAGAAGGAAAAAAATAATAATCAGTATAAGCGATTTTGTGACAGAGTAGAGGCTGTGCTTATCTTTTCCATTCTGCAACATAAACGTTAAAAATACTCTGTTCTCTAAAGAAGAGTATTTTCCCAGTGCCAATATTTACAGAAGCCTATATGGCTACAGGCTTTTCTTGGTTTTGATATATGGTAAGTCCTATTTCTTTCTGACAAAATTCTGCCAAAGTTCCAGAGTCCAACCTGCCACGGTTTTTGCATGTTCCGCTGTTATTTTGCATGTTGACTGGATATTTTGCTTCTCCTTATTAATAGGTTTTTAATCCTCATCTGGCATTCTGGATTTGAGCAGACTGGGGGGGATTGATTTAGGGCGAAGTCTGAAGCCAGTTGCAGTAAATCATTCAGATGTAGGATTATATTTTCACTGTTTGGTTTGCCCAGACTATACAGTCCCTGCAACTGCTGTGTGTTACAGCTTTTTCCAAGATGAGCTTTTCCCACCAATGTTTACTTCCATGTCACTGGTCTGAGGTCTTGCAAACAACAATATGCTAGCCTAACAAACCAATACAGTTGAGCAGATGGGTCCGTAGTATATACTGGGGAGTACCTAGCATGCTAACTTGGAGAAATGCCTGCGGACACTTCCTTTAGTCTCTGTGAGGCTCTTTATTTCACTGATTTCATTTAAAAAAACATTTTATTGCAAAAAGTGCTCCAACACGCACTTTCTTGCTCTTTTTTAAAGTGTATGCATCCTGGCTGACAGGCCATATATTTTGGTTATTGGTGGACATCAACCAACCAGACAAAAACTCTGTTTTTGGAAACTGCTTAAATCTTGTTTTTAACATTACACGTTTGCTCTGCCATATATAGAGAGAAGGTCATCGCAACCATCACTGTTATCACTGTGGTCTTCACCTTAGCTTTGGCCCACTGCTGTCTGGAGTTCTGTGAGGGCAACATAAAATTATTCCTTTTCAGCAGTATTTATGTCCATGACATGGCTTTGTGGAATCCCTATGCCAGATGTGCCTTTGATGCTCTTTAATCATAGGGAATCCCAGAAGATCCTCGACTTACAGTCATTCGTTTAGTGATGGTTCGAAATTACAATGGCACTGAAAAAACTGGTCCTTGCACTTGCAAACCTACAATGACATGATCAAAATTTGGGCTCTTGGTAATAATCAGCATGCAGTTACGATGGTTGCGGCTGCCTGAGGTCATGGGGGTGCTTTTTGTGACCTTGCCAACTGGCTTCCAACAAGCGGAGCCAATGAGAGGAGATGGATTCAACATGATTCACTTAACGATGGCAATGATTTGCTTAATAACCAGGGCAAAAAAAGATTGTACAATTGGGCGCAATTCATTTAACAATCGCCCTGCTTAGCAGTGGAGATTCCGGCCTCGATTGTGCTCATAAGTCTAGCTACTACCAGTGCTATCATACTGACTGAGGAATTCTGGGATTTGGAGTCCTCACATCTTCGCTATTGCTGAGTTTGAGAAATATTGCCTCAGATTAAAGTTTTTCAGTAGAAAGTCCTTGTCTTGCTTTGTATCTAAGAAAGGCCTGATGGATCTAGCACTACTTGTCCTATCTTGCAGCTTTTGACAGTTAACGTCAATGTGAGGGGAATTAAGCTATCACAGATAAATTGGCTGTGGTGAAGCTAATTTAGGGGCCTTCCCACTTGCCTACTCATCATTGTCTCAGTTTTGGCAGATGAGCTCCCAGCGAGAAGTCCACCACTAGAAAAAAGACATTTCTGACTATTTTGTGGGAAAAGAGGTTGAATGTACAGGGTCCCTTATCCTTGTTTTGTTCCCGACTCTGCCCTCTCTTTTAGGAGAGAAGCGATGTGCATGAGGGGCTAAATTAGTGCCTTCCTTTGGGCATCTGCGCTGAATCCTGGAAAATGTTTCCAGTTTTAACAGCAAAAATAAAACAAAAGCTATTAAAAATTAAATTGAAAGCACTTCTCTTCTGCAATCCGTTCTGAGGAAGCTTAACCTTCCTCACCCAAAAGTCAATTTGCACAAAAACGAATGGCCAAGAGACCAATCACACCTTCTCTTAACTTTCTTTTCCCTCATTCTCTAAAGCAAGGGTAGATTTCACTAGCACAACTGATATTAAGAGTGGAGGTATCCAAAGAAAGGACCAGATTGATTCTTTTCTTCTTCTTCTAAAAGCAGAGGGAAGCCTCCCAAAGCCATTCTTAAATTACTTTCTCTGAAATTTTGCCCTAAATCATTTTGTTGGATGAATCTTAACCACATGGAATTGAGTTTGGGGCAACATTGGGGATTGGGGAGAGGGGGAAAAGGGGGGAATTCAGTCAACGGAGGTTTTCTCACTCCTATTGACCTATTTATACTTTACAGAGGATCCCTTTAAAAAGTCACAATGTAGAAAATTGGCAGTTTTGCTGCTGCTTAAATTCGGGTGCATTCAATACGTACAGAAAGATCAGATGTGAGCTGAGGATTACTTAATTACCCTCCCTAAAGTTTAAATATAAAGCCATCCAGAGTCACCTTGTAGAGGAGATGGTCAACATACAAATTTATAAATAAATAAATAAATATTCAAATATTGCGGACACTCAAATCCCCCCTCTCCCCCCGCCATGCTTGCTACTACAATCAAGAATCAGAATGGCGAGTACTTCACCGCCATTACATCACTTAATACCCATTCAAATGAATACAGGCTTTCCTCATTTACTGACAGTAATTGTGACCAGGAATTCCATCACTCAGTGATGTGGTCATAAAGCACAATGTCACCTGGTGTATGACCATTGTTTAGGCAGTCCCAGTTGCTGTTGTTCGGTGACTCCGCTCTTGCACCATCCCATGGTAATGTGATTGCCATTTGCAATTTCCCGCCGGCTTCCCCACTGACTTTTGCTTGTCGAGTGCCAGAGGTGAAGATTGTAAATGGCAATCAGGAGGAGACCCTGTTATGGTATAATTCTGAGCTGGTTGTTGAGTACCCAAATCAGGATCTCATGACCGCAGGGTTGTTGTTAAAGCCAAAACTACAAGAAATGGTCGTTGGCACTCTTTGTCTAGAACCGCTCAGTTGCTGAACAAGTGGACATTAAATGAGGACCACAGGCACAACCGTTCCATGTCTTTGTGATAAAGATGGTAGCAGTGGATCCTTATATCTTGCAATTTGGCATTGGTTCCCTATTCCTTTTTATTCTATTTTACTGAGTGGTAACTTTGATTTACTAATCCGGAATGTAGACTTTGAATAGTATTTGACTTTTAAAAACCATAATGAGGGCCGTGATAGTGCCTAAACTTTAAACTCCTAGATTAACCAATGAAAACTTTAATTGATGAATGAGAGTACAGGGTATTTTAATCAGCAAGGCTGGAAGTTAAAAGTAACACACTTTTAGGGGTGCCTGTTACAATTCTAATATACTGCTCTGTAGGGAACTATAATTAATGACATCTTCTTTTCCTAATAAGTTTTAAGCTATTTCACACTTCCTTCAGTATCTCTAAAAAGTGTCTCCCTTTGAATTTTGGAAATAAGGAAATGTAGTTCATGTAGTCAGTAAATCACCTGTAATTAAAAAAATGACAAATAATTTAATGCCTTGGCAAGCTAAATAAGATAATCTAGTCAGGTATCCTATAAGTTGTTTAACCTTTTCTCAACAAGGAGAAAAGTTTTTCAAACTTGGCAACTTGAAGGTATGTGGACTTCAACTCCCAGAATTACCCATGCTGGCTGGGGAATTCTGGGAGTTGAAGTCCACACATCTTTAAGTTGCCAAGTTTGAAAAGCACTGTTTTAGGAGACTATTTTAGCTTCCTTGTCACATTAAGAGTAATGCCACATTCTCAGCAAGAATTCCTGAGTTGTAAAGCAAATTGCCTTCAGAGGTTCCTGGCTTTTAAGTAATTTGAAAGGGAAACCAGGAAAGGAAGCAGGACAGCTAAAGTAGCTCAAGACTCTTTTGATGGAAAGAGTTCTTGGAAACTTTCTGTAATTGTGTTAGACTTTTTATTTTAAAAAAATCTTCTGAGCTGGCTGAAGGGAGAGAATCCTGCTCTGGTTTTCAATATATGCTGCCTTCTGTTGAATGTAAAAAGAAAGTTGGAGTATACTGTGTGTGTGTGTGTCTCTCTCTCTCACACACACACACAAGTACACACAAACAGGTGTTGGTTTCAAAGATTTATACCTCTCCCCTCTAATTTTTAAAATACATCTCTGTCTTCATGTCTAATAGTTAATACCTTTTTAATTGCCTTGTATAATTGCTTCTGTTTATTTTGCCATATTTTTTCTGTCCTGTTAATGGTGGTTAATGAAGGGCTAGCCTTATATCCTAAAATAGTAGAGTGGTTGATGATGGAGACAACCTACAGGTTTGCAACCTGTCTTATTCTATCTCTTCTCCTCTGCCCATACGAAGTATGTCATCGTCTGCGCTTTTCTTTTATTAAGAATAAGGATAAGTGATATGGTGCTTCCAGGTGTTCTGGACTACAACAAACACTGTCCCATGGTATTGACCATACTGGATGAATTAGAGTTAGTAATTAAAATCCAAATTATTTAGAAGACAACCTGTTGTCTAGAGATCACCCTTGCTTAATTACCACAATTGGGACCAGCAATGCTGTTGCTAAGCAACCCATTACGTAACTATGATGAGCTTATGATCTCACTTTCACCATGATCGTTAAAGCAAATCACCCTCAGTTGTTAAGCAAGACATATGCTTGTGAATTGTGGTTTTACTGTTGACTTCTCCATTGACGCTGCTTTCTGGCAGTTGTATGTAGGATGTAGGACAGGGGTGTCAAACTCAATTTTATTGAGGGCTGCATCAGCATTAGGGTTGCCCTCAAAGAGCCAGTAGCTGGGTCGCTGCAACTAAGTGGGTGTGGCTGTGTGGGTGAGGCTGGCTCGACAGCACTCACTGAGCATGGTTGACTCGGGATGGCTGGGTTGGGATGGAATAAGTCTCACCGGCTAACTCAACATAGGGACAGTTTGGTGCCCCACAAGCTCCTTGTCTCCTGCTGGCAGCCATGTGTAGTATGCGCGCACACCCACCGCGTTCCAGATTTGGGGACTTTTATCCGCAGAGGAAGGAGAGGGCCTTCTCCCTAAGCTCAGGCATGATTGGCAGTCTGTAAGCTCAGATGTGGATAAAAGTCTCCAAGCTTGGAATGCGGTGTGTGTGTACAGCATGCCAAAAGGAGACCTTCTCCTCCCAATCCCAGACATCGTTGGCGTTTTGCTGTCCGGTGCCCCCTACCAGCAAAGCAGGGGGTGAAGGACCACTCTGCTGCATGTGGAAGTGTGGAGGAAAAAGTTTACAGGCCTCTCTAAGCGGTTTACAGAGTCAGCATATTGCCCCCAACAACAATCCGGGTCCTCATTTTACCCACCTCGGAAGGCTGGAAGGCTGAGTCAACCCTGAGCCAGTGAGATTTGAACTGCAGAACTGCAGTCAGCTGAAGTAGCCTGCAGTGTTGCATTTAACCACTGCGCCACCTCGGCTTCTAATCCTATTTTATTCTATTCTATTCTCCATATTCCATATTCTATTCTAAGGTCAGCTTGAGAGCACATGCAGAGTCGGTGCTTAAGGTACTAGCTTACAAAGCAGGAGACTGTGAATTCTAGTCCTGCTTTAGGTTGAGTGACCTTGGACCTTACTCTCTCTCTCAAGCCAACTCACCTCACAGTGAGGTGAGAAAAATTGCTGTGGGGGGGGGGGGGGGAAAGAGGAGGAAGGAACCTTTTGTACATTCCCCACCGTGAGTTATTTCTAAAAATATGAAAGGCTAGCACAAAAATCAATCAATCTGCCTTACACCAACCACCAAAAAGATGGACAAACTAGGGATCAAGCTCATAATATTCTGCATGTCCTACAGCTCATCCATCACCACTCTTTTCCCTTTCTGAAAATTATGGACTATTTCCAATTCTGAAAGCTTCCTGGTGGTCTCAACATCCTGTGCAGATTGCCTTTGGGCTTGAAGATCTCCAGAGGTCCTTTTCTCTTGTACATCTGGCCTCAACAAACACATTCCAAAACTAGCACGAGAGACAACAAGCAGCGGTAGTGGTCGGGCTTACCAAACCTACCGAGCACATACTTTTCCAAGCATGATCAATGAAATGCAAGCACAGCCGGGGAGTTGGGGGGGGGGGAGGGATTTCTGATGCTACAGCTTCTGTCTCTCATTCTGAAAATCTCTTTCAGGTGATTTGACCAAGGAGGAGACCACTTATCCCTTTTGACTCTCAATTACTACATGCACTCGCCAAAACGCAGCAATCAATCCGTTTATATTTCAACTTGGACTTACAAATCAATTGGCTGACAATCTTAGCCTTGGTTGATGTTGACATTTTCACAATTATGCCCTGCCATTTCGGTATCGATGGGAAAGAATATAAGCCCAACCTTCCCAGACCACCCTTCTCAATTCACCTGTTGGTGAACGTTTGACACTGTGCAGGCAATCTACCAAACAGCTTATCTGTAAGCTGTGGTTCACAATTATCTCTTCTAAGTGTAACACTGTCTTCTTTTCCCCTCTCAAGCAAAACTAATTTCGCTATTTAACCAGCCGTTAAACTGTTTTCTCCCGAAGAAACAAGTGGAGAAAAAGACCACTCTAAGCAGGTAAGATTATTAGGGAACTGGGGGATAAAACAACGTATGAGAACAGTTGCAGAAAATGGATATGTCTAATTCAATGAAAAGAAGGATGGGGGTGGGGGTGGTGACATGATAACAGTGTTCCAATATTTAAGGGGCTGCCAAAAAGACAAGGGTAGGGGGCAACCTATTCTCCAAAGCACCTAGAGACAAGACAAGAAGCAATGGATGGAAACTAATCAAGGAGAAAACCAACCAAGAAATAAGGAGACAGAACAATTAATCAGTAGAAAGGCTTGTTTTCAGGAGTTGTGGGGTGCTCCAACATTGGAGGTTTTTTTTAAAGAGATTGGACAACCATTTGTCTCAAATGGTACAGGTTTTCTTGCTTGAGCAGGGGTTGGACTAGATGATCTCCAAGGTCCCTTCCAAGTCTTTTATTCTGTTCTTGTTGTTTATTCTGTTATCTTTTCCACCTCTCTCCTACCACAGGACAGTGCATACAACGAATCAAGAGTCATCATAAAATTCTTACTTGCCTACAAAGCGTAAGAGTCAACATTGACAATAATAAGCGCTGACTAAAACACATTTTTTTCCAGTCATGCATACAAATTCGATAGGAGGTAATCCCACTTCCCTGAATTTAGAAGGACTTTCAAAAGCCAGAATCATTTGCACCTATTAAAATTTCCGAACATTTTCAAAGGGAGCCTCATGTAAAGCATTAATCAACTCAAGAGTCTGCAAGATTAATTATGCAGTCCTATGTTTATCTGCTCAGAGATTTCCACTGAGTTTACTGGAATGCCATCCCAGGTAACTACTTATTTCCTACAGGACTGAAGTGTGGTGAGAAAATCATATTGCAATTCCTTCCCGCAAAACAACCCTTGTATTATCTTTCTTTAATATATACTCTAGCTCACCATTTTAATAAGGAATTCACATCGTCAATTTGTTTGGGATTTCAACATTTCTACTGTTCCGGCACTAACAATTGTTTGCTCAGAGGAAAAAGAATTTTATCACCGTATTCAATCATTGCATTTTTTTACTCTCACAACAAGAAAACGCACCACCTCTTCTGCAATCCCAAAACTTTTATCCTGTTGTTGTTTTAACTTGAGAAGTTCAGGGGTTGCTCCAGACATGGGTAGGTTTTTAGTGCTCTCAAAAGCACTTTCTGCCTTCCAGACATTCCATTTTCTCTTTCCCCCCCCCACCCCCCACCCCCGCCGCTCCAGGTTGATCAAAAGAGGCCACCGACCCATGAAATGTCCGGAATTTACACAGAGCTCAAGCTAAGTTGCAGAGCATCTATTGTGTTCATGCAAAGTTCAAATCCCCGTCAGCAATGGTGATCAGTCATTGGTGCTTTAGGAAGAAAGGAATTGAAAAGAGAAAAAGAGAGAGAGAGAGAGAGAGGGAGGGAGGGGAGAGAGAGAGAGAATATAAGGGGTGGGTGGGTTAGAAAGGGGAGGCCTTTGCAGAAAACAGAGATGAGAAGGTGAAGGGGGTGGAAAGCAAGACTACAACAACACTAAAGCTAATTTGTTACCCACTTGTTTTCTTTTTTTAATGAGGCAGGGGCACAGAGAGAAACTGGCAGAATTGTGAAGCTGAGGGCAAAAATAAATAAATAAAATAACATAGCTTTGTACTTCTGGCCAAAGCTCATTTATGCTACGTTTTGACAGGTGGGGGGGAAAAAAGTATTTCAAATGTGCCAAAAAAAAAAAAAAGTCTCCCTCTTTTCGGAAAAGGCAAGAATGGGTAAAAGAGGGAAAATAGAGTACAATTCAAAGAGAAATGTTGGCTGCGTTAAAAATTCAGGCGAGCGGCGCAGCAGAGTAATGATAAACCTGTCCGTGTTCCTGGCAGAGATTCAAAATCTGCTACAGGCAAGTCACGAGCAACTTTCAACTGTGCCCCAACTAAAACTGAAATCTTTCTTATCTCGCCCCTCTTCCTAGAAAGCATGACCGGTGGTTGCATAAACAGTGAAAACTGCCAGATCCGAAGACCTGTTTTTTCTTCTTTGCCCACATTGCCCAGGATAAAGAATTGCCATAAAGTGCTCCTATAAGGATCTGATTAGGAGTAAAACCTTCCTGGCCCCCGAGTCAAATACAGAGATGACTAGCCAGTTTCTTATCAATATTTACTGTATTGTTCAGAGTATAAGATGCACCTTTCCCCCCCCCCCAAAAAAGAGGATAAGAATCGGTGCATCTTATACAGCATTTTTGACTGAACCTCACCCCGCTTCGCAAAAATGGACGTGCAGAGGGTTTGGGAGGCCTGCAAAGTGCTCCTGGGGCTGGGGTGGCAAAATGAGTGAAAAATGGGCTGGTTTTGCCGTGCCCCCACCAGCCCCCCAGGAGCACTCTACAAGCCTCCCAAAGCCTCTGCATGGCCTAATTTGCATGCAAAAAATGAGGCATGCAGAGGGTTTGGAAGGCCTGCAGAGTGCAAACACTTTTTTTAATTTACCTCTTCAAAATCATGGTGATCTTACTCCGGTGCATCTTATGGGCCTAAAATATGGTATATGCAATGCAATCACAGGTTGACAAAATCAGAAATGTGGAGCCTGGGAACGCCAAGGGAAATCATTCAAAACCACAAAAAAAACAATAGTATATTTTGGACTTGTGATTGGACACCTGGAAAAATACAGCACACTTCACGTAATCCTCCAAAGAAAGACTGAAGGCAAATGAAGTCCAGGCAGAAGAAGAACATCATGGCTTCAAAATCGAAAGGACTGGTTTGGACAAAACTCAACAGAATTTTTTTGTGAGGCTGTTGACAAAAATAGGATCGCCAACATGGTCGCCAATGTCTGATGACGGATATGGCACAAGAAGAAGAAATGCAACACAATAATGCCATAAACATCTTCAATGGCATTAGTGACTACCACACAGCCAGTCTAATTGTGAACTGGTTGCCAAGCACCCAGAGCATGATAAAATGTGCGGTGCTGGGATTGCCAAAACACCGAGGACTGCTTATAAACACCATTTGTTCAGCACTGTTGTAACTTTGAACAGTAGCTGAATGAATAGTTGTAAGTCAAGGATTACCTACCTGCATAGGTATCATCCAACGAGGAGGAAAGTAGGCGCAGGCAGCAAGGATGTTGGCTACCTACTTCTTGCAAAATATGCTCTGGCCCTATTCAAGCATTCAGAAACTAGAAGTACTTATCAATTCCATTGCATAACACATTTCTCAAATAATAATCATCTCCACAACTTTAAATGCTACAAAATTTGTATTGTCATAGAAGCCAATGTATCTACAATTGTCCAAAATAGCAATAGCACTTATATACCGCTTAAAAGAGCTTTATAGCCCTCTCTAAGCAGTTTAGAGTCAACATATTGCCCCTAACAAGCTAAGTCCTCATTTTAGCGACCTCGGAAGGATGGAAAGCCAAGTCAACCTTGAGCCAGTGACGATCGAACTCCTGGCAGTGAGCTGAGTTAGCCTGCACATTTCATTCTAACCACTCTGCCACCAGAGCTCAGGACCATACTATTTAAGTGACATCAGGAGGCAAGGCATAGGCTGGGAACTGCAGAAATATTGTGGGGAAAACAAGAAATCTTTGGGGTGATTTGTAGAAGATCAACTAAGATTCCAATGCCCATCTATGTAAAAGTAGCAGCAAGTCAATACATATGCCTAATTTATTCTATTGAAATGAAGGCTTGAATTTGTATGTTGAAGGACTGTTCAGTTTAAATTGTCAAAATATATCCCCAAGCTCAACATTCTCCCATTTTGAAATGTGGAAGCTTACCCATGAGGAAGGGAAAGTAGATATGTAGTAGCTGTTCCAAAATAATGAGACTGCATGGAAGTGAACTTCCAAAGGAGGCATGGCAAACTGAAGATGTCTTCGTGAAAGCAGAGCAGATGAGCACAACAAAACCAAAGAATCAATGAGTAGACTATTCTTTGGAACCTCTCCAGATAAAGAGAAGATAGGAGATAATACACATGTGCCCCAGATGGCTGCTCTGGAGGCGAGACCATAGGTTTCTGCAGGTTTGCGCACCAGCAGATGAAGGGATTAGCCATCTTGCTCACAACTACAATAGACACTTAAATTTGCGCGCCTCATAGGTGACAGGTTAATCCAGATTCAGATTTTTTTAAAAAATTACTATAATTCCAAATATATCTGTCAATCTGAACTGAAATAAATTAGAACAAAATTAGATCATTTTAAATTTTTATCACGGGTTTTTTCCTGTACTTTTTCTGTTAGCGGGAACCTATCCTTTATCTTTTCCATTTCAGCGGCATTGCAGAATTACCTGAAAATTGGGATCAGATTCCTAATCAGTATTTTCTACATAAAAGGATTTTTTTTCATTCTAACTACCCCAAAGTTTTAATTCTAACTTAAAGGAATTCAGTTACTGAATAAAACATAAGTATAATCCCTATGATAAAGCAACACCAGCTGTCAAAGCAATTAAGAGACACAGCGTGCATCTATTGAATTATGTGTAGCATAGCTGGCCTGGAATTTCAAGGTAGATATTGTTAAGCACCAGATCAGTAACTCAACGCTATATGCAGTCTCCCAAATCAGACCAATCTGTGTGCTTCTTTTAAGACACATAAACTCGGTTTTTGAGTTGGGAAACTGTCTTCTTGGCTATGGTTTCCTGACACCCCCTTATGCCACGAAAGTACAAAAATAAATGAAATCAGTGTGAAACTTCTATCATGTTTGCCAGACAGAAAGTTTGAATGGGAATGCCGAGGCCAGAGCAGGGAAGCTAATTAATTTACTTTGGAAATTCAAGATCGGACAGCATGATTATATTCATTTGCAGGGCATCAAGAAATCTCCACAGAAGGTCTTACTCAACTTTCCCACCCACCTTTGCTTTCATGTAGAAGAAAGCAGAAGGCAAAGTCAGCTCCATTCACTTCCCAATACCTTCTGTTCCTCATTACGCTTTAATCCCCCACTTCCTCTAAAGAGCTCAGGATGACATACACAGTCAAGTGTCCCCAAGTAAATATCACAAGCTGAGAAACATCTGAACATGGATTCTACCCAGATTTGACTCTACTGACTAAATTCTTCCTGTGGAGTCTAGCAAGTAGTGAGTAAGTGTTTTTAGGACGCAGGCCAAGCAAGGAGTCATGTCAACCCTCAATATATTGTTTACAGTTCCTCTTAACACCCCCTTTCTATTAAACACACAATGCACTTTTAAGAAGCAATATGGGGAAAAAATATTTCAAAATTACATGCCTTATAGCCACAAGCAACAAGCCTACCGAAGCATTCCACCCAGTTACATTAGTTCAAAATATTCATAAACATTCTAGACAAGGTTTTGTAAACTTCAATACTAAAAACCAGCAAGCAGCAACATGTCACTGACCTTGTACAGGGGTTTGGAAATTAAGCAGGATCAAACCTGGTTAATACTTGGATGGAAATACCATTGGCTTACCTGAAGGGTCCTTCTAGTCCTATAGGCTAGACTGGGAAATCAAAGAATATCCCTCCCCACCCCACCCCCAAAAAAAACCCCAAACAATTGCAATAGCATTAGACTTATATAACCGCTTCACAGTGCTTTACAGCCCTCTTTAAGCAGTTTACAGAGTCAGCCTATTGCCCCCAAAAATCTGGGTCCTCATTTTAACCCACCTCGGAAGGATGGAAGGATGGATCAATCTTGAGCCTGGTGAGATTCGATCTGCCAAACTGCTGGCAGCCAGTGATCAGTAGAAGTAGCCTACAGTACTGCACTTGAACCACTGCGCCACAATGTAAACCAATTCATCTTTTTTTTTAAAAAATCATCTCATCAACTGCATTATTATCCAACTCTGTTATTCTATTCTATCCTATTAGCTGGAACAGGTGAGCAATACCCAATTGCCGGGATTGTTGAGCACCCTACTGTGCAACCCCACACAATCTCACTGTGCATTTTCACACTTCTTTTATTTTAGCAAAAAGGTAGGGAAGGAGGTATTTCAATTCTTCTTAGCAGCGGGATACCAGTGACTTGAAACATGCATGACTGTTGGAGGAGAGAAGATATATTTTGGAGGACATGAGATTCTCCGAGCTTGGCTGTTTGCTTACAGACATTTTCATTCCCAGACTAGGTAACATGATTAATGCAAAGGCGCTGATCATCATCATGGCCACAATTGTCATCATCCTATGCTAACCCTGCTAGTCTTCAGGTGCTATCGTTATCAGGTGCCAACACCACTAGTCATCATGTGCTAACATCAGTGGTGGGATTCAGCCAGTTCACACCTATTCGGGAGAACCGCGTGTTAGCTTTCTAAGCAGTTTAGAGAACTGATTGTTGGAAGAAATCTCATTTTGTTTTTTCTCACTTTACAGGGGCTAATCTTGTAAGGAAGGCAGAAAGGAAACATTCTTTCTTCTGAGAGACCGCCTGCTGCCAATTACCTCCAATAGACCGATTAGATCCCACAGATTAGGCCTCCTCCAAATTCCATCCGCCGGCCAATGCCGACTGGCGACTACCCGGAAGAGAGCCTTCTCTGTGGCTGCTCCGACCCTCTGGAACGAGCTCCCCGTGGAGGAGGGCAAAGCCCTTAAAACCTGGCTATTCCAACAGGCCTGGGGCTAAAGAGCTTCTGCGCCCCCCCCTCAAATGGTATGGTTGTTGTGTGCTTTTAAATTGTGTATTGTTTTGTTCGTCTTTTTATTCTTTATTTGTACCCCTTTCCTTGACTTGGATTGTGAGCCGCCCTGAGTCCCCTTCGGGAAAAGGGCGGCATATAAATGAAATAAATTCAATTCAATTCAATTCAATTCTGGTGTTGTTTCTAGCTTAATCTTTATTGCCCTGCTTACAGAAACTGCCTGTCCCGTTAAAACCTATTACATTGTAACAGCTGAGGCGAAGTGTCCATCTATGTGAGTGACATTGAATTGGCCACGCCCATCCAGTCACATGACCACTGAGCCGTTGAGCTGTTCGGGGCTTCCACACATGTGCACAGAGCATATGGCGCCTGCACGATGCTCACCAGCAGCTGGAGCGTCACGGAGGTGTTTGCGGAGTTATCGCGGGGCGATAAGTACGCATGCTCACCGCTGCGCACATGTGCACATGTGCTGTGCATGTACATGTGGTGGCTGCCCGGCCCCGTTGTATTGTACCAGTTACAACGGGATCCGGAACCCATCACTGATACATACATACATACATACATACATACATACATACATACATACATACATATTCTCTTTTATTGGAGCCTTCAGAAGAATACATAAGAATCCACAACAATTGGAGAAACAACTCCCCAAGGGCCAATGGTTACCTAAATGTAGAGACAGAACTCAAGAGGGATGGGATCTTCAGGATCTAAGGCCAGTGGCAGGGATGGCATCTACAACTGTCCGGATTAAAGAAGAAGCATCACCTTTTGAATTAAACTTAGTGACAGCTACCATAACTGAGATTTTACATTTTAAAAACATTATACCGCAAGATCTCCTACTGGGTAGCAATCACTTCTGTATTCACTCAAATCATGCAGGTCTTATGTAGCCATATTGTGTCAGGAACTCTCTTGCCAGCTGTATATGGAATCTGGTCTTCAGCTTCTCTTCCCATCTTGCATCCAACTTTTTAATATGAGAGAAACTAGATAACAGAACTGGGGTCTTGCTCCATGCACGACAAATGTGCTCTCTCTAAGCTAGAAGTCTTGAATCCATGAATGAAAGGCAGGAGAAAATCGTTAGGTCAAATGCAGCAAACAAAATTCAACTTGGGCCAAACAAAAAATCCCCTCTTTGAAAAGGTTTTCTGAAAAAAAGCTAACAAGTGTAGCTGGAGAATCACAAAAGACATTTATGTTGACATGCATAGTCTTCCTAGACCTCATTTTACATAGAGGAGGAGTCACCAATGGTTTTCATCTGGGGCACTAATACCCCTCTCAATTCTCAACCTTTCACACTGTTTACATTCAGAGGCAGTGCATTTATAAGACAGCCTAAAATCTTTCAAGGCTAGGCACCAATGCCGGCATTTCTGAAGGCCTGAAATAGTCTACTTGAAGCCACGTGAAGAGAGGCAGGTCAAGAAAATCAAAATAAATCGAGCACTTCTCCAAATACAGCTGCTTGTGAAGAAGGGGTGCTTTCTACACTCTGGTTTTAAATCAAAACCTCAAACCACAATGAAAAGCCAAAATAAATGAAGAAGAAATGACAGAAGAGTTTCAAAGTACTTTTCAGTTCACTTCATTTGCATATTTAAATGTCTCCTTCCATGTATGACATTTCTAACAAAAATCGAGAAGACTTTTCATATCTTTCAGTAGGCAGATGACTTTTAAAAAAAAATACACAGGAACACAAGACTTTAAACTTTATAGGGAAAATTAAGAGGAACATAGATTGCAAGGGAACATTTAAAAAAAAGTCTATGATGCATCTTTCTAGAGCATCTGAAAACTTACACTGGGTTCTCAGTCAATTTAAAATTTAAAGTCAGAATTTTTAATTTTAAATTGTGAAGCTGGCCACTCATTTATTGAACATAAAGATGCACCAAGTCGGGGGGGGGGGGGAAGGGGGAGGTGGGGTGTTTGGGGGGGAGGGGAGGGGACGGGGGGGGGGGGGACATATACTATATGTTAGATTTCAATGTAATGCGATGTCACATGTATACTGTCTCTCTTTAATTTCTTCTCCGTAAAAATAGGACAGAGCTGAATACATTGACATATAGTAGAAATACACCAAGGGGAGGAGGAGTGGGATAGAAGGAAGAGGGGTAGAGAGGGCGGGAGAGAGGATGGGAGGGAGGGTGATAAGGAAGGGGAGGGAGTGGACTGGGAGAGAGGATTGGTAGAGGGGGAAGGGGAAGTAGGTAGAGGGGAATGATGGAGGGAAGATAGTAAGTTGGAGGGGGGCGGAAGAAAGAGGGTGTATGGAGAGCGGAAGGAGGTATATTGGGTTTCTATTTGAGTTTGAGTTGAGTTTTATTTTATTTATATTTCTGGGGGTATTGTCGACAAGAGGAACTGCTGTGATTATTGTTTAATGTTGTATGGCCCCGGTTATGCACAGTATATATGTGACTGTATGAAAATGAAAATGGAAAATGAAAACATTTAACAATGTAAAAAAGATGCACCAGAATAGACGGGGATTTGTTCACGATTCAGAGAGGGTCAGTAAGGTCTCCCAATTCCCAGGTCTTACCTTACATTTTACAATTTAATGTTTAGAGTTTTCTACTGTAAGATGGGGTCCCAACTGGTAAAATTTGAGCAAATGGATCCACCTTTTTTATCAGAGTTCACATATCTGCTACGTTCTTCCCAGGAATGGCTATTAATAAATTTCCAATTTCAGTAAAACAAGGAGAACCAAAGCCTACATTTTGCTCAAAAACATTCATTTCATAAGTTTAGAATACCTTCATGCATAATAAGAAGATACTGTACTAAAAAAAAAAAGTTCAAGGTTTAAAAGAAATCAGAGCAGACCTAACTAGAAAGAGCAAACATCTGCATATAAAATTCAGGACAAAATATTTTTTGAAATATTTAATTATTCATGTATTATTATACCATAGAACTGTTCCTGATCAGTAGTGAAGTGGTATTTGAGAATTCTGCTACCTTCGTGGTATGTCAATCCACATCTTAAGAGCCAAAATCAAATAAGAGAAATGTTGAACAACTTAAAAATTGTTCCTCAAGAAATCTGAAAGTTATAGCCTTGTCTGACTTACTACTCCAAACAAGTTCCATGATGTCCTAATTTTTCCCCCTAAAATCCTAATAAATTATTATTCCGGTGTTTTTCTGTATCAGGTTTGAATTAGTTATTAGCTAAGTCATTTCCTTGGCCATACTCTCCCTCCCGCCACAAGCTTCCATTCTGGCCACGGTTGCATCTAAATTAGTTCAGCATTAATATTTGTAGCTCTGTTTTTCTCTCTCAGCAACCGAACATGGCATTTGTGGTATGCGTGTGAGAGACACAGCCTGCAACATGAAATCACATTAACGGGCTCAAGCATGCAAATGCTCTAAGCAAAGCATATTGTTTCCAAAGTTGTTTCTAGAAAGATAAACTCCATGCAAGGAAAGTTTTACAACTTTCCAATTTTTAGGGTCCTCTCATAAAAAATAAAAAAATAAAATTACAAAAATTTCCTCCAGCCAATAGAAAATGGCCTTGCCTTCCTTCCAAAATTATTTGTGAATTTGTATTGTGTGCAACCCTAAAGCTCTCATTGCAAAATCTCTTTCCAGATTAGCTACAATCACAGTCAACATTTGATTATTCTCCAAGACCAGTTGTCATTATACCTTTGTATAAAGCCAAAAAAAATCAAATCAACATAATAGAAAATTTGCCGAACACATAGCTAAGAGAGCACTGCATGAGATTTTCTCTCCAGCAAAATATTTAACTTAACAATAAAGGTTGTCTATAAAAAAAACCACTCCATGTCAGAATCAGGGAAAGTAGAATTACTTGATTGCTCAAAACACGGATACGCCTATACAATGCTGTGAATAGTGGTACCTTGGGACTCAACTGGTTTGAAAACTCGTCAAATTTGGTACTCGATGCATTTAGATGCGAGAATTTTGTCTGAATACTCATCTTTCTTTGGTACTCAACACACGAGCTAGGACTTGTGAGTCATTACATTATTCCTTATGGGAAAAATTTGTTTGTTGCTCATTGTTTTTGATACTCATTGTGTCTCCCAGAAATCAATTAACATGAGTACTGGAGTACCACTGGAAGTACTGGGATACCACTACCTAATGAAAGAAAAAACATAAAAGCATGTAACACAATATTTTGAGGCAAATATGGACTTCTAGTTAACCCACTGAATATACTAAGGTTGTTAACCATGACTATCTCAGTCCCCTTAATTTCAATAGTATTATTCTTATCTAGCACCAATCTAGCATTCCCATATTGCCCCAAAGGTATGGTTTAGGCTTGGAATGATGTAGGAACCCACCACAAGTGCCTATAAACCAGGGGCCACCAACCTTTTGGACGTCAGGGACCACTAAATTCATACTTTTAAATCCCGCAGACCACTAATATGAATTTTAAAAATATAAATAGCATTTAGTGCAATATAAAAAATGCAAATAATTTTTCTGCGGACCACCAACATTTTCTCACAGACCACCAGTGGTCCATGGGACCACCAGGTTGGTGACCACTGCTGTAAACTATTGATTCTGTGCCATCAAGCCTTTTCAACTCCTAGCAACCACATAGATAGATCTTCTCTCCACGATGATCTAATCCTGACCTCTTCTTTCAGGTCCTCCTAAAAATCACTCATTGCAACTGTAACTGAGCCCATCCACTTTGCTGGGGGTCCAGGCTTAATTAAGTTTGGACAGCCTTAATGCAGGTGAAGAGAGTGCTTACACTCTATTATAATCTAGATTCCTAAGAATCGAGAACTCTTTGACAAGAGATAACTGAAATTTGGAAATTGCATCTGCATTCCAAACAGATGCGCTTGAGATTATCAGCTTGGGTTCTGGAAGTTGACCTCATAATCTTAGATATACAAGTGTGGTGGTTATAGAACTTACAGAGGAAGCGAATCCCTAGCTCTCCGTGATGGTGAACCTATTGCACACATGCCGGAGGGTGGCATGGAGAGCCCTCTCTGTGGGCACACGCACCGTTGCCAGCTGCCTTCCATGTTCCATCACGCGCATGCTCTCTTGGGGTTCCGGTGCTCAGGTGTGCATGCACTCCAGGTTAGGTACCCAGTGCCAAAAAGGTTAACCATCACTGCCCTAGCTCATATATGTTGACTAATACATGCTAGAATTCAGGCCTTCAGAGATGACACTGTTGTAAGATGCTGTGTCCCACCTGAGCAGTACCGTGTTCCCCGAAAATAAGACAGGGTCTTATTTGCTTTTGACCCCGGAAATAAACACTTGCCTTATTTTCAGGGAGGTCTTATTATTTTTGAGGTGCAGGAAGCGGTGAGCGTGGTCACTTCATGGCTTCTGCTATGTTGCAATATTTGGGGGGAGAACTTATTTGGGGGGAGAAGTTATTTTTTCGGCCAGACAGTGTTGGCTAGCAACCCCCAGGGGGGAGAGCCTTCTCTGTGGGAGCGCCTCTCTCTGGAAAGAGCTCCCCCCGGAGCTTCGCATAATCCCTGACCTCCGGTCCTTCCAACGCGCCGTAAAAAGTTGGCTTTTCCAGCAAGCCGGCCTGGCCTGAACAAAATAAAATAAATGATTGATTTAATTGTTATGTTAACTCTAATTTTTAAATGTTATTGTTAATATTAATTGGGTTTGTTTTTGGATACTTCTATCTAATTTCCTTTTAACTTTTGTAATATGTGGTTTGTTTAAATGTTGTACTCCGCCCTGAGTCCTTTGGGAGAAGGGCGGCATATAATCCAATAAACAAACAAACAAACAAGCTTATTATCTGGGGAGGGTCTTATTTTCAGGAAAACAGGGTAATGAATTAAATAGAAGCCATGGCATAAACCTTGGTCCACACATCAGTACATACAGTATGAGGGAATGCTCAGAGTTGTGACCCCAAAACATCCAGAAGATACCAAGCTGTAATACGCTACGTTATAATCTCATCTCTTCAGAAAAGCCAAGATAGGTCAAGATAAAGCATTTGGTTAAACAAGTCAGTGAACTGGGAATAAAAAATATACGTAGCTCATGGCCTGGTTAGTCTTGCAGACAGATCACATTGACATGCACCAGTTAAAAGAGACTAGTTACAAAAACCTCTCTAATCAGAGTTTTCAAAATTTCATTAGTTTTATACCAAATATAATGTAAGAACGCAAAAATACAAAAGAAAATAACAGGAAAACAAGGGGGGGAAAAGGGAAGGAAAAAGGGAAAAGACGAGAAAGAAAGAAAGAAAGAAGAAAAGAAAGAAGAAAGAAGAAGAAGAAAGAAGAAAGAAAGAGAAATGAAAGAAAAAAAGAAAAGAAAGAAAGAAAGAAAAGGCATTGACTTCCGACTCCTTTCGGTGCAGTAGAATAAGATGAGAGCATAAAACCTCAACTTTTACTTTTATGTAATAATATACACTAGCCATTTCTATAACCACAAGCCTATCTAATCAACAAAACCCCAAATCAGAGTTTCAATTGTTTTCCCACCTCAAGCACGAAGTCCAAAAGTTTCCAAGTACAAACAAAATTAGTTATGTTCTTTTCTTTGATCAGAGCAGTCAATTTAGCCCTCTCTGCAAGCTCCATTAACTTTTGCAGCTATTTGTCCATTGTGGGAATCAAAGTGTCCTTCCATTTAAAAGTTCTCTATTCAAGATCAGCTCACTGAAGGGAAAGCAACCTCTACTACTTGCACCTTAAGGGACCAGCTACCCTTGAAACATGATTGTTTAGAGACTTACTGAGTGTACTAATTTTTTAGTGCCCCAACTGGATTTTTTTTGCTTTCCTGCTTTTCTCTCCCGAATTTTCAAGTAGATATGGGCTTGTTGGATCTATTTGGAGACTGGCTTAACGAATTTCGGTGTGTGCCTCTCTACCCAACCTCCAACCCACATAGGAATGTGAGGGTTACAATAAATTTTAAAACTAAGGAGATTCTCACAACCCATCGTTAAAAGAAGTTCGTCAACAGCACACTGCAACCATCATAATAGAGACAGTCTCCCAGCATCCAAATTTGATCACACCAACACAGGGTTCTGCAATGCATAAGGGTGAAAAATGGTCGTAAGTCACTTTTTAGTCCCATTGTAACTGTTGAACAGTCATCAAGCGGATGGTTTAAGTTGTAGACTACCTGTACTAAGGTAAGGTTCCCCTCGCATATATGTGCTAGTCATTCCTGACTCTAGGGGCGGTGCTCATCTTCATTTCAAACCTGAAGAGCCAACGCTGTACAAATACGTCTCCATGGTCATGTGGCCGGCATGACTAAACACCGAAGGCACACGGAATGCTGTTACTTTCCCACCAAGGTGGTCCCTATTTTTCTACTTTCATTTTACATGCTTTGAACTGCTAAGTCGGCAGAAGCTGGGACAAGTACGGGAGCTCACTCTGTTACACGTCACTAGAGATTCGAACTGCCCGAACTGTCAACCTTTCTGATCAACAAGCTCAGCATCTTAAGCCACTGATCTACCCTGTACTACTAGTAGCCTAATTCCTGTTGATTACACAGATAAGTACAGGTTATTTGCTTGGCAACAGTTAGGAAGAGCTTTGGCATTATCTTCGTCCCAGAAACCTTTTGGATCAGTTCCGTCTAGCCTATGGCCTTGAAACCACCAGGTGTTTCCCATTCAATTTCTAAACAGGTCTATCCTGGATAGTTTCTGAGGATCAATCAAAATCAGCTAAGGGCTGCCAACAGCTGCAATGCTTTCTTTTAAGGGTATCCAAAATCTAATAAAAGCTTCAATGCGTCAACAGTCATTCAAATTCCAAGAACTACATTGTAAGAAAATAATTAAAGGTTGCTACAACCCTAAAAACTTTTGCTGTAACAAGCCACGCCAAACACAGTAGTAAGTTCTCAACTAAACAATCATTCATTCAACAGCCATTCAAAGTTACAAGGGCACTGGGGGGGAAAAAGTGACTTCTTGCACTTCGGACCATCCACCATCCTTACAGTCATATTATTAAAGTTTGTGTACTTGGCAACTGGATTTATGAAGGGTGCAGCATCCTGAGGTCATGTGATCACCATTTATGACCTTCCTAGTCAATGAGGAAAGCTAGATTTACTAACAACTGTGGGCTTCACTTAACAACTGCAGTGACTGTCTTAGCCATGGCACAAATGTTGAAAACCAGGTCCAAACTGACTCAACAACCACCTTTCTTAGAAAGAGAAAATCGGTCCCAAGTATATATACTACAGCAAGTTCCTGTAGTAATTGTAATAAGTAAATAGATGCTTAAAAGCAGGTCCCTGAGATAACGCAAATACTTTGGCCCCTAATGAGAAGGAAGAACTCATTGGAGAAGAGCCTGATGCTGGGAAAGATTGAGGGCAAAAGAAGAATGGGACGTCAGAGAATGAGGGGGACTGGCTGGAGTCCACCGAAGCAGTAGGTGTGAGCCAGGGGTGGGTTTCTCGCCCCGTCCAACCGGTTCAGTTGGAACGGGGCCGCTGTGCCTCCTGCGTGCACGCTGCGCGTGCACACATGCGTACTAGTGCCTGTGCAATGCTCCAGCTGCCCTGAGGATTGCGCAGGCACTGTATGCATTCTGCGCATGCGTGGAAGCGCAGAACTCGTCAAAACCGGGTAAGAAACGCGGGCGGGGCGGGTGGATCCTTCGGCGTTCCCGGAAGTTACTTACTTCCGGGTTCGCCGACCAACTGGTTCACAGGGACTGCCGCGAACCGCCTGAAACCCACCCCTGGCGTGAGCTTAAATGGACTCCAGAGGATGGTAGAGGACAGGAAGGCCTGGAGGAATGTTGTCCATGGGGTTGCGATGGGTCAGGCACGACTTCGCAACTAACAACAACAACAAAAATAGATGCAAGCTATTAGATGCCTCAAATCCAACTTCAGAATTCAAAGCTGCAAATTTCCAAATCAATATTCAAATGAACATAGATTAAGAATATTTAAAATTCAAATCATTGTCACAGTCATGCATAAATGTTAACACTGAAAATACAGGACGTATTCCTGACCCACGTACTCTACAGGCTAAATTCTAAGAAAGTCTACTGAGATCAGGGATGCAAAATGCTTTGAACTATAAAAAGTAAACACAATTGTGAAGTATCACATTACACAGTGGCAAATGAATATGTTCTATGTTAGTGATGTCAAACAGCAAAAATAGATTGCGGGTCCCCATGACACATGCATCGTTGTAGCACACATGGATAAACACACATATGAATCATGTAACTTGCCCTTTTAAAAGGAGATGGATGGCCCACATCTTTTAAGCAGTGGTTCTCAACCTGTGGGTTGAGAACGATCCTTTCACAGGGGTCGCCGAAGACCATCGGAAAACACATATTTTTGAAAAAAATACAGAAAACATAAAATAATTTTATGGTTGGGGGTCACCACAACATGAGGAAACTGTATTAAAGGGTCGCAGCATTGGAAAGTTTGAGACTCACTGTTTTAAAGCTAATGCGAGTAATAATTTTTCACGTAATATAGATTAAGATCTAGTCTGAGAGTTGAGCACCATTTCTTTTAAGCACACAATAAATTAATCCATAACGTTATTTCGCTTGAAAGCGTAACTAGTGAATAAAATTAGATAAGTTTTCTTTCAAGCACTGCAGTGCACCTCCATCCAAAGAGAGTCTGCGAAACAGATTTGTCCTCCAGGAAACCTGCAATTAATACCTATTTACAGGTTCAAACCGGCTTCTGCTTTAACTTTGCAAAAAAGCCTCCAGGCATGCTGTTTGGTTTATTCATTTTATCCCTCAATAAACCTTTGATGCAATTACTACTGTTTTCATGGTGGCTATTAGCAGTGATAATTAAAGTACTACTTGGCAATGGAATTTTTGCAGTTCGAAAATTGGCCTTATTTATGTTATGTTTACGATTCTCCCTTACTATTAAGCAGCCTGGAGCACCAAGAAGCAATTACCAAAAAAAAAAAAGGCACCGAGATTTTGGTGCACGTGTGACTTTCAGCAACCTATTCCATCAGATACTTAATACTGAGGCTGCTTCCCAAACAAACCCTCGGATTCGTTAAAGTAATCTGAGTGAATGAGAAATATACCCTCACTCTTATATGATCCATGAAGCCACATACAGCTTTGCCAGGTTGGAAATCATGTGGTTGTCTCTATTTTTGCAAGCACTATCCCAATAAGGAAGCAATGGCTTACAACACCATAGTACAGGTATGTACTATGGCACTGATGGTGAACCTTTTCGGCACTGGAGTGTTGAAAAAGGAGCATGCGTGCGCACTCGTCTGGGCCGCAACCTGAAAGAGGAGCTGCCCAGGGGGCATACGCGTGCCAGAAAATGAACTTCCGCTTCATTCTTCCAGCTATTCTTCCTGTTATTGGCGTGCGTCCCGTGCCCAACACAGCTGACCCTTGTCTTCCTGTTTCCGGCACTGCCGCGCACCACAAGATCATCGTGCAAGCATGCGCACCCAGAAACCCGGAAGAGGAATGGGCAACACTCCACATGCCAGGCAACATCACTCCATAAGCCACTTCTGGCATGCGTGCCATAGGTTCGCCATCACAGTACTATGATATGTACTATGTAATATGTACTATGGACAGGTATGCCAATTTTGTCATGCTCTGTTTAACCCATATTTCATGGAATCCACCAGAAGTAACTCAAAAGATAAGACTTCCCAGTATTGATTGTTTACTGCTTTTTGATCAACTGTTGAAATTTTTTCCTGCCTTTTCCGGGCACTTCTTGGAATGTTGGGAGCTTAAGTGGTGAGAACCAGGGTGAAGTCCCGCAGGTTCTGACAGGTTCTGGAGAACCGGTAGCGGAAATTTTGAATAGTTCTGAGAACTAGCAAATGGCACTTCTGGCTGGGCCCCCAGTTCTGGGATGGGAATGGAGAGTTTGCAGTATCCTTCTCCTGCCACACCCACCAAACCATGCCCACCAAAGCCGCACCACCCCCACAGAACCGGTAGTAAAAAAAAAAAAATGAATTTCACCACTGGTGAGAACACTAAAAAGGTAGCAGAGAACACTGCTCACCATTCAGGAAAACACAAATCGTGTTATCTGCCACAGTCGGCGAAGTCACAGGAACAATTAGAAATCAAATTTATAGTTCAATCTGCGGTCCACTGCGTTAGGAGTCATTGATTATTCACCAACCCCAATTTGCATTTCAATTTAGTGCAGTATGTAAACAAGTCACATTATATATTTAAGGACTTTTGTATGTGGGATATGGTTAATTATTTATTTATTAAATACATAATTAAATTAAATTATTAAATTTATTTCCTTGCCTACTTTGCTATGGGACTCCTTGAGGCAACTTAACAACTTACAGTTCAGAAACAATTTTACACACAGGATTTTCAAGAAAAAATGTCTCTCCTACCTCCTCCAAAAGTACTTAAAAGTAATTTCAAATGTATCAGGAATTAATAGTAACTCTTCTGGGAAGTACAATTTTTTTTCCCCACTGGTTTTCATTTGCAGCATCTGTGGAAAACAGCTGTACTTTCCTTGTCTTTATTTTGTTTTTCTGAAATATCTGAACTTTACTAGTATCTCCACAGCCAAACTCTTTCACACATGGCTTGAATGCTTCTTTCCATCTGTATCTTGTCCACTCAATATACAATTAATTGTAGAGCATATTTCCATGTATATATTTGATCCTAATAATTAAAAGTAAAATAGTTGTACACGGAAAATACACTCGGGGCACTAGAATTCCAATTGCCACAACACATATTCTATCAGATGAAGAACAAAGCACCACACCTAAGGGTTAAGAAATAATCATAACTTTAATCATAATCCCTTTGTGATGCTTGGACTAGTTAGATGATTTATCGGAGAGGGGAGTGAAACAGTTCCCTCTGTAAGGAATCTTTGGTCCAAAAATAGACATATGGAATCAATATAGTACATAGATAAAGAATAGCAACCTTTTTAAATCATATACATAGAATTATCCGCGAGCCTGCAAAAGAAGCAGTATGAGTGTACAGGTAGTCCTTGAGTTACGATCACAATTGAGTCCAAAATTTATGTTGCTAAGTGAAACATTTGTTAAGTGAGTTTGCCCCACTTTACCACTGTTCTTTGCCACAATTGTTAAGTGAATCATTTCATTTGTTACGTTAATAACATGGCTGTTAAGTAAATCTGACTTCCCTGTTGACTTTGCTTGTCAGGTTAGAAAAGATGACCCCAGGACACTGCAACCGTCATAAATATGAGTCAAGCCGCCAAAGATTTGAATTTTGATCGCGTGATTCTGCAAAGTTCGTAAGTGTGAAAAAATGGTCATGTCACTTTCAGTGCCTTTGTAACTTTGAACAGTCACTAAATGAAGTGTTGTAAGTGAAGACTACATGTATTAGCTGCATCAATTGACCAATTAAGGCAGCAGCCCCCACAACCGAGAGTTCGATCCTCACTTCTATCCTTCCGAGGTGGGTAAAATGAGGACCCAGATTGTTGGGGGCAATAGGCTGACTCTGTAAACCGCTTAGAGAAGTGTGTAAAGCACCATGAAGCGGTATATAAGTCTATGTTCTATTGCCATAGTGCTATTGTAGATGGAGCAAAACCCACTTAACAACTGTCTTGCTTAGCAACATAAATTTTGGGGCCATTGTGATAAAGGACCACCTGTATAGAGTAACTGAACGTTATGTACCGGTATTTAATTAACACGTGGAGAATATATGACCCATTGCAGATACCTTCTGCTGTGCTCCAAATTCTAAATTAGAATGCTTCATTCTAAAGTCATGCTGACTGGGGAATTCTGGGAGTGAAAACTCCATATATCTTCAACTTGCCAAATGGGAGAAACCCCTGCTTTAATTACCTAATAAGACGGTGATCTGGGATTTCTCCCAAAATGCTGACCCCTCCCTTCCCATCTGCCTTTGAATTCTTAAGCCACCATCAGCCAGCAGAGTTGAGGAAAAAAAATGGGGGGGGGGAATAGCAGGGGCAGGAATAATTCATTGTCATTCATGAATTGACTCTGTCGTGCTGTTAACAGCCCCGTTTAATTGTACAGCAGTTTTTCCTTGCCAGCTCCTCCTACCTTAATGCAATACAATCTGCGATAGTGTCCCCAAAGAATTGCCACGGCTCAGTTTACTTTTGTTGCGGTGTTCTTAATGCCCCATGCCACCCCCTCGTAGCTTGCTCTCCGAAATATTATCCACTTCCCTCGCTCTGTGCTGTGATTAAGCATAGAGTCAAGATTACCTTAGGTTCAGGGGTGTCAAACTCGATTCATTGAGGGCCGCATCAGGGTTCTGTTGACTTCAGGGGGCGTGGCCATTGGCCAGCTCAATGTGTCTTGTGTTGGGGGCACCTGTGGCGGCCCAAGCGCTCTGCCAGCGAAAATGGGCTCCCGAGCTCCGTTTTTGGCTCCGACACCCTCCTGCAACCCTCTGCCAGCAAAAATGGAGCCTAGAAGGTCCACCCGCGGCCCTCACATGCTCCGTTTTTAGCTGCGATGGTCTCTTGCAAACCCTCTGCTAGCAAAGATGGAGCTTGAGAGGGACGCCCACAGCACTCCTGAGCTCTGTTTTTGCTGGCAGAGGCACCACGGGCCGGTCCTTCACTGTTTCCAGGGCAGCCCCACAGGCCAGATCTAAGAACCCCGTGGGCCGGATCTAGCCCTGGGCCTGGAGTTTGACTGGCTTAGGAAATTCCTATCACTGCTTCCTTGCACAATCAGAGTTCAAAACGAAGAAATAACATGGTGCCAGGATGCTAACTAACAATGCTCTCGCCTTACAGGCAAACCTGCAATTGATAATATACTGATGGGAAACCCAGCACTGGCTCATTTTAACACCACAACACGTCTTATTCTGGCAAGTAAGTAAGCATTGTTCATTTTAGCAAGGACTCAAGCATAAAAATAAGAACCCACCTGGCATTGCCAAAAAAAAAACCTCTAAAACGAATGCATGTACAAATTTATTGGTCTTGTTTATGCAGGGCTCACCAAGCATGAGGAATTATTACTACACCATAAAGCAAAAGGTAGCCTGGCTGCAAGAAAACCAGCCTTTGTCACATGGCTATGGCTCTTTCAAGTATTTCAAGAACTTCCACATCAATTGCCTGGTTCTAATTCTATCCTAGGCCTCAGCTTGGTGCCTTCCATATTATTAGGACTTCAGTTCCAAAAATTCCCCAACTGTATAGAGGTCGAGCAGTGTTCAATTTAATCATCAAAGCTTGCCAAACATGACATGGAAATAGGTATCTTTAGGGTCCAAGGCAGTGGTGGGTTTCAATTTATTTTACTACCGGTTCGCTCGTGCGTGTGTGCACATGTGCAGAAGCGTATGGGCGGGTGGGCGGAGCCTCCCACCACCGCCACTACAGGTTCGCCCGATCTGGGGCAAACCAGCAGAAACCCACAACTGGTCCAAGGAACAAAGGCAATATATAGGGGTTAACTAAAGCAAACGGCACACCAAGTTTGTTCTGACAAACAAAAAAGCATTTTTTTAGCCCCAAAACACCACTACCCTCAAAAAACTTCTTTAGTTCCAAGCCTCATGGCTATTGGTAAAGGACTGTGAGAACTATAAGCCAAAAGAGGAAGGGAAGAAGGAAAGAAGGAAGGTCAAGAGGACACATTTTGCCTAAACCTGACTTGTTTGGAGGAGGGGTAGGGAGAGAGAGGATCTTCAAACCAGTGCTAACTCCTGGACAAGTACGGCAGGACCTCGGGTCACGACCATAATTTGTTCCATAACTTTGGTCGCAACGCAATTTGGTTGTGACTTGAACCTAATTTTGAAAATTTGGTGCTTACAAAATATGGCACGGAAGGGGAAATCGGCCACACACAAAAATTGTGAATTTTTTAGTCGGAACCCGATTTGGTCAGGGTCAGAGGGGTTCGTGGCCAAAGGTTCTACTGTACCTTGGTGGGAGCAAGATTTCAGAAATGTTTTGCCCCTGCCTCTTTCCTAAAGTTGAGACTTGACCCAAGTTTACCCAGCTGGCTTCATGACTAAGGTAGGACTACAACTCATAGTCTCAACTTAGATCGAAACAAGCATATTCTAGCTGTGGAATTCTGGGAGTTGAAGTACACCCATCTTAAAGTTGAAACAGGTGATGAACACCGCTTTAAGTTCTTGTAAAGAATATGCTAAACAATGATATCCCAATACGGAATTCTACTACTAATTGGTCCTTTAGTTTCCTTTCCTTCTCCTTCAACAGACAGAGTTAAATTTGGACTAGAATTTTGTTTAAATTTGAAGGAAAGAAGACCTCCAAGGTCCTTTCAACCCTGTGATTCTGTGTTCTTCCAATCATTGTCAATTTTGTGGGTAACTGGAACCTGGTAATTTTGTGCTGGAAATCATACTTATAATTAATTTGGTCTCTTGAGGATGAGAATACATTTTGTGTAATATCATGGGAGCAGGCGGGCTTTCTTTGGGAGGGGATTTAAATCATTCATTTGGCCCCATTGAGCCTGCCACTCTTTGGGGCAGTGATAGGACAGGGGGCAGGAAAAGAGGTGTGTAATAGGCAATAGGTAAGTTTTTGCAAGAGTAGAAAATAGACTTGCAAATAATCACAGCTGTAATTTAAAGCAAATGTGTAACTTAAGGTTTTGCAGGGAAATTTGCGCAACCTGGGAGTGTAACAATCCATTCTGACAAATTGTAATAGCCAGGAAGAAATACATCTGGGATTCCATCTGCTAAATCCGTGCACCTTTTGAGAATATCAACAATCAGCAAACCAGGATGCAGAGGCTGAGAAAACAGGGGATGTGATGATTAAATCCATGCATTAGGAAAACATGTGGGTGAACGAAGGAGACTTGCTCAAGGCCATTTAGTCAGCTGTACAGGCCAAAGTGCAGGCTAGTATTACAATCCAAAACTGCATTTAGTATATTCTAATTTATTCAGAAAGTTTCTATTCGCATGATTTTTTTTTAATAGTCTGAACTTTCTCCAAGATTTTGGGATAAGAATGGAATGTACTGTCACCACGCAGTTGTCAATCTCTCTCTCTCTCTGTCAATCTCTCTTTCTATGTCAATCTCTCTCTCTCTGTGTCAATCTCTCTTTATATGTCAATTTCTCTTTCTCTGTGTGTCAATCTCTTTCTATGTCAATCTCTCTCTCTGTATGTCAATCTCTCTCTTCTCTCTCTCCTCTCTCTCCTCTCTCTGTCTCTCTCTCTGTCTCTCTCATCTCTCTCATCTGTCTCTCCTCTCTCCTCTGTCTGTCACTCTCCTCTCTCTCTCCTCTTTCTCCTGTCTCCTTCTCCTCTCTCCTCTTTCTCCTCTCCCTCCTCTGTCTCTCTCCTCTCATCTATCTCTGTCTCTGTCTCTGATCTCATCTCTGTCTGTCCTGTGTGTCTCTTTCTCTCTCTCTCTCTCTCTTCTCTCTGTCACTCTCGCAATGTGCTTGTTTCCAGGTTATATTCTTGAGAAGGAATATCAAATGCAGGTAGTTCTCGACTTACAACTATTTGTTCAGTGACCGCTTGACGTTACAATGGCATTGAACAAAAGTGACTTATGAACATTTTCCCCACTAATGACCGTTGTACCATCCCCACAGTCAGGGGATCAAATTTGCATGCTTGGCAACTATCAGATGTATTTATGACAGTTGCAGTGCCCTGGGATCTTGTGATCACCTTTTGTGACCTTCTGGCAAGAAAAGCCAATGGAGAAGCAAGGGGTCTCATTCTCTAGAGCAAATTCTGAATCAGTGTTGGGGAGAAGCACAAGCTCCTGTTTTCTAGCATCATCCTCACATCAATTTATTTAATGTCCAAAATGGGAATGCTGGGTAGGACACCCACCCTGTTGGCATGGAGTTATATATTCCTCAGAGCTGGTTGCATAATCGGGAGATTCTCCTGGATTTACCGCTCCTACCTTTCTCCATGATTTTATAGCTTCAAGATGTTCTTTTTCTATCTCTCTTTTACCCAAGCTTATTATTATTTATTTATTTTTTAGCCTTTACATTTCATTTCATTTCATTTATTAAAGTTGTAGGCCGCCCAATCCCAGAGGACTCCGGGCGGCTTACAACGAAGAAAGAAAAAAGAAAAACAAAATAAGTAAAAAAATAGTTTAAAATTCACAACACACATACGTTCTAATCGGGGCTGAACCTTAACACTAAGGTCAACAGCCCCAGGCCTGCCGGAACAGCCAGGTTTTAACGGCTTTCCTGAAGGCCATGAGAATGGGTAAGGTCCGGACCTCTGGGGGTAGCTGATTCCACAGGCAGCCACAGAGAAGTCTCTCCTCCGGGGGCCCGCCAGCCAACACTGTCTGGCTGACGGTATCCGAAGGAGGCCCACCCTATGGGATCTTATCGGCCGTTGGGAGGTGTATGGCAGTAGGCAGTCTCGCAGATATATAGGCCATATCAATGTACAAGGTTCAAACATGTATTACCAATTAGCTAATACTAATTTACTTATAAAGTAAATGTTTGAAGCCTCTGATCATTTTTGTTGCTCACAAAGACATCAAGGTCAGAGGTGGTACTCAGCAGGTTCTGACCAGTTCTGGAGAACCAGTAGTGGAAATTTTGAGTAGTTCAGAAAACCGGTAAATACCACCTCTGACTGGCCCCGCCCCCATCTATTCTCTGCCTCCCGAGTCCCAGCTGATCGGGAAGAAATGGGGATTTTGCTGTAACCTTCCCCTGGAATGGGGTGGGAATGGATATTTTACAGCATCCTTCCCCTGGAGTGGAGGGGGAATGGGGATTTTACAGTATCCTTCCTCTGCCATGCCCACCAAGCTATGCCCATCCATCCATGCCACCCCCACCAAATCACGCCCACAGAACTGGTAGTAAAAAAAAAAGAATCCCACCACTGATCAAGGTATCAAAATATTACAGTACCAAATATTGTCTTGACTAAGATTTTTCTTAAAAAGAAAAATACTTTGCAACACATTGCAAGGAATATTATGGATTTTCTTTTTAGAAAAAGAATAATGTGTTAAGTTTGTGTTAAAATAACACGTCAGATGCTTATTCCTTTTTTAATTCTGTAAGAAAAGGGAATGGGGGAAATCTAGAGATGCACTTCTGTGTTGCAAGTTGCTCTACTTTTAATTAAACACTCTATGCGAAGAGTGCATAAAAATGAGCACTGTTCGTAAGCAGCAGGGAAGGAGTCAATGTACGCAGATGTAACTGCAGAAAATTCCCTCTGCCCAAAAGGGGCATCTGGAAATGTATTATTGTTATGCCAAACCAATACTTTTGAAGGCAGTCATTTTGCAAATTTATTTTGGTCATTTTGCAGAGAAAAACATGAATTATGTCAGTTTAGGGCAAGGAGAGCAAGACAGTGTAATCTCAGTCTGATTGTAAATAACGCTGAAACAGCATTGCACAGCTGCTCACGTCAGAAGGAAAGACCAACCTGGAAGCTATTATGAAGATAAAGGGGTATCCACAGCCTTCAGAACAGTTTCTCAAACTGTACTTCATGAGTTCCATTAAGTCACACCCGAACAGCTGGAGAACCTGCAAACATCTGTACTCAGCTTGTATGGTCCCCCACTCCTCCCAAGTGTGGGAACGCATGCACACACAAACAAATCCTTCGTTTTCCACTCCCATGCTTTCCCATTTCTAGTTTGACCCCCCCCCCCAGTAAATTATGAAACCAAGATAACAAGCCCAAATCTGGACCCTGCAATTTTCAAATATGTTATTGGTTTAGATAATGATGCCACGGGAAAATGTTCCCAACATGAGCTATGTATTTAAAATCTTAGAATGAACAAAAGCTTAACTAGCCAAGATTTTTAAGAATGTTTAAGTCATCCAGAGTTCAAGAACTCCCTGTCAAGAGCCTTCCCTGTTGCAAGGGAAAGTTTTTCTTTTTTTTAATCATAGTGGAATAATGATATGTTAACCCTTTAAAGTCTCAAGTCAGGATCAAGTGTGAACTTTAACACAAAAATGGGGGGGTGGGAGTTAATGTGAGTGACTTAGGATTGTTTTTCACATGACCGTTGTCGTGTTACCCCAAGATCACATTATGTTCAAATGCTTAGCAACTACAAATAGTCCTCGATTTGCAAGTTCGTTTAGCGATCGGTCAAAGTTACAACAGCACTGAAGAGCAATAGCACCTAGACTTATATACCGCTTCATATCGCTTTACAGCCCTCTCTTGAGAGGTTTACAGAGTCAGCCTATTGCCCCCAACAATCTGAGTCCCCATTTTACCAACCTCGGAAGGATGGAAGGCTGAGTCAATCTTGAGCCAGTCAGTATCGAACTCTTGTCAGTGGGCAGACTTAAGACTGCAGTAGTGCATTCTAAGCACTACGCCAAAAAGTAACTAAACTACCATTTTTCACATTTATGACCGTTGTGGCAGGGATGGGCTGCTGGGAGTTCGCAGGGGTTCAGGAGAACCTCTAGCTAAGATTCTGTGCAGTTCAGAAATCGCACACCTGGATGGCCCCACCCACCCATCCCCTCCTGGCCTGTTTTGGATGCAGATAAGTGCAGGGCGAGTTTGAAGTCTCGGGGACGCTGAAAAACGGGCCTACCGGAAGTTCGGGAAGGCTGGAAATGGGTCTGTTTCTGGCCTCCAGAGCCTGGGGAGGCCATTTTCGCCCTTCCAGAGGCTCGAGGAAAACCTCCGGAGCCCAGGAGGGCAAAAACTCCCCCCGCCATGGAGCAGGAGGCCGACTTGACCATGCCCACTATGGCCACGCCCACCCAGCAACCGGGCAGAGAACCCATTGCTAAATTTTTTGAAGCCCACCCCTGTCTCCATGGTCATGTGATTTACATTTGGATACTTGATAACTGATTCATATTTATGATGGTTGCAGTGTCGCCTGGAGTCATGTGATCGCCTTTCGCGACCTTCTGACAAGCAAAGTCAATTGCAAAACCAGATTTACTTAATCTTATTACTTAGTTAACAACTGCAGTGATTCACTTAACAAATGTGGCAAAAAAGCTGTAAAATGGGACAAAACTTATTTAACAAATTTCTCATTTAACCACTTAAATTTTGGACTCAATTTGGGGTTGAGGGCTACTTCTATTCATATTTATGTCAGTTGGAGTGTCCCAGGATCATATAATTTACCTTTCGCAACTTTCTGACAAGCAAAATCAATGGGGAAGCCAGATTCACTTAACAACTGTGGCAAGAAAGGTCGTAAAATGGGGCAGAACTCAACAAATGTCTCACTTAGCAACAGAAAATTTTGGCTCAGTTATGGTCAAGGGCTACCTGTACACCCAAAGAGATCTGTCGATCTGAGAATTTTGCTATACGGATTTCTAAAGCAGTAGTTGGTCATAATTCCATGTAGCATAATACATAATTGTCCCATCTCCATCAAGTTCAACAAGAGTTATTCATGTGGGTTTTTTTCTCAGAAGTTATCCCAAACTAAAGATTTAATTTCTTAAGGAGTTACTATCAGTATCCAGCTCTCCGAGTATAGTTTTTATTTTTGCCACGACATCTTACCCCATGGTTTGATGGCATGCAGTATATTTAGCATACAGAAAAGTTCCACTGAAGTCTCCGTTGGAGATCATAAATTAATTTAAGCAGCATCTATTACCTGTTGTACATAAAGTCTTCCCCAAGTCAGTTTGGTCTAGTAGTTAAGGCACCAGACTAGAAAATAGGAGACTATGAGTTCTAGTTTCACCTTAGCCATGAAAGCCAGCTGGGTGATGTTGGGCCAGTCATTCTCTCTAAGCCCAAGCCATCTACATAGTTGTTGTTGTGAGGGAAAATAAAAGGAGAAAGGTGTGTTGGATATGTTCACCACCTTTTTTGTAAAAATAATAAAGGCAGGATAATAAGTATTGAATTGAATTTATTTCATTTATATGCCGCCCTTTTCCCCGAAGGGGACTAAGTGAATAAATAGTAGTTCCTTAAGTAAAATAGCCATTCCAAAAATTTCTAAAAACTTCTAAAGCAAATCCTATCCTATACATGTTTATTTAAAGCCAACTCCTACCATCTTCAGGGACGCAGTGGCTCAGTGACTAAGATGCTGAGCTTGTCGATCAGAAAGGTCGGCAGTTCAGAGGTTCAAATCCCTAGCACCAGATAACGGAGTGAGCTCCTGTTACTTGTCCCAGCTTCTGCCAACCTAGCAATTCGAAAGCATTTAAAAATGCTAGTAAAAATATAGGAACCACCTTTGGTAGGAAGGTAACAGTGTTCCATGTGTCTTCGGCATTTAGTCATGCCGGCCACATGACCACAAAGAAGTCTTCAGACAGCAGTGGCTCTTCAGCTTTGAAACGGAGATGAGCACCGCCCCCTAGAGTCGGGAACGACTAGCACATATGTGTGAGGGGACTTTTACCATCTTCAACAATGCAATCCCTAATAATAATAATAATAGAACTAAGTTAGATACAATTAAAGTTTCGATTATTGGGGGGTAAATGTTATGATATAGGATATAATCAAATAAAGGAGGGATAAGAATAACAACGTATATATAGATATGGGTATAACATAAGGAAACTGGATGTAAACTTTAAACAGTGATTTGGAAAGGAGGATTAGAAAACTTTGTTATTAAAATATTATGGATGTTTAGCTAGAACAGGACATAAGGATTTAGTGTTAGTGGAGGATTTTAGAAATAGTAATTGAAAGGCCAGTCTGTGGTAATGTATTAAATTTTGGTATATTTTATTATGAAGGATGTTTAAACAATTATAGTCAAATGAAAATGGAGATATAATGATGGTGACCTGTATAAATATTTGAGTTAAAATACTTAAGTTAATATGAACTATGTTTGTTGATTGTGGAAGAGTTGCACGAAAGTTTTTTTTGTAACCAACTGATACACTTTCTACAGCATGTAAAGAAGGATGATGTATTTGTTTTAAATTAAAAATTAAAAACATTATTTTAAAAAATGCAAGTGTAAATATAAATACTGGCTTATACATAATCTGTTTGTCAAAAATAAACAGTTTGGGGTGGGGGAATGCAATTGCGTCAATAAAACCAAGTGTAAGTAACTATGCTTCAGAAACTGGGTTATTCCCATTTGTTTTATTTTTCATTATAACCAAGAATTCTCTCTCCAAATGGAAAATTGTTTCATATATGCTTAAAGTCAAAACTGAAATGATTACTTTTGGGTGTGGCAATTATTTACGCTTCTTGGGGATAAATAAGTTAAGACTATTCTTTTTATCAATTTTATCTTTCCATTTGATTTTTTTAATATCCACCATCTACAGCTGACACTGTAAAGGCTTAAAGTCAAAGCAATCATTCCGAACTGGTCTGCTCTAACACAGAACAGAATGGGATATTTTTTTTTCTAATTACCTCCCCCTAAGACACATATCTATTTCGTTGTTTATCAAATATATATAAAGCTGTCCAACTCCATAGGAGTTCTGGGCAACACACCAAACTAAAAAGAGCATAACAAAGGAGGGGGGGGAAAGGAACATTGCATGTCGGGAAGAGAATAATAAACTTTGCATTCATATGCAAAAACTTTATAGTCAAAGCTGTGGTTTTCCCACTTGCAATGTATGGCTGTGAAAGTTGGACCATAAGAAAGGCTAAGTGCCAAAGAATTGAGGCCTTTGAACTATGGTGCTGGAGAAGACTCCTGCGAGTCCCTTGGACTGCAAGGCGATCAAACCTGTCAGTCATAGAGGAGATCAACCCTGACTGCTCTTTAGAAGGCCAGATCCTGAAGATGAAACTCAAATACTCTGGACACCTAATGAGAAGGAAGGACTCACTGGAGAAGAGCCTAATGCTGAGAACGATGGAGGGCAAAAGAAGAAGGGGACGGCAGAGAAGGAGGTGGCTGGATGGAGTCACCGAAGTAGTAGGCATGAGCTTAAATGGAGTCCAGAGGATGGTAGAGGACAGGAAGGCCTGAAGGAACATTGCCCGTGGGGTCGTGATGAGTCAGGCACGACTTCGCAACTAACAACAAGCTCAACACATCATAGCTTTAAAGCACTTGAAGAAGTGAGTGTAGAATAGACCTTTTTTAATATATGGAAGTCCTCAAATAGTTCATAAGACCTCCAAAGGGCAATAAAACAATATACATAAAAACCAATGATCAAAATGCTTTTGATCTCCACTTGTAATCATTCAATCTTTCCCAGAAGCAAACTTTTTAGAATTTTTTTTTTTTTTCAAATTAAAATCCAAACCTAACCAACCATTGCCAAGCCCAAAGTAATGAAAAAGAAAAAAGAAATAGAAACAAATTCAGGCCCCATGCTTTCATCAAATAGCCATACAGGTTGATTTACAACAGGTTGATTTACAACACTTAATTTAGTGACCCTTCAAAGTTACAATGGTGCTGAAAAAAGTGAGTTATTTTTCACACTTACGACCTTTGCCTGATCACATGTTCAAAATTCATGCGCTTGGCAACTGGTTCATACTTACGACCGTTGCTGTGTCCCAAAGTCACGTGATCACATATGGCTGTGATGGCGAACCTATGACACACGTGCCACAGGTGGCACACGGAGCCATTTCTGAGGGCACACGAGGTGTTGCCCTGTCAGCTCCAGCGCAAGCTGATTTTCAGCCTTGATTTTCAGCTGTTTTTCGCCCACCGGGAGCTTCCCTCCGGCTTCCCGGGTAACCCGGAAGTCCGTTCCCAAACTTCCAGTTTGCAGGTTGGGCCATTTTTCACCCTCGCCAGGCTTCAGGAGGCTTCCCTGAAGCCTCTGGAGGACAAAAAACAGCCCAACGGGGCCCACCAGAAGTTCGGGAACAAATGTCTGGGTTGCCCGTTGAGCCGTTTTTCTCCCTCCGGAGGCTTCAGGAGGCTTTACTGAAGCCTGCAGAGGCAAAAAATGGCCCAACATGCAAACCGGAAGTCCAGAGGCTTCAGTGAGGCCTGCACGCATGCACAAGGGAGTGGTTGTGTGTACATGAGCGGGAGGTTGTGTGCACATGCTTGGGGGGTTATGCGTGCATGTGCGGGTGAGAAGACATTGCATTATGGGTTTGGGCACACACACACACAACCGCCCCCCCCCTCTTTTGGCACGCCTCGACAAAAAGGTTAGCCATCACTGATCTATGGCGACTTTCTGGCAAGCAAAATCAGTGGGGAAGCCAGATTCACTTAACAAACCCTGTTAGCAATAGCAATAGCAGTTAGACTTATATATCGCTTCATAGGGCTTTCAGCCCTCTCTAAGCGGTTTACAGAGTCAGCATATCGCCCCCACAATCTGGGTCCTCATTTCACCCACCTCGGAAGGATGGAAGGCTGAGTCAACCTTGAGCCAGTAAGATTTGAACTGCTGAACTGCAGATAACAGTCAGCTGAAGTGGCCTGCAGTACTGCACCCTAACCACTGCGCCACCTTGGCTCCTGTTGCTAACTTATCAGCCGCAGTGATTCACTTAATAACTGTGGCAAGAAAGATCATAACATGGGGCAAAAATCACTGAACAAATGTCTCACTTAACAACAGAAACGTTGGGCTCCATTGTTGTCATAAGTCGAAGACTACCCGTGTTCTGCAATTCTCATATTTTACAGATAAGGAGCACCAAGGCTAAGAGGTAAATGATTCACAAAACCTTAGTCACGCCAGAGGATTTTGCAACGAGCTATGTCAGCAGTCTTTCAGCACAAAACCTCCTCTGATGCTCAGGGACGTGAGACAGATCAGATAAAGCTAGTTGATACTGTTAGTCAGTGTTAAATAAACTGAATTCTGGAATTTTTTGGAGGTTTTCTGGCAGATCCGGTCCCTTGATTTCTCCAGAGGAACAACCAGGTTCAAATTCCCATATCCCTGAATTTGTTTTTCCTCTATTTCTCAACCAAACTATTTCATGGTTTTTCGTGTTATTGCAGAACATTAAGTAGGATATGTTGGAACACATCTATCTACACCTCTCAGGTAAAGTCATATTAAAAAAAAAACCTTTAAAGTATTGCTCTGTTTTAATTTAGCATAAGCTTCATCGCTTCTCACATCGTTCCCCTGCCAAATCTTTTAATGTTGGAAAACTGTGGTGTTAAGAAAAAAAAAGGAGGGGAGGGGAGGGATGGGGACAATAAGCAACTGAAAGCTCTAAAATGTCAACCTGCCAAGAAGATTTTAAAAAGACTGAAATTCTAATAGCAGTAGATCAAAGTACAAAGGGAAGGAAAGAAAAACGCAAATGACATCCAATTAAAGAATGGAAAAGAAAGCGTGTTCTTTTGTAGCACAATATTTCAGCAAGGTTTTGCAAAACTCCACCCTTGGAAATGCTAGCGCAAAAAAAGACACCCCTCAAAAATAAAGACATTTAAACACCCTCTCCACATTGGATCGAATGCATTGCAAGTAGTCCTCAACTTACGACCAAAAATCGGGACCTGAATTTTTGTTGCTAAGTTCAAGCTAAGTTGCTAACGGAGATATGCCTGATTTTAATAACCCTTTTCGCTGCAGCTGTTAAGCAAACCACGGTGGTCATTAAACGCATTGTAAGGTTGTTAAGTGATTCCAACTCCTCCCACTGACTTTGCTTGTTGGAAGGACAGCTGGAAAGGCCACAAATGGCAATCACATGACCCTGGGATGCTTCCAACCAGCAACTATCAAAAATACATGCCAGTTCCCCAAGCACCAGAAGTTTAAACATGGGATCATAGGGATGTTGTAACGGTCAGGAGGACTGTATGGAGGACTGATCGAAAGACACTTTTCTCCAGTGTGCTGAGTAGAGAATCCAAGGAATGGGTTAACTCTGCTTCTCTGCCCGGAGATTGAGTCTGTAAAGCTTCTGATCACACCTTCCTTGCTCAGAGGCTCCCCAGTTTCAACTCAGTGTTCGCCCAGCAGAGACACTTGAGAAGAAACAGCTTCAAATAACAGTGTAATTTCTTGGATTCTCAAACAGCAACCGTGAGACAAGCGCAATTGTGTTGGTGTTCACTGGAAAGCGATTCAGATGGCTGGCTTCCCAGTCTGCCAGCAAGTTGCCTTACTGGCTCAAATAGCAGCCGAGGTCCCTGCCATTCCCACACTTTAGCGGAGGGAGGCTATTTATTCACACTGGCTCAGAGGCAATAGAGTTAAATGAATGGTCATAAATCAAGGACCACTTGTACTTGAGTTGGAAGGCCTTCACAAATTGCAAAATTGCAAGCAAAAGCATGAGACTGTCCCACTCAATTGTTCAGACCTAAAGGTCAATTGTTCAAACCCCTGTCCAGTTGTTTCCGACAGTGGGACATCTCCGTTTCTTAGCTGAAAGAGCACCAGCACTGTCCGAAGACACTTTCTGTGGTCATGTGGCCAACATGACTATTGCCAAGGCGCACACAGAACGCTGTTACCTCCCTATCAAAGTGGTACCTATTTACCTACTCATATTTGCATGCTTTCGAACTACTAGGTAGGCAGGAACTGGAGCAAAGAGCAGGAACTCACCCAGTTGGGTGGCACTCAGGTCTTGAACCCAGACTATCAGCTTTCCAGCTGACAAGCTCAGCGTCTGTAGGAGCCACTTCAATGTGTTCTCCAAATAAACACAGATGGAGTACAGTCCAGCCTCACCCTATGCATAATTTCCTTTGGGGGGAAACAAATCCCTGCTGAATCCAAAGAGTATAAATAAGTTTGTCTACAGCCATAGTTTAAATATAGACATTTTAACTACCTTTATACCATCAACAATCAAACAAGGCCAGATGGTGAATAAAGAAAAAAGAAAAAAAGACCAAAGACTAAGGTCTGAATCACTTCCTTTCCGTCTGCAGATCAAGGAATGGATTCTGTGCTATTTAAAAGGTTTTCTGCATGCATCAGCTCAATGGCTGAGTTCATAGATAAAGCTAAGCGAAAAAGCTAGGAACGTTTTAGTCTTGTTCCATTGAACATGTCAAAAAGGTCTGGCGCATACATAATATTAAGTGACAAGAGGTTAGTGGTAACATCACACAAACTCTTCAAAAAAAACCGAAATGGTTTGGTATAATGTGTGAACCAAGCCAATATAATAGTTAACGAAGGTTTATTTTTCATTTTATGGACATTCGGGAATGCTTTGTTTTTCCTAAGAAACCACTGTCGTAAGTCACAGATTTATGAGAAAAGGGAATGTAAAAGCCAAGAAAGGAGTTCAAAATCTGATGTAAGGAAAAAGTTATAAAGTGGATTGCCAGGAGTGGAACAGGAAGTCGGCAGCAGGAAAAATGAATTAGTCATTGTCCCTCCCCAGTCTTTCCACATATTATGTAAAGAAGATTTTCTGAAGAACTATCTTGCCTCAAGGGAAGGGGCGAAGAAGCAGATTAAGCTGGATGTCAACAGCAGGGGGGGAAGAGAAAAAACGAAATAAATGGGGGCGTGTGGGGAAAGGCTGGACATTCAATGAAGCCAGCACAGAGAATAAATACGTAATTAACTGGTGAACAATGCATGATGACATGATGGTTTTTCTCCAACCTCCACAATTTCTGTCATTGCATCTCCGGTTTTGCAATCTTCAGAGCTGGAAAAAATACAATTAGCGGGAATCTCCTTGTTGAAGAGGATGGCAATAAGGATATGGGATAACAAAAAGCAGAGCAAATCTGTTCCTACCAAGGACATAATGACATACAAACATAATGGAGTCTCCCCATTATCACCAAACGGTTGTAAAATGGCCAGTCATGTAATCAATCCGATTCTGCAGAAGTCATTAATCGAATTAATTGAACCACTCTATAAAGCCTTAGTAAGGCCACACCTAGAGTACTGCATCCAGGTTTGGTCAACACACTATAAAAAAGGATGTGGAGACTCTAGAAAGAGTGCAGAGAAGAGCAACCATGATGATTAGGGGACTGGAGACTAAACCATATGAGGAACGGTTACAGGAACTGGGCATGGCTAGTCTAGTGAAGAGAAGGACCAGGAGAGACATGATAGCAGTCTTCCAATATTTGAGGGGCTGCCACAGAGAGGAAGGGGTCAAGCTATTTTCCAAGGCACCTGAAGGCCAGAGAAGGAATAATGGATGGAAGCTTATCAAGGATAGATTCAACCTAGAAATGAGGAGAAACTTTCTGACAGTGAGAACAAACAATCAATGGAAGAGCTTTCCTTCAGAGGTAGTGGTAGCTTCATCCCTGGAAGCTTTCAAGAAGAGCCTTTTGTCAGAAATTGTGTAGGGTTTCCTGCTTGGGCAAGAGGTTGGACTAGATGACCTACAAGGTTCCTTCCAACTCTGTTAATCTGGTGGGAATTCTCCCAAAGTGCTTTTTCAGGAGGCAACTGAACTTTCTGGTTTTTCTTTGAAGACGTTTCGCTTCTCACCCAAGAAGCTTCTTGAGCTCTGAAGAAGCTTCTTGGATGAGAAGCGAAATGACCTCGAAGGAAAAACCAGAAAGTCCAGTTACCTCCTGAAAAAGCATCTTTGGGACAACCATGACCTGGATAATTGAGGATCTCAATGATCATTAATCAAATGTGGCAGTCATAAAGCTAACACTGCAGTCATTGAATGAACCAATGGCTTGTTATGAATGTAATTTTGCCAATAACCGGAAGTGCCTATTTTTGGCAAAACCATGATAAAACATGGTCATGTAACTGCAAGCATTTTCAAATGACCATACATGTATGGCTGAGCCTCCGAGGTTTGGTCATGTCACGGTGGAAGAAACCCAAATGTCAGGACTTCAAATATGGGTGATAAGTCCTCTTTTTTCAAGTCAGTCTTAATTTTGAATGGTTGCTAAATGACAGGCTTTAAGTCAAGCATTATTTAGGTTCAATGAAGAGTATCACAAAATATCATTTGATGATGAATACTAGCTGGTCACAACCAAGTTTGCTTAGATGGATCGTTTCAAAAATCGTGACTCACATTTTATGACAGTTGCAGTGTTGCCTGGAGTCATGTGATTGCCTTCTGCGACCTTCAACAAGCAAAATCAATGGCGAAACCAGATCCACTTAACCACCATGTTCCTAATTTGACAACGGCAGTGATTCACTTAACAAATGTGGCAAGAAAAGTTGTAAAATGGGACAAAACTCACTCAAAAAAATTGTCCCTTAACAAGATAAGTTTCGGGTTCAATGGTGGTCATAAATTGAGGATTACCTGTACAAGCAGGCCCAAGTAACCTAAAATGGAAATGTGTGTGGTAGTATTGGTCTGGCTATAATTTTAGTCGTAGAAAACCCATCTGAATTGAGGGTACTCCAGATAACTATAACAAGAACACCACTAAAGGTTGTGAGATCTTCTTTTAAAAAAAACATTGTTGGTTATTTCTTCCTAAATGAAGTAGTTTTCTGTCACTCTTTTTTTTTCAGAACACCATTCTTCCATTTTATAATTGTTATTTTAGTATTCATAGCACAAGAGAACCAGGAGCTTTACATAATTTCCTACCACAGAGGATAAGAGAGATTGACAATTAATATGTTACAAACAGGATAACTTAAATTCATAACGAGCCTGGCATCCTTCATTGTGCTCATACCAATTTTGTTTTACTGCCACCTCAGATGTTATCAGACAGCTTATTTTTCTTCCGAACACAGAATTTCAATGTTCACTTCTATCCAAGGCCAATCTTCAAAAGAAATTAAGCAAAATGGAATCAAGAATGATGCTACACAATCATAAAACGTCCCTGTTTAGAATAGACAAATTTTATCTCTCTGTACATATATATATATATGTACAGAGACATATATATATGCTGTTACCTTCCTACCAAAGGTGGTTCCTATTTTTCTACTAGCATTTTTAAATGCTTTCGAATTGCTAGGTTGGCAGAAGCTGGGACAAGTAACAGGAGCTTGGGATTTGAACTGCTGAACTGCTGACCTTTCTGATTGACAAGCTCAGTGTCTTAGCCACTGAGCCACCGCGTCCCTGAAGATGGTAGGAGTTCGTTTTAAATAAACATGTATAGGATAGGATTTGCCTTAGAAGTTTTTAGAAATCTTTGGAATGGCTATTTTACTTAAGGAACTACTATTTATTCACTTATTATCCCACCTTTATTATTTTTACAAACTATTTTTCAAACTGCTAGGTTGACAGAAACTAGGACAATTAACAGGAGCTCACTCCGTTACGTAGTCCTAGGGATTCGAACCAGCAAACTGCCAACCTTTCTGATCAACAATCTCAGCATCTTAGCCACTGAGCCACCACATCCCATCAGTATATTTAGAGTGTCTTAAATTGATAATGAAATCGCCTCCACCTCTGTATCTATTATTATCCTATGTAAGAGTCTATAGCAAATCAAAGAGGGATAAAAAAAAATCAAAAATCAAAGCACTATAAAATCTCATTGCTACTTTATAAAATGCAATCTTTCTTGTTCTGATTCTAATCCCAGAATTGGTCTTCATTTCTTCTGCAAATGGTAAGTTTGATTTGCAGAGGTAAATGGTTAAGTCTGATTTTGCACCTGCAATGTGAATGGCATCTTTGTAACAGCTAAACATCAACTCACAGGTTGCTTACCCGTAAATCAGATTCTCTTATCAAATGTGTCTGTGGTCAATTGCAGATTAAGGCAAGGGAGGAAAAATAGGTCTGTGGATATTCTCAATCATCCAGGTCATGGATGTCCCAAAGTAACGTTTCCAAAAGGCAGATGGAATTTCCTGATATTTTTTTTCCTTGAAAACTAAGGAAGTGAAGAAGCTTTTTGGATGAGAAGCAAAGCGTTTTCAAGGAAAACATCAAGAAAGTCCAGTTGCCTGGACTTGGAAAAGCACCTTTGGGGCAAGAGAGAAAGAGAAACCCATAAATAGTGAAGGGGGGGAACTGAAACTATTAGCCGCATGCAATATTTTTTTCTCCTCCTCCTCCTCCTATCTTACAGGTAAAGCAAAAAAATGGGATTCTAGTGATTAAAGACACTGAACCAGAAATCAGAAGGCCATGAATTCTACCCCTGCCTTAAGTAGAAAGCCAGCTGGGAGACTTTGGCCTATGAAGAAGACAACAGTGAACGATTTCTGAAAAGGTTGCTAAGAAAACTGTAAGGCCATATCCAAGAATCATCAAGAATGTCTAAAAAAACCTACACATACCATCTAGATTCACACATCATTTATCATTTGTCTGTGCCGGACAGAATCATAGCAGCCTTTTCGTTTATGCACTCCTCCAGTCGTTTATTGTATTTTCATATCATATGTTTTCCACCGCAGGACTTAGAAACCCTCCAGTCCCTGTGTAGACTGGAAATTTGAGTTCTTGCGGTTCTTGAGTTCTTGCGGAGCAGAATACAGGCAGTCTTCGAGTTATAACCGTGATTGAGCCCAGCATTTATGTTGTGAAGTGAAACATTTGCTTAAGTGAGTTTTGCCCCAAGCTGAGACTTTTCTTGCAATAGTTGTTAAGCAAGTCTTTGCAGTTGTGAAGTTAGAAGCACGGTTGTTAAGTGAACCGGGCTTCTCCATTGACTTTGCTTGTCAGAAGGTTGCAAAAGGTGATCACGTGACCCCAGGATACTGCAATTGGCTCATAAATATGAGCCAATTGCCAATCATGTGACCATGGGGATACTGCAATGGTCTTAAGTGTGAAAAACGGTCATAAGTCACTTTTTTCAGTGCCGTTGTAACTTTGAACACCAAATGAACTGTTACAAGTTGAGAAATACCTGTACTTAGAAGCTGATGTGAACCAAGCAACACATGTAGTAAACATGCATTTAAACCCGCAACCAAAGTATCAGCTGCAATCATCTACATCTTGGCATGGAAGAAAATGTGCATTGGAAAGCAGCATGCATTTCCTTAAGTCAACACTATCTCATTGCTACTTTATATCCCGTATACCATGGATGTCAAACTCGATTTCATTGAGGGCCGCATCAGGTTTGTTTTGACCTTGGGAGGCCAGGCGGGTGTGGCCAGGGCGGGCTTGGCCAGCTTGATGTCACTCGTGTCAGGGATGCTTGTGGGGTCCTGCGTGCTCGGCCAGAAAAAAACGGGGACCCAAACTCCACTTTTGGCTGCGACGAGCTCCTGCAACGCTCTACCAGTGAAAACGGAGTTCGGGAGGGCTGCGTGCGCCCCCCGAGCCCCATTTTCACTGCAGAGGCACCACTCCGCTGTTTCCAGGTCGGCCCTGTGGGCCAGATCTAAGCACCCTGTGGGCCAGATACGCCCCCCAGGCCCTGAGTTTGACACCCCTGCCATACACCATTACAAGATAAAGGAAACCCATTTTTTTTATTTACAAAGCATGCACTATTTCCTATACAAAGAAATCCAATCACTGATTTCTATTCACGTGCCAGTGCCAATTTATTGGCCATTATTAAATGAGTTGGGTCGAGAGGAACTGAAGGCTCATTCTAAAACACCCAGTTATGAAGGTGGGAGAGGAAAGCTTATCAGAGACAGACATCAAAGCTCAACACATATACACACACATTCCAGGAGCTCAAAGAGACTTTAATTGAATAGCGGCAAACAAAGAGAACTTGCAGATGATCGTGATTTATAACAAATTTGGTGTCAGAAGCACAAGTCCAAGCATACAATTATAGCCCATAAACATCATGCAGGGGAAATGGAAGAGGGACAACATAATCTTTAAACCTTCTCAATTAGCACTCTTAAAACCCTGAATAACTTGGGTTTCCCCAGCTAGCTAATCAACAAAATCAGGCCTAATTCTGTTCCATTCAGCTGCACACGAAATATGTGATATAGAAACAGGTAAACAAAGCAAAAAAGAAAAAAAAAATCACTTAAAGAACGGATTTAAAGTTACTGGTAGTAAAAGTGATTTGCCCAGGAAACAAGAAAATGGAGAGCTGATTTTTATTTTAGTGCACTACCTTGTTCATTTTAACTGCTGTAACAAGCATCTGTGTATTTGATTTTTTTAAATATAATAGAAGGCATTTCAGTATTTGCTTCACTTTAAACATTAAACTGGTTTTATTTTCATGGCTATAAAGTTTGTCATATCAACATGTAAAACGTTTGGCAATGTTATTTTTTACAATCTTAAGTAATAATTTAAGGCACTCTGCAACATTCCAAAAAGAGAAAATTAAGAAAACGGAACCTGTTTTGTAGTGCAGTATTTTTCAACTGAAAAAGTATCCTTCTCTGCAATGGACCAGGATAGAGTTTCTTCTATTTGGGGGAAATTAATATCATCTGCAGACTCACCATATTCTCTATATTAAATTATAAACCCTTTTCAACCTACATAGAACTTATCTATGGAGATTCTCATCCAGGTCATTGCTGTCCCAAAGGTGCTTTTTCAAAAGGCAACTGGACTTTGTTTTTTCTTTGAAAACGTGGAAGATAGAAGGATGAACGGAATACAAATCTTTCCGTTCTCCAACGTTCAGTCAGAACTGAAGAAGCTTCTTGGATGAGAAACGAAATGTCTTCAAAGAAAAACCAGAAAGTCCAGTTGCCTTTTGAATCTACCTAGAATTTACACCTGAAAGTTATTTCTATTTCTGTGTAAGATGATCCATCAAAACCTAAATCTTCTTGGTTTCAAAGTCAAGAGGATAATATCTAGCGCACATTCACTGTATACATACAGTAGCTTTTGTATTATTCGCCATTAGAAAGTAAATGTCTTAAAAATTAAAGTAGAATTAATTTGTAATTCTAATGTAATTTTTATATAATAAAATAAGAGCAGTAACAAGAGAAAACATGGAATAACTGAATAATGACACATTGCAACTGAATATAATTATGTATTGCTATTAGAATTATACAAGTTGGTGGAATGTAATAAGCATGATTAATTTTATCAGTTTTATTTGTATTAGAATGTATGGCAGGTGCCTTGATATGTTTATAAAAAAATAAAAATAAATAGAAACCTTTTTAAAAAAAATTAAAGTAGAATTAACGCAATATATTTATTCAAAAGAAGAAAGTGGTCTTAAAATTGTTTCACTATTATTCGAACACACCTAGGGGGACAGATATTACATAACAAATACACAAACTGCTCATTTCACAAAATAAAGCATTTTATTTTAATATGCCAGGTCAGTCAGTCAGGAAACAGAAGATAAGCAAGTACATCTCTTTATTCAGTTTGATACAGTATGAATCTAGTTTCTGATTTATGTTGTTGTTACTCAAAGCCTTTTAGTGGTTGGGGCATGTTGTTAGTCCTTACAAAAAAAAGAAAAAAAAGATCATGGTTTCTTTTTCAAGCCTGCAATTTCTTCACGTCTATTTTCCTATCCTTTTGTGCTGTAAACGTGTCTATTCTTGCTCGACCCGCTGCCTCCTATTCCTTAAAATTCTTCTGTGAACAACAGTGGATTTCTGGAACACTATTTTGAATCCCAAAACTCCTGTTAGATATTATGCAAAGCCGTAGAGTTTTAAAAAGTAAATCCTAGGAAAATAAAGAGGTAGAACAGCCTCCCCCCCCCCCCCCAATAATCTATAAAACTCTTTAGAAAGCAGAGAATTACACAACTAAAGAGGTACAATGAAATCCATTACTTGACTCAAGTTTGTGACAGCAAACTTAGAAAGCGGCTCAAGGAATGTCTCTGAAATTGCCAGAGAACTGAATCTGAGACTTGACGATCACAAAGTATACATCCTTCCTGTACGCCCGTGATGACGAACCTATAGCATGCGTGTCCAAAGTGGCACGTTAAAAAGCCATGTCACCTGGCACGTGCGGCCTTGCCTGCTTGTCTTCTGGGTTTCTGGCGTCCATGCGCCTACGACAAACAGCAATCCTTCGCACATGCGGCAGTGCCGAAAACCTGTGTGAGCATACATGCCAGCCAGCTGATTGTCGGGTGCGCATGAGCATCAGAACCCAGAAGTTTGGCTTTTCCGGAGCACGATCCCTTTGCGTACATCGCAGTGCTGAAAACCAGCCTGCGCAGGCACACCGGCCAGCTGATTATTGAGTGTGCATGTGCGCTAGAACCTGGAAGTTCAGATTTTCCGGGGTGTGGCCCCAACGGGCATGCGTGCACACATGTGAAGTTTCCACACAGTTCCCACTCGGTGCATGCAGGCAGAATATTCTGATCCCCCACCGAGTTTTTTTTAGTATGCTTACTGTATTTTTTTCTTCACTCAACGTATTATGCAGGCAGACAGGGCATAATTTAAAGCTACCCTTAATAAGTTAATTCTTAATGTTTAGAGACCTTCAGCTGATCAGTGGCTACTTATTACCATTACTCCCTCTGAATACAGTCCCAGTCTACGGACAAAATATATTACATATTGGTAGATTAATTTTGGTGGGCAAAGGATAATTGACGCGCAAAATATAGCCTCTCATTATCAAGACAACCCCTGCCTTCTCGAGGTGCCCACCGTTTTCCAACAGAAGGGGCTCTGTCGACTCTTGGGCCCGGCGAGCTCAAGTAGTACTCAGCCTAGAATCATGGATCCCGTTGATTCGGGATGCATGCGACTCTACAGCGAAGGGATTGGCGATGCCGTACCGACGCTAAAGACTTAAGTCAAGTAAGTCAAGTAGATTAATTTACAAAAGAGAAGACGCTATTTAACTATATACATTGAATGAAGCTAGCAGAATTATTACCAGATGCCTTAAACCTACCCTTCTACGTAAGATCTACCACTTTGTCCCACCTAGTGTCCATAGAGAAGCAGCAGCATAGAGAGACCCAAATCATCAATTACTAGACAATACCCTCTTTATGGGCTCCAACCAACTCCGCAGAGACTAAAACCCAAGAAAACCTCCTTAGGTCAATGGGAGACTTTGAAGAATTTGAAAGCAGAGTGGACCTATGGAAAGCTACAAAGAACCAACACTGGATGGAGCCAACAATGGAGGAGCTGGTAGCTGGGTCTGACAGAAACTGGGAAGTATGAAAATTGTTGAATTGACTGCAAACGGGTACAAGATCCAGAGACAATCTGAACAAATGGGGGCTAACTGCTGGCTTCTGTTCTTTGTGATTGTAATGACATGCCAACAACAACACATAGCTATACCTGAGCTTCATGTCCCGATCATCGTACACTTGAGCACTTCATGGCAGCAGGACAGAATGCAATTAATGTTGCTAGTTTCTAGACAAAATCTGTTTAATTTATATTAAACCTCTGGGGCCCAGTGGTTGGGGATCCCTGTTATATAGTATGCCTTATTTTAATTGTGATGCTTCTGACATGAATAGATGTGTAGCTATTTATCTCCTCTTATGTTAACAGCACATTCATTGTGGCTAGTCATAGTACAACACTGAGACAACCAATTTCGTTGTACAATGACAATAAAGGCTATACTATACAAAGAATGTAGAAAAACATCAGAAAAATTTCAAATTTGAACAAGCCGCCTATCTCCCTTCATCATCCTAATCCACACCATTTATCCTGCATCACTTTTCCTACCGTTTTCCCGAAAATAAGACCTCTCTAGACAATAAGCCCAATTGGGCTTTTGAGCACATGCGCTAAAATAAGCCCTCCCCAAAAATTATTTAAGCGCATGCACAGCCGCTCTCCACCATTTCCTCTGGTTTCTTGCCATGCAAACAGAAGTGAGGCGGCAAGGCTGGAGGGGGGGGAAGGAGGGGGGAACGTGCCTCATGCACCCCACACGCCCTTACCTAACGATCTTTCTTGCAATTTTAGCCACCACGCCCCTTCTGTCACACTAATGGCCACCACAAAAAGAGCGGCAGGCCCAGCGACACGCAACACAGCAGCAGCCATGAGGTGACCTCGCTCACCGCCTCCTGCACTTCAAAAATAATAAGACCTCCCTGAAAACAAGGCCAAGTGCTTATTTCGGGGGTTAAAAGAAAATAAAACCCTGTCTTATTTTCAGGGAAACACGGTATTATCTCCAGAAATGCTGGACTTCAATCCCATCACCTCTGTTGTGACCAGCGTAATTCCCAACCACTATAAAGAAAGCTACCGTAGATATTTCCTCGCAAACTTCATCACAAAAATCTATGGCATTGATTTCAGGCCTCCTCTGCAGAAGGAACAGCCCTTGATTGTTTTATAATTTACCAATTAAGAACTTGACTCCCTCCTATTCTTTATTCAATATTTTCCCACTGGAAAAAGGCTTACCAACAGGCGCTTCTGTTTCAAACGATGTATTTGCCAATCTTCTCACTACAGCCCTCAAGAGTATTCCTGAGAGGGCAAAATTACAAAATTCAAAGAATCCCCAGGATCAGGTCTATAGATTTCAGCTGGGAGGTAGTTTACTTATGCAACTGAATCTAGAATAGTTACCTATAAAAGAACACAGACTGTGTAACTTTATATTACCCATTTGTTTTCATACTAAGTCCTATCATTGTATTTTGGCTTAGCATCACATAACCAACCTCTGTTGTCTTCTCAACTACAGTCAAAAACCAAACTCCTCCGGATTCCATCTGCCGGTCAATGTCAGCTGGCGACTCCCCGGGGGAGGGCCTTCTCTGTAGCTGCTCCCGCCCTATGGAACGATCTTCCCGTGGAGATCCGGACCCTTACTACCCTTCCGGCCTTCCGCAAAGCGACCAAGACCTAGCTGTTCCGGCAGGCCTGGGGCTGTTGATTTATCCAGCCCCCATCCTAAGCTATGAATGTTGTGGAATTTTAATGTTGCTTTTTAATTTTTTGTATGTCCCCCCTTCCTTTTTATCTGTAAGCCGCCCTGAGTCTCTCGAGAGTGGGCGGCATACAAACCCTATAAATAAATAAATTAAATAAATAAATAAATAAATAAATAAACAAACCATGGCTTATAATTATAGATGAAATAGGTACTGAACTCTGTTGTTGTTAACATCTGTTGTCTTCTCTTAATCTTTGTGATTTAAAAATATAATAATTTGATGTGTCATTTTATAATCTTGTACGTGATCTGGAGTCACTTTTTTCTGTGAGGTGGCCATATAAATTTGATGAATAGGTAAAATAAAATTTTAAAAATCCACATAAGAAGTCCATTATCATTTCTGCCCCAGAGTCCTTTAAAATGCTGCTCAATTCACCATGTACCTTGAAGCCCTTCTTAGGTAAAGGTTTCCCCCATCCAATCATCTCTGATTCTAGGGCAGTGGTGGCAAACCTTTTTCTTACAGCATACCAAAATGGCACATACGCCCACTCAATCTCCCTGCCCAACTGTGCATGTGCACGCAACCCCTCCCCAGGCTTCAGAGGCTTTCCTGAAGTCTGGGGAGAGTGAAAATGGCCTCCCCCGGCCTCCGGAAGTTTCCGAACTTCCTGTTGGCCCGTTGGGGCCATTTTTCGTCCTTCCCAGCCTCCGGAGGCTTTCCTGAAGTCTGGAGAGGGTGAAAACGGCCTCCCCCGGCCTCCGGAAATTTTCAAACTTTCTGTTGGCCCGTTGGGGCCATTTTTCGTCCTCCCCAGCCTCTAGAGGTTTTCTTGAAGCCTGGGAGGGGGGCAAAAACGGCCTCCCTTGGCCCTCCGGAAATGTGGAAAATCAGCTGGCCATGGGCACTGGAGCTGAGGGCTGGCGTATCATCAAGTATGGCTCCGTGTGCTATCTGTGGCACACGTGTCATGGGGTTTGCCATCACAGCTCATGTGCTCATCTCCGTTTCTTAGCACTGTCCAAAGACATTTCTGTGGTCCTTTCGCCAGCATGGTTATACACCAAGGTGCATGGAACATTACTACAGAATAACAGAAAAACAGAGTTGGAAGGGATCTTGAAGAGCTTCTAGTTCAACCTCCTGCTCAAGCAGGAGACCCTATACCATTCCAGACAAGTGGTTATCCAAGCCTCCAGTGATGGAGCACTCACAACTTCTGGTGGCAAGTTATTCCACTGATTAATTGTTCTGTCAGGAAACTTCTCCTTAGTTCTAGGTTGCTTCTCTCCTTAAGTAGTTTCCATCCATTGCTTCTTATCATGCCTTCTGGTGCTTTGGAAAATAGGTTGACCTTCTCTTCCTTGTGGCAGCCCCTGAAATATTGGAACACTGCTATCATGCCATGTTACCTTCATTCCAAAGTGGTTCTTATTTATCTACTCTCATTTGCATGCTTTCAAACTCTTAGGAGCTGGAACAAGCAATGGGAGCTCACGCCATTATGCGGCACCTGCAGCTGAAATGAATTCAGAAAAATTGCACAAAGGGGTCAGTATCTTCTCACTCCAGATCTTTCCACTTCTTACTTCCAGGTAAGAAGTAAAAACAACAGAGGATATTTCCCTGACTTTCCCTGCCAAAATATTAACTTTCTGAGTAATATATTCACTCTATTGTTGGAAGGTCAACAATCCATTCTAAACCCATCACATTTTTCCTGAAGTTACAACTACAAGCCAGTCAAGTTCCTTTCATGACCAAAACCTGCATAGTTTTTTTTTTTTAAATTATTGTCTCAGTTCAATCCCGATGAGAGAAAATAGCAGGATTCAGAGTAGCAACACTACCTACTAGATGGGCCAAGTATTTAAAAAATTCTCTTTGCGAAAGACCCTTAATGCATTTCTTTAGCTAAGCTGGAATGTTTTGCAAGGCATATCTTGACGTAAAATAATTACAAAGCCAGGTTTGAATACTAGGCAGAATTCTGTGGCTGGACTCAATAAGGCATAAAGTGCTTTGCTGGGCTTTGGCGCAGCTTGCTGTAAAAATTGTGATTTATAAAGACTATCTTATTGATTATAGCATGTTGGGCAAACTCAGCCTGCTGCAGCCTACAAATCATGGTTACAAAGCCCATGATTTAGTTTTCTCAACAAGCAGCATTACCTGGCCAACTCTGTCTTAACTTCTCAATTACCGAATTTATCAGAGTATAAGATTCATCAGAGATTCATTCTCAGATTCATTCATTTTTAAGTTTTTGCACTTTGCAGGCCTCCCAAACCCTCTGCACGCCTCATTTATTTATTTTTATTTTTTTGCAAAAATAAAATAAAAAGGACATGAAGAGCTTTGGGAGGCTTGTAGAGTGCTCCTGGGGACTGAAGGGAGGGCAGAAATGAGCAAAAAACAGGCCGTTTTTTACAAAAAAAAGGGGGCATTCAGAGCTTTGGGAGGCTTGTAAAGTGCTGTGGGCTGGGGGGGGGGGGGGCAAAACAAGCAAAAACAGCCTGTTTTTTGCTCATATTTGTACTCCCCAGCCCCCAGGAGCACTTTGCAGGCCTCCCAAATCCTCTGCATGTCCATTTTTGCAAAGGGAGAGGGGTTTTCAGTAGGCCAAAAATGCTGTATTCAGTGTATAAGACGTACCCAGATTTCCACCCTCTTTTTGAAGCCGAGGTGGCACAGTGGTTAGGGTGCAGTACTGCAGCCACTTCAGCTGACTGCTAGTTCTTCAGTTCAGCAGTTCAAATCTCACCAGCTCAGGGTTGACTCAGCCTTCCATCCTTCCGAGGTGGGTAAAATGAGGACCCAAATTGTGGGGGCAATATGCCGACTCTGTAAACAGCTTAGAGAGGGCTGAAAGCCCTATGAAGCGGTATATAAGTCTAACTGCTATTGCTATTGCTATTTGGGGGAGGGGGGGAAGGTGCATCTTATACTCTGAAAAATACGGGAATCAAGGGAAGCCCAGCTAGTAAAAGACAGACCAGCAAAAAACTCCAGGCTGTGGGAAAATGGAAGCAAAAGTTGGCAGCCAATGGGAAGATTACGTCCATACCATCGTTAATGAAAATTGCAAACGAGCTCAACTTGACCATTAATAAAGCCAGTTGCCATTAAACTCATTCATAATGCTTTCACATTTCACATTTCACAAGTAAGGTAAAAACCCAGTCAAATTTCAAAGGATTTAAAAGCATCCTAATCAAAGTATCCTAATCAAAGTAACTTAATTTATTTCAGCCAGCATCAGCTTTATCTGCTGAGATGTATAACTTCAAGGAAAATTAATTAGTCTCTTCCTGCAGATGGGTTTTTTTAATAGAACTTGGAAAGATTAAGCTAAAGCACGTCAAATGTTCTTGAACACACTGTAAAAAGGTAGTGGGCTTATTAGAGGAAGGGGTAGGGTAGGAGAGAACAGATGGGAAGGGGGGAAAAAGTGGGGCACTCAGCACTTTCTATAAACTACATTTTATTGCAATTAACTTGCTAAATTCAGTTGTTCCTCTTGTCCCTTTTTTGCCAACTGAATATGCAAAACAGATTTCACAGAAAATTCAAACATTCTGACTCCATCCAGGTTATTGAGGAACAGATTCTGCTTCCTCTAAAATCTGTTTAGATTTAAATTCAGAGAAGCACAAATAAGGCTGCAGACTAACATGAGGCGAGTTTTTAAAGAGAGACAGAGCAAGAAAGAGAATCTACATTTTTATTTTTTTACCTGAACAGCCATTCATGGCTGATTTTGCCAGGTTCCCAGACCAGAATACTACTTGCTAAATATTTGAGCTCTTGTCTTGTACAGAGATCAAGGTAAGATTAATTACTCAGGAAAGTGAAGATCAAGTATCACAGGAAGCTGAGAGGCAAGTAAGTACCTGATTTATTCATGTGCACCTCAACAACAACAACAAAAAGAGGTATCAGAGCTGTGGCTGGTTCCAAAAATGAGAATTATCTTGCTGGAATGGACATCCTACTTCCAAACAAGTAGCCAGTTATTTTGGCATTGCAATACACAGCAATGTTTACCCTCCACCTCCAGTAATTAAATATATACTGCCCCTGTCCATTGAGGCTCCACACTGATGTTGTCTATTAGCACTTAAGAGAAATTTAGTCCACTGAGTCATATTCTGCTTCCTTTTTAAAAAGAAACATTAAAACTTCCATCAGATGCAAACTGGGTTGGTTCATCCAGAAATATTCTCTAAAATAACTTCTTTTACTTCTCACCCTATTAAAAATCTTAATAAATAACACATTTGTATATAAGAACAGATATAATGTGCTTCTGAAGCATTCTGGAAGTAAATCATGCTTCAAGACATTATCGGATCAGATTTCATAAATAGTCAAGGCTGGGAAAGGTTTCAACAGAATATGGAAAAAGGCAGAGAAAGAAAAGGATGTAAGCTCCTGCAGGTATTTTTCCCTCATTTTGCATCTCCCCCCAAAATACGGTCGAATCAACTAATTTCACACACATTCTTTATGAAAACTTGCATGCCGTGTGGTGAACATAAGCGACTGAGAATCCTAGAACTACTGTCTGTATGCGAACCAAACTTTTCTTGCAATTCAATGCAATGCCATCAAGACGACCATTCTATGACCATATGGCAATGTGGAAGCTGGTTTTGTGCAAGATGCTGTTTTATTTGTTGGCTGTTAAAACAGAAAAGTAGTCCACTGTGAAGCAATGCAGTGGTCGCCTCACGACCTTCATTTGCAAAAAGGACAACTGGCTTCACGTAGCCCAACGGACAGTTGTCAAAAAAAACTCCTGGGTGACAAAGCTGTCTCTGCAAGTGTGTCCACATCAGAGGTGGTATTTCAGCCGGTTCTTTCCAGTTCGGGCGAACCGGTAGCGGTGGCTGTGGGAGGCTCCGCCCACCCGCCCTGACATAACGCACGAGTACTGCGCATGTGCAATTTTAGATAGGGAAGGTAAGTGAATCCCACCTCTGGTCCACATGTTTTCATAAAAAAAAAACAAATAGGCCACCTCAGGTAGTTAAAAAGTATCTTTGATGATTGGCCTCTTAGGGAAGAGGTATCCCTACACGGCCTTATCTCCTATTGGAACCACCTTGTGCGTCTCCTCGCAGGCAGCCATTTTGTGAAAGCACCCACATCGGACACTCAAATTTCCAATACCTTCCTTGGCTGAAAAGATAAGGCTCTAGGAAGCATATATCTTCCATCATGAAAGAACTTAGCTGACCATCCATTTCTCAGGCATTCCTAGTGAAGAAAAGAAGGTAGATCAAGCCCAACTGCTGGTGACTTCCTGAATCCATCAATGTTTTCTTTCGAAAACACTGTGGACTTGTCCAGAGAGTCACCAGAAGTCAAGACTGACAGAAAGTCTATCATTCTCTTCTTTAAGGATTTGTCAAATTCCCCATCTAAATGGATTTCCCTGGAGTTACCCCATCTAAGTATTAACCAAATCTAACCCTGCTTAGCGTTTTCTTGACAGCAAGCAAAATTGACCAGGAGCATTTCTTTGTGACATACTGACTAAACTGTTTGACTAGAAACAGGAAACTCAAGCTTATTTTCCCTAAATTTTGGGGAAATTGCTGGTTTGGTCAAGTCATTGTCTCTAGGTCCAACCCATCCTGGAAGGTAGCAATACATTACCCAGAAGTCCCAGAGAAAAGTTGGGGGGAAATTTAAGAAATACTTTAAAGTGACAGCTCATTTGCAAGGTCCGCAATCTCACTTTTAGATATTTCGGTAATTCTGATATGAAATATAGTTCTGATTGTGTGAACCTCTAAACAAATATTGATGTATGCTGCTTTAGAATAATATGTACATATATAATTGGAAGTTCCCTATTTCCTTATCGTGTACAGTGGGTTTCTTTAACACAGGGATCTTAACTCTGCAAACACAGCTGTGATCAGCATTTAAACTTAACTAATTAGTTTCAAACAGATTCATTATCACTAAAACCCTTCCGTGGCCCTCCTTGCAAATCTGTTGTGTCAGCAGCTTCAGATTAAAAAAAAAACCCTCATACAATTCGTGAGCTATGTTTAAAAAAGAGAATAGCAAACAAGTGCACAATCCTGTTCACGCCAAGAAAATCAAGTTTGGGATGTCAAGAGAGTTCACACGGACCTGTTTTTGCAGCATCTCTGGTGTAACCCTAGCTAGTTTCCAAATTGCAGTGCAACCTAGTAGTTGCGTAGGTCTGAAGAGCGAGTTCTGGGCAGATCAGAAAGCTGGTTAACATACTCTGGCAATAAAGTATTCTACAGAATATGCAATACCTATCTGCTATCCAAAGTAACTCCGCAGAATTAATTTCAAGGGGAAATAAGAGAGTCACAGAATGGAAAAACCACAGGAAATGTTTATAACACTGGAAATCGCCGTCAACATGGAAAAACATATGTAAAGGGCTTGAGGTTGGAGCAATTCCACACCTCATGTTGACTGAGGTTACAGCTTTTGCAGGAAAGAAAAATAAACGAGACAGTGAAGACAGTGATCTTTTGGATAGATCAACATATCCACTTCCACAAAGGTGCTGAGCACCTGAGATAAGATAACTGCCTCTGCAAAATACATGACTGCATATTTTAGCAGATACCAAGAATTGTCTTTCAGGTCATACTCAATCAGGGTAAGAAATGGAAAACATTGAATTCTGAGATGGATGGGAAGAGATTCAGGAGCGAGGAAGTATAAAAGAGCCTCAGCTTTTCAATCCAAACACTCAACTAAGACACACAGAGCCTGAATGAGCAACTCCAGTTAAAGCAAGGAGAGATATTGCAGATTAGACTGTGATTCAGAGCCATTTTATTTAAAAGAAATTAATGGGACGTGCACTCGGTCTGAGGAATGGACACGAATCCCTGAAGATTTAAGAAAACTCGCAGCGCAATCCTGCACACCTTTGGTTCAAGTGACCCTGTGTCCTTAGCCGCCACTTTAAAAATAATAATAATCAAGTTGTCACAGGTTAATTCCCCAATTGATGGAAATGGGCAGGAAGCCACCCCAGTTTCGTGCTGCAGCAAAAAAAACTGGAATAGTATGCCCACCTACTTACCTAACACACACACACACACACACACAACAAACTTGCAATGTTGCACCTGCTTTTTTCCCCAACTCATAATCGAACAATTGTACTGAGAATCAGGAAGAAGGGAGATCAAATAAAAAAATAATTGCATACCTAACAGGCCCAGGAAGGACCCGTGATTTAGCTGGAATGTATTTATTTTTAAAAAAAGACAAAAACAGCGAGATGGAGAGCTGCCTGGAACATTTGCAAGGCATTAATCTGTCAGGGCTACCCCAGCCACGTGTGCGAAAGAGAAGGAAAGCAATGAGAGAGAGGCCAAAGCGCCTTCACTTACTTTTCATACTCGGCATTGTCCCTATCACACCGAGAATCCTTGTGCTTCTGCCAATCTTTGCCATGCTTGCAGGTAGTCAACAGGACAACGTCTTCCCCATTATGGACATGATATAAGGCATTCCTGGTGTCTGATCCTATCCCAGTTAGGTACCTTTTCCCTTTGAACACCAACATATACTTCCTCAGAGGTGGGATGGTGTTAAACCTCAAGAAGCCCCTCTCCCCTCCTGTCCTTGGGTGATCCTTAGAAAAAAGAGGGATGGAGACGTCAAACTTGGGCCGGAAGTTTTCCGTACTGATGCTGGCTTTGGCCAACATGGCCTGGCCAATGTCGAAGCCCACGTCCTCGGTGTAGTCAGGCCAGGTGCCGGAATATAAGTTAAAAACTAAATGATTCCTCCCGTTGTTCCACAAGTGGAGGCTTTGCACTTTGGAGCGCAGGTTGTGCACGTACTGGGGGGAGAGCTGGTCTCGGTCTAAGGTGTCCAAGCCGAGGACGAAGAGGCAGGCTTGGCTGGGGTCCGAAGTATAAAAGCGGGAGCCCTCGACCGCGGCCAGGATGTTTTGGTAACTCTCGGCGATCTTCTCCCCTTTCTGCGGCGGGTAGACGTAGACCTTGAAGCCGTTTTTCCTGCACAGGGCGAAGTCGAAGCAGGACTCCATGCGGCACTTCTTGCCCTTGTAGAGGCCGGCGTTGGCGTCGCGCTTCTGGCGAGGGGAAGCGTGCCGGTTGTAATCCTCACTCTCCAGCTGGTCCCAAGGCAGGAAAGGGCGCAGGGCGTCCGGGAAGCGGGGCCAGTAGCGTTCGGGGCGCTGCAAGCCATTCCTGCCGCCGCTACTGCGCGCCTCTCGCCTGCTTTGGCTCCTGGATGCTCTGAACTGCAAGCCTCCCAAGTAGAAGAGAAGGACGACGAAGGTGCCGGCCGAGAGGAGGGTGAAGTAGCGTTTTTTGGCCTGCATGTGTCCTATCTGGGTCGAGGGGATCGCCGATGAACACAAAGCTCGCCCAACTTCGCCAAGTGACACTTTCAGCTTGAGTCCGCCATTTTCCCGCCTGCCAAGACTTTAAACTCTCGTCTCCCACCACCTCCGATTTCCTTTCCCAAAGGCTCCGGCTGATGCAGCGCATGTGGGCGACTTCGTTAACTTTCTCCCCTCGGGTCTTTCATCTTCGGGCTCGCCCTGGGAGGAAGGAGGGTGGCGGCAGCGACGGCGGCTAGGGAAGATGAGGATAGCGAGAAAGGGAGAGAAGGACCGAGGGAGCGAAGGGAGGAAAGAGGGAGCGAGGCCGGGAGGAAAGAGAGGGGCGAGGAGGGGGCTGAAAGGCCGGGAGAGAGAAGGGAGGAAAAAGAAGAAGGCAAGCCGGGGCAAAAAGAAGCAAGCCCGCCCAGTGTGGCTTTCCCCAAAAAAAGAGAAAAGAAAAGAGGCTGGGAATTGGCTCGCAAGGCAAAGAGGAGGGAAGAGAAAAAGGACAAAGACAGCGGCGAGTCTGAAATCTAAATAGGAAAAAAAAAAGGGGGAGAGAGAAGCCGTCGAGTCCCGGGCTCCGGCTCTCCAATCTGTGGGTGCCAGACCGAGAAAGCCGTCCCGCCCTCTTCTCTCTCTTTCTCAGCCTGCACACGCGTTACACACTCCACACACAAACACGCGCGCAGCACACAAGGGGTGGCTCGGAGAGCAAAGCCACAACTTCAAGTCGGGCGAAACATCCCCGGGAAGGTCGCAAACACAACAACCACAACCACAACAAGAAGAGAGAAAGGAAGGAAGACAAGCCAAAGACAAGCCGGCCGGTTAGTCAGTCGGTCCGTCCGTCCGCTTAGAAGCCCGGGGCGCCCGGCTTTTTTTCCCCAAGAAGTCGCCGGCAGCGAGGATCTGTTCAATGCAGGGCTTGCCTGGGCTCGCTGAGATCAGAGCAACCAAAGCCGGGCTTACATCTTTCGGCCCCAGCACCGTAACCTTACGAATCCCTGCATTTCTCTCTGTGTGTGTCTCCCTTTCTCTCCTCTCTGTCTCTCTTTCTTTCTTTCTTTCTTTCTTTCGGTGCGTTCAGCACCGGCTGCAAAGCATGACGAGCGGGGCTGCCCTACGATTTCGCCGCCTGTATGGCCCCGGGGATGGAAGCGAACGAAAAGATCCTCCTCCTTCCTTCCTTCCTTCTTCGCCGCCGCCGCCGCCGCCTCCTCCTCTTCCACCGCCTCCTTTTAGCCCCCGCCCCTCTCAGCCATTCATTTCAGTGAGCGGCGATCCACGCAAGCCCGGGAAACAGCCCAGCCGGGAGGGAGGGAGAGGAGAGAGAGAGGAGGAGGGAGGGGAGGGGAGGGAGGAGGACGCCGCCTGCTCCTCGTCTGGCGACGCTGCCCGATAGCGGCGGCGGCGGGCGTTCGATCTCCGAACGTTTGCCCCGGTTCCGAATGTTAACACTCGCCACATTCCATTCCCCGACGCCACAGCGCTGACCTCATCCATCCACGCAGCCCGCCGGCCGATTGGCTGGGCGTCACGTCCGGAGGGGGCGGTGCTTCCGCTGCACCCATTCATAACCCGCCGGGCCTGGGGAAGGGGATGTGGGGTGCGAAGGGGAGCGGGGGGGGCGGCGGCAGCGGATGAGAAAGACGGTTTTGCGGTGTATCTCGAGCGAGCGGAGGAAGCGATTCCCGCTCGACCCTTTTGAGACAGGAACGGGGGGCAGGGGGGCGCCACACCCGACCCTCACCCCGGTGGAGAGACGCATGGGAGTGGAGGGCTGCTGCCCCCCCCCCGTGAGAAAGCCAGTCCCGCCCCCCACGCGCCCCCCTCTGGCGCTGCGCGGGTCATTCGAGTTGAGCCGCACGTCTGAATGAGGACCCGAGAGTTTAAATTCCCCCCATACACACACTTCCAACAAATGGAGCTTCGGGTTTTCGCGATCTCCCGTGTCGGTGCCGGGTAACCGGTGGCCGGCATCCGTGGGGAAAGGCTTCCACTTTTGCCTTTAAGGGCAAACGCCAGGGAGATGCGGGCGCCAGGCGATGTCTGGAAAGACAAACTCTTCCCGTGCTCCGGGCATGTTTGCAATGCAACGGAATGGTAATTGGAATGTGTGCCGGTTAGTGTCCATTCAAAGGGGAAAAGGTCTTTGGAGATTCTCACTCATCCAGGTCATGGTTGTCCCAAAGGTGCTTTTTTTCAAGAGGCAACTGGACTTTCTTGTTTTTTTCCTGTGAAGTCGTTTCGCTTCTCAACCAAGAAGCTTTTTCACTCTGACTGGATTCTTCCCATTCCCCACCATCCAGTCAGAGCTGAAGAAGCTTCTTGGTTGAGAAGTGAAACTCTTCAAAGGGGGAAAAAAACCAAGAAAGTCCAGTTTGCCTCTTGAAAAAAAAAAACACCTTTGGTTCATTCAAAGGGGACAATCAACATGATTCTAGGTTTCAGAGAGGAGGCTCTGGCTGTTGCAGAGTTCCCCCCCTCCATTTGATGAGTAGCCCGCTTAGAAAGAATGGGAATCCTTAGTTCCCGCAAGGTTGAGTTTGCAAGGTTGAGTTCGTAGGCTCCCAGCTCCTTTTGTAATCCACAAAGGAAAGGGGCAGGTCGGCATCTACAAATACCCCGAAACGATGAAGAAGGACGTGGAGATGTAAGGAAGGGAAGTAGAATCTCAACCGAGTTACTTCAAAATAGAGCCTGGGTTTGCAAAGACTTTAGTTTAGGCTCCTGTCAATCACTTTTGCTGCTCCGGAGATTAGCATCGCTTGCTGCTTCTGGAGTTAAGCAACTTTGGAGACCCCCCACTTCACCTTCCTTCGCTTTCACCTTCCTTTTTCTTGCTCCCTTGCAAAGGAGCGTTGAGGAGGGCGACTTTAAGCAGATCAGCTTAAGGGTGGGGAGGACATACAGTGGAAGAGCGGAGGAGATGCTAACCTGTTTCAACTTTTGGGAGACGAGAAAGAAAGAGAAGTGAAAGTACTACCTAAGTTTTCTTGAGAATCAGGTTTGTGTCAATGCCCTCTAGAGCAGGCTGATGGCATTGCCTGCTAAATCTGGGATCATAACTTTTTAGACACAAGGATGGGAAGATTTCAGGCTGAGACAATCATCCTTCCCCTTTTAAAATAAACGGGCCTGTAAAAGTGCAAATCAGACAAAACACAAAAAATTTAAAAATAGGGGTAGTCCTCAACTTACAACTACACAATTGAACCCAAAATGTATGTTCTTAAGTGAGAAAATTTTGTTAAGTGAATTTTGCCCTGTTTTACAACTTTTCTTGCTACCTTGGGTCGGTGAATCACTGTAGCTGTTCAATTAGTTATGCGGTTGTTAAGTGAATCTGATTCCCCCATTGACTTTGACAGAAGGTCGCAAAAGGGGATCGTGTGACACCCCCCCCCCCCGGGCACGGCAACCGTCATAAATGTGAGTCAGCTGTCAAGTATCCAAATATAAATCTGGTGACCATGGGTAATGCTGCCTCCATCGTAAGTGTGAAAAGTGGTCATAAGTCCCTTTTTAAAATGTCGTCGTAACTTCCAACTAAACGAACTGTTGTAAGTCAGGGACTACCTGCATTCTACCTGAATGTTTTCCTCCCATATATGAAGGCACATTTTGATTTAACCCACCACTGGGCCAATGATTACTGATACTCATCCTCAAATATTAAGGGAGTATATCTGAATACAACACTGTCTCACCTCTCCAATTCCTGTTGTGTGAAATGGCTGCAGAGAATGGTAAATTTAATGTGCCAGCTCATGGACCTGTGAGTCATGCACACCCAAAAGATTGGCTTGTATAAACCATGGTTTGGTTAACCATAGGTGTACAGGGCAGTGTTGCTTATTTGTGTCTAGTTTCTAGGCTCCCCAATTCCAAAAATTACTGGGTGATTTTTGAAAATTAAGTAACATATAAGAATATTAACAATCTGAAGGAACAATATACAGTACATGGTTCCACATCACAACTTGCCCAAAATATCCTAGAGGGAAAAAATAAGTTTATGAAAGTTTGTTGAAAGAAGGCAAGGAGTGTATATGTGAATCTTGTATCCATGTATATATCCTTTGTTTCCACGTGCCTACTTTTGGATCTTCAATCCAGACCAAATTTCATGGAAGATAACTCTAACGAAGGCTTGTATATCAGTGATTTTGATTTGATTTGATTTTGATTTGATTTGATTTCCCACCCCAACATTTTGGGCACCAGTGACCGGTTCCATGGAGAGGTTTTTCCGCGGATCGGAGGGGACATGGGTTTGTGTGCTGCCTGGGGTTTCGCTTGTTGGCACATTTCTGCCATGCCACAGACCGATGCCGGTCCACAGGCTGGCATTAGGGACCCCTCAGAAGTCGTATTCAACCGGTTCTCTCCAGTTCAGGCGAACTGGTAGTGGCGGCTACAGGAAGCTTCGCCCACCTGCCCCGACATAATGTGCGAGCACTGCGCATGCGCAGAAGGTGGTCCACATGCGTAGACAAGGTGCGAGGTCACAATTACGAACCAGTAAGGAAGGTAAGTGAATCCCACTGCTGGGATCCCTGCTGTATATTACAAAGAAAAAATGCAGACCTGTGTTACATTGTCTGGTTCCCTTTTACACACTTAGCAGTTCAGGAGAAGTGAAAGTGGAAAGTAAATGGGTAGGGCATACTATATCTTTCTTAGTTTATTTTGTGTTTATTGAATCATTTGCTACAGTACCTTACTTGTCGGTAGTGCCAGGACTTCCTTGGCCTTTTATAATTTGACAGGTGTTTTTTCTTTCAGTTACATTTTTTATTGCTTGAAAAAAAATACTTAATAAAAAGTATTAAATGATGTACAGGTAGTCCTTGAGTTATGACCATATTTGAGCCTGATAATTATAATCCTCAGTCATGATGGCTGTAAAGTGGATCACCATACAAATAGACCCAAATTTACAACTTTTTTTTTTTTTGCAGTGACTCAGCAACCACTTTTTGGAGATTGGAGAAAGAGAAGCAAAAATATTCCTAATTTTCCCCTTATTTGCTATGCAGTGGTTTTTGCCAGAAATCTAAAATAAACAGAGATTTCCAACAAAAATGTAAATTGTGGTCACGTGACTGCAGGGCATTGCAAACTGCTATAAATGTGGGCTGGTTGACAAGCACCCCAAAATATGGCCCCCAATATCATAATTTCAAAAGTGGGTCATAAGCAGGGGTGAAATGTTATCGGTTCGAACTGGTTCGCCCGAACTGGTAGCAAAAGGCAGCTGTTTGCCTGAACTGGTAGTAAATAAAAATGCTACCGGTTCGGGTGAACCGGTTTTTCTGACGATTAGCTGTGCCGTGCGATTTATATTAGTTAAAAACAGAGATTTCCTAATCTAAATTGTTCAGCACAGCGGATTCCCCCCCCCCCCACTGTTCATTTACCTTTGCAGGCATGCTCAGTAGCAGGCTACGCCAATCTGCCCGGATGGCATTTTGACTGTCTGTGCATCAGTGGTGGTTTCCAGATCCCGGTGCAACTGGTATGGTGCAACAGGGCCAGTAGTCCACCACATGCACGCGCGCAGCACATGCACACTGTGCGCATGCGTACTTACCGCCCGCGATGCTCCAGCTGCTCCGCGGAGCATTGCACAGGTTCCATACGCTCCATGCGCGTAAGCCCCAATCGGCTCAAATACAAGTGAGGGCGGACGGGTGGGCTCTCTGGAGCACCGTACCGGAATGGTACCTGGTGCTCCCAGCAGGCACCGGTACACCCGTACTGGGGCATACAGGTCGTATCCCACCACTGCTGCGCAAGCGCGGAAGGTCATGTGTCCTACATTGCTACCAAACAGGTAGCCAAGGTAAGTGGATTTCACCCCTGGTCATAAGTGGCTTTTAAGAGGCCAGGGTAGCTAAGCAAACAGTTGCCAGTCCAGAACTGTCTCTAATTTGAAGAGAGATAGATAGCTGGGGGTGAGATGGCTCAGCAGTTTAAGACACTGAGCTTGTCAGATGGAGAGCTGACAGCCTGGGTTTGAAACCTGAGCTCTGCACAACGGGTTGAACTCCCCTTATTTGCTACAGCTCCTGTCCACCTAGCAGTTTGAAAGCATGCAAATTCAAGTAGATAAATAGGTACCACTTTGGTGGGAAGGTAACAGAGTTCCATGCACTTTTGGCATATAGCCATGCTGGCCAGATGACCACAGAAATTATCTTCAGACAATACTGCGTCCCTCGGCCAAGAAACGGAGATGAGCACCGTGCCCTAAAGTCAAACTGATAGGGAAACCTTTACTTTTAAATAGCAGCCACAAATATTGGGCCCATTTTTTGACATTTTCTCCTTCAAAAAGACTTGCCTGGAGTCTAGCTTATTTTTTCATTGCCAACCTAAGCACTTTTCTGTTCTCGCATTGTGGTTTTTTCTTTTTTCTTTTTATCAAACTTTGAATTGCTTTAATTAGCTGCTCTTTGATGTTGAAATCCAATGCTGCAAATTGCAGAGTCATAAAATACAATAAAGTGATAAGGAGAAAACAGTGAAAATGGTTTGGCTGACCAATAAACCGAGCTGATAAGAAGTGAGAAAAACCAGAACCTGCAGGGAGGGGAAATGGTGGTTATTGCTCAAAGATATTGATGCTGGAGGGCGGATGTCTTAGTACAATATCTTACAGAATTCAGATGAAGCAATGGTGATGTCAAACTACATTCCAGACATCTCTGTCTAGTGTCCGTTCCTTAAAAAAAAAAAAGTCACATCAGCTAATCAAAAAGAAAAAAAATTTTTTGATATCTTTTAGATATCAAAGACACTTTGATATCTTTCTGGCTCTACTTTATAGTCAGAAAGAAAGCAAAAAATCAAATCCCTTTTTGCACAGATTAGGAGAACAGCCTTCCTGAGGCTCACAAATTAGCCTTTGTATTATACTTTGAAATAAGAAATTTGAACAGCAGAAGTTAGGGGTTTTCTCCCCAGGTATGGGATACTCTCGTAACACCCTTTAACTGCTGAAGATGTAGATATTGGTTCACAATCCCAGGGATGGATGGTTTACAAAATTAATAGCACTTAGACTTATATACCACTTTACAGCCCTCTCTAAGCAGTTTACGGAGTCAGCATATTGCCCCCATCAATCTGGGTCCTCATTTTACTGGCCTCGGAAGGATTGGAAGGCTGAATCAACTTTGGGAGATGAGAATGGAACTGCTATCAATCGGCAGAATTAATTAAGTGAACCCAACTGGCTGCGTTTATAATAACCAAGTGAGTCCTAATACTGGTTTCGTTTGCATAGCACGTCCAATCACAAGTAAGCCAGCCAATCTTTGTTAATTTTAACATTGGTATTTATTGTTTTCATGTTTCATAATATCATTTTTGTCATGTTAGCCTCCTAGAGTGGCTTGATAGAGAGATAGGTGCCATAATCATAACTTATAATATATGTTATAAGTGCCATAATCGTAACTTATAATATGTGTGTTCACTGTCGCTGGCAGAAATATCAATTATCAACAATATTTGTGTTTTTAAAAAAGTATTACTAGAAACTAGTTTTGTTTGATGTTCAACTCTATTTTAAAGGCTGCTTTTGCCAAAATACTATTTGTGTTTTCAATCAAAGTGTTCTTACTGACACTCTACACCCAATCATGGTTTTAAAACCAGGCCATATATGGTTTATTTAAATCACCAAACAGACACACAACCTCAAACTATCAGATCATTCACCTAATACATACTATGAGTCCCACCTAATTTATGAATCAGTCCTTGATTAATAAACCATAGTTAAACTCAAAAGTGAATGTCTTACAACCAAAATGTGTGGCTTGTTTTATATCTAGAATGTAAGTATATTGAAATTTATTAACCTGAATTTAATAATTTAACATGTTTTGGAATTTTGGCTGCAAACACTATTAAACCCAGAAGAGAACCATTACAATAGTTTTGACTTTATTTGAGATTTTCCTTGAACCAGACAGTCCTATGGCAAAATGAAACACTTAAGGATTAAGTTCTGTAGGAAGTTAGCACCCACCCTCTCCTAGAAAAATGAAATATTCTATGAAGTATTAAAAAGGCAGAATATTATATTTCCCTGGGTGAGAAATGGAGGAACAGGTTTTTTAGGCAGGAAGCAGACTCACTCTTAATAGCCCCCACTTTCTTCAATAGCCCATAGCAGATGTCCTCACTTAAGAGATAAAGAGATAGCTAGGTCTATTCATAGGCAAATGCCCTCACCCCAAATCCAACAAAGGTAAGATTAGCCCTCTACCCATCTAAGCAACAGAACTCACCACATGGCACCTGGGAAGATTACATCACCCAGGAAGGCTCAGCCAAGCTTGGGACTCAAAACACAACCCACAAAGTTGGTAACTTTGCATGGCCCCATGGGAGTCTGACAACCAATCAGAATACAAGCTCAAATTCAAAAGCCCAGAGAGGGCATAAAACTGAAGACACTCAGCATCTCTTCCCTTTTTGCCCAGGACCTCAAACCATGTGGTCCTGCCCACCATTAAAACTATATTTCCAAACAGCTACCACTGTTTCCATTGTCTTCGTCCCCACTTGGAACTGAACCCAGATGGACATTTCTTCCAACAGTTCTCTGAGGGATTTTTTAAAGGGCAAAACTATAGGAAGAGCTTTAAAACAGATTTATCAAGTGCTTAGTTCTGTGGTCCCTTAAAATACCATATTTTCTGAGCATGTATTTTTAACCACAAGTAGCATACTTTCCAATATGACTACATGGAATTAAGAAATGCTAATTATTCTGTGGCCTGGAAAATACTTAGAGGGTCTCTTTTTTATATTAATGAAATAATATATAACAATACATACATCAACCCAGTTTCTCGCAATTTTATCATGATTTGCAGTGAAAAATATTTGTGCGTATCTATTTGAATAGGTCTGAATGGATCTAAATTGAGTGCCGTAATGATGTCTCATATATTAAAAATAGACTAACGTTCTCCACCCCATGTGATAAACTTCATATGCTCTGGAAATATGCAGATCACCAGATTGGGAAATTTTGCTCAGAAAGAATAAGCTAGTGATATTAGGAAAACAAGTAGAAGCCAAATTTATATTTTGGATGAAAGACAAGAAATAAGGGTGGCTCCCTTCATACGAAGCATTCAAGATTAAGCAAGGATCACATTTCTGTCTTGCAATTCGAGGCGCATTTCTTACATGCTATTGGGACTTCTGAGTAGCTTACGAGTACAGTAAGGATATATCATTTAGTGTAATCCTGGTCAGTGGTCAGCTATACTGTAGTTAGAATGAAGAGCTGAGTAAGTAAAATAGATCACTTCCACTCCTTTTCTTCTAATTGAGGCAGGAACGTTTCAACATTTGGAAATACTTTGGATGCCTTTGAGGTCCACCACTGAGTTGGAAAGACCATTTAGGACCATCTCAAATCCAACCTCTGGAATAGGAATAGCAATTAAAGCATGCCTGGAAAACATCTATCTAGCCTTTGCTAGAACTCTAAAGGGATGCATGCACACATCCATCACTTCTCTCCGTAATTGGTTTCACTGTCAAATTGTTATACTGCTGGGTTGTGTGGGTTTTTCCCAAGCATTTAGACAGAATTTATCTTCTTGGTGGTTTAAGAGCATAATTCTCTGTCTGCATTTTGGGACAACGGAAAAGAGCTTATGGCCTTTCTGTGTGATGTCCTCATGGATACTTGAAGTGCTATCATATCTCCCTCAAATCTTTTGTTGTCAAGGCTAAACAACTTCCAAGGTCCCTCAGTTGCTTCTTGTAGAACTTCCCTTGCAGTTTCATGATCATCTTTGATATTCTTTACAATTTTTTTCAGTTTAATCCGATACCTTCCTAAAACATGTAGCATGGTGTCCAGAACAGTACTCTAGGTAATATCGTGTTTTCCCCAAAATAAGACCCTCATTTTCAGGGAGGTCCATAGGTGCATTGATGCCAGTTCGGCCAGGATCGGGCAAACCAGTAGCAGCAGCAGTGAGAGGCTCCACCCACCTGCCCAAATGCTTCCGCACATGCGCAGAAATGTTGCGCACTCAAGCATGCATGCGCACACAAACAAACCAGTAGTAACAATAATAGAAACCACAGGGGAGGTCTTATTATTTTGAGGTGCAGGAGTCAGTGAGCGTGGTCATCTCATGCCTGCTGCTGTGTTGCAATATTTTGGGGGGGCTTATTTTAGCGCATGCACTCAAAAAGTCCGATTGGGATTATTATCCAGGGAGGTCTTATTTTCAGGGAAACAGGGTATGTGACCTACAAAAGATACAAAAGGTATCTTTTGTAGGTCACAAATCCAAATCCTCCTTAAAATTATTTGGTTTTCTTTACAGCCTACTTCTAATCTAGAAAATTATTTCAAATGTTGGGGCCTTCTAAGGTATTAGCTAACCAGTTCCAGCTCTTCCCAGGAATGTAAAATGTGTGTAGAAAACAGCTACATGATCGTGGGAAAAGATGTAGCTGCTTTAATGAGTTGCAGACTCAAAAGCAATCTTGGGGGTTATCCAGTCTGAAATTCTGCTATCCATCCAAGTGTGTATCATCTCTAATAAGCATGCCCTTTATCTCCTAAGAAAAATAGGGCCATCATTGTAAAGGGGGACAAATACTGAACCCAGCACCAAATCCAAACTTCCATCAATCCTTTGCTCTAGTTTGATGGCGAATGTATTTTCCCTCCTGTCCCCTCAGACAAAGCTAGATAAACCCAGTAAATATTTCCAAGTGGTTTAGGCCTTTGGAAAGATACAATCCTTTAAATGTGCAAAGAAATCCATACCAGCCCTCTAGTCCAATTATAAATGAAGGCTTTTGGAAGGAAAGATCACAAGACTACTGAAGGAAGCTGCCAGAGGCACAATTATAAAAGTAAATAAAATCTTGTGGCAGAAAGTTAATCTAACTAGATCTGTATCCGGAGATAAAATCCTCCTGCCCCAGTATAAACTTTTTCAGAGTTTATTCATTCAACAGCATTTTCTACATTGATCTTAATTAGTCCAGGGACTCCAGGCAGAAACAGAAATGTGACCAAAGGGAATTTTTTGGCAACTCTGCTTAAATGGGGTGAATTTGACTACTAGCAGCCCTTCCTCTGGGCTCTTAGCAGGGAGAAGCAGACTTCTTGAGAATCAAGGAGGAAGTATGCAGCCTTTCTGAGACAGAATTAGGTATTTCCAAAGAAACTGGTGAGATGTGCCTCAGCCAGAACTGGGTTTTTTTCGCAAATGAGGTTTTAGTAGGTTACAAGAAAGCTGCATAAGAAAAGAGAGAAAGAAGCAGACACCTATATTGCAAGATGTTGAATAAAAGATTGCCATGGTTCATCATGATCTTTAATTTGACTCTCAACTTATTTTTTTTCCTCAAGAGAACATTCTACTTTGTAGACAGCTGTCTAAAAAACAAGCATTAGTATAAACGCTGCCATAATTGATAATTCATTCAAGTTTAGAACTCATTCAAGTTTGAAATTCATTCATTCATTCATTCAAGTTCCAATACAGGCTGCTGCTTTCATTTCCATACCTTAACACTGAGAGGCGGAGTAAAGGTAGATTGGTACAAACGTCTGCACTAATCCCATGCCTTTTTAATTAATAGAAAGCCTCATTAAGTTCTCTGGACTTAACATTTGAGTTAACCTGCATGCATTTGTTCATTATTTCCTAGGCAGAGGGATATAAACATACATAAACATTGTCACTGTCATACTATAGGCACGCAAGCAAGTGTTCAGATTCTGAAGTTCTCCCATTCAATTCAATATGGCTATTAAAGGTAAACATTCCCCTCACACATATGTGCTAGTCGTTCTCGACTCTAGGGGGCAGTGCTCATCTCCGTTTCAAAGCCGAAGAGCCAGCTCTGTCCATAGACATCTATGTGTTCAGCATGACTAAACACAAATGGGGCGCTGTTACCTTCCCACCAAAGGTGGTTCCTATTTTTCTACTTGCATTTTTTACATGCTTTCGAAATGCTGGGTTAGCAGAAGCTGGGACAAGTAACGGGAGCTCACTCCATTATGCAATGCTAGGGATTCAAACCGCTGAACTGCCAATCTTTCTGATCAACAAGCTCAGTGTCTTAGCCACTGTGTCCCTTAATATGACTATTAGATAAAATGTAATGCAAATAGCAATAGCAATAGCAATAGCAGTAGACTTATATACCGCTTCATAGGGCTTTCAGCCCTCTCTAAGCGGTTTACAGAGAGTCAGCATATTGCCCCCAACAATCTGGGTCCTCATTTTACCCACCTAGGAAGGATGGAAGGCTGAGTCAACCCTGAGCCGGTGAGATTTGAACCGCTGAACTGCTGATCTAGCAGTAGCCTGCAGTGCTGCATTTAACCACTGCGCCACCTCGGCAAATGTAAGCAGGAAAATGGTAGGGTTCTTGTGGACAATTGAAGCCCTTCCAAAGAAATGGGAAGTTGCATCAGATGAGAGCATCACTCAAGGTTTCCACTCCATAGGCCAGTCTTTCCCACCAAAGGTGACAGATCACATCTGCCAAAAATATCCAGCCACCATTAATTCCCACCGTGACTGTCATATGCCTTTCAGTCATTGCTGCCTGGACTAGTTGCTTGCAGCTTTCTTGGCAAGTTTTTAGAAGTGGTTTCCATTGCTTCTTTGTAAAGATTGAGAGAATGACTTGCTCAGAAGCATCTAGCTGGCTTCATGTTGAAGATGGATGTTGGGAAATCCCCAGTCAGATTAAGGTAGGGGGGTCCAATAGGAAATTAGTCTTGAGTCATTGCATAGCTGCAAGAGACTAAGAACTGAACCCATCTCTAAGTTCCTTCCCAAGGGACTGCTCTCATGGGAGATTCTGGTACTATAAGTAGAACGCAATAAGGTAGTCAACTTGAACTTTTCACACGTGGATCTGGTTCCTTAGATCTGTGGTAGTCTGTCCACAACCAACCACCTGCTCAGATGCTAGTTCAGAGAAGGAGGCCATGGCAGTCCCTCGCACCTCTGGAGGAAGCCGGAGACTCTGATCAGAAAGCAGCAGGCTGAAGCTCACAGAGCAATTGGATGGGCTGCCATCTGAGTGTGGACAGCTAGAGATTCAGCTGCAACAGGTTAGCTCTGAGGCTTCAGGTGGGAAGTGAGCACAGATGCCAGCAACCAGCGCAGATGAGGAGAAGGAGCTTCCCAATCTGATAGCATGCAGGGTCAAGACAATACAGGAGCAACACCCGTCAGCCTGACTACTTGTGATGTGATAGCCCCATTCCTTGTGATAGGCTGCACCAGTGGCTTTTTAAACCACCCCCCAAAAAGGGAAATGGGGCTATAACAAAATGTCCGGTTGCTTTGCTGCATGTTCCTGTGCAGTCTTGCCTTGAATTTAGATTAGGATAGGGATGGGGGTGGGGGGGGTGGGGGTAGGGATAGGATAGGGATAGGGAAGGGATAGGGTAGAAGTAGAAATAGAAATAGAAATAACAGTTGGGAGGGGCCTTAGAGGTCTTCTAGTCCAACCCTCTGCTTAGGCAAGAAACCATCTCTGACAAATGGCTATCCAACATCTTCTTAAAGACTTCCAGTGTTGGAGCATTCACAACTTCTGGAGACAAGCTGTTCCACTGATTAATTATTCTAATTGTCAGGAAATTTCTCCTTAGTTCTAGGTTGTTTCTCTCCTTGATTAGTTTCCACCCATTGCTTCTTGTCCTGCCCTCAGGTGCCTTGGAGAATGGCTTGACTCCCTCTTCTTTGCGGCAACCCCTGAGATATTGGAAGACTGCTATCATGTCTCCCCTAGTCCTTCTTTTCATTAAGCTACACATACCCAGTTCCTGCAACCGTTCTTCATATGTTTTACCTTCGAGTGCCCTAATCATCTTTGTTGCTCTTCTCTGCACTCTTTCTAGAGTCTCCACCTCTTTTCTATGTCTTTTTTTTTTTTTTTTGCTATCTCAGATTTTGGACTGTGCTTTGCCTTCTGGACTGAGTCTGGCTTCATGGGCGTTAGTCTGATCTCGTTGGTTGGTCTTGCTTTGGCCTTCCCTTGGACTTGTCCAGTTGACTGGCTTTATCCTTTGACTTGTAGACTTGGCAGAGCAGGGAACAGTTCACTGCTGTTAACTCCCTGGGGCCCTTTCAGACTCAGTGGGAGCGTGCAGGCTCCAGTAACTGCTGGGGAATGCAAACGTGGGCTTGTATTGTCAATAAAGACTTCTTATTCTGACCGTGATGTGTGCAGGTGTCTGCACAGGGTCTGACAACAGGATTAGAATTCATGGTCTTCTAGTTTTTAGTCTGATGCCTTTGCAACTACATCAAAAAGAAAGGTCCCTATTGGGAAAAACTGGTATTGATCCATTCAGTTGTATCAAACATACAGATTGTGCCTGGTGCCTAGTCCAGTTTGTGTCTTTTCAATAACATTCAGCAGAAGGGATGTTCTCCTTTTTCGGTGTTTATCCTCCAAAAAAGTAATCCCAACTCTTATATAAAATGTTGAGTGGATGCATAAGTCAACATTACATATCCTTAGAAACAATAACCAAAAGGGTTTCTAGACTCCACATCCTATTCTACCCCCTACCCTACTCCAGGGCAGGTATTTCAGAGTTAAATGCAAAGCTATACTCAGTCAATCCCGAATAATGGGTAACAGTCTAGTTTTGCGCAGGTTGAACTTAAATCTGGTTTCCCCCAGGTCATAATAATCCAGCAACTTAATCCCTACACAATAGCTTTTGTACTGTCGTTCTTCGGTGGATGCTGCTCATTGTTTCCATCCATTTGTTATATTACTAAACCAACTCATGCATACCCAAATGTGGAGCCAGACGCAGTGAAGCTCACTCAAATGTGACTCAGATACATTTGGTTATTGCTAATACTTTGTAAGTTTTACTTCCCGTTGTGTTGTTGTGTGGTGATTCACATGTAGATGCCAATTGAGCAACTTTCTTGAGTTGGAGCAGAATTAAATTTGTGAACATTTATTTATCGGTTGGTTTGGAATAAGACGTGAGCTTGAATTAATTTATTGCATATAATCATTTTCAGTATGATATTGCATGTATGGACAATGCATATTTATGTCCTAAAATAATCCTAACCAGAAGAGGCAAAGGAAAGAAGCAACGGCTTTAGTGCAGCAGTGGGATATGACTGGCACACCCTGGTAAGGGGATACCGGTGCCTGCTGGGAGCACCAGGTACCGTTCTGGTACAATGATCCGGAGAGCCCACCCGCCCACCCACCCTCCTTACCTGTATTTGAGAGCACATGCACAGAGCATACAGTGCCTGCGCGACGGTCCGCTGAGCAGCTGGAGCGTCGCAGGCAGTAAGTACGCATGTGTGCTGCGTGCATGCATGTGTTGGACACCCGGCCCAGTTGCACCGTACCAATTGCACTGCTTTAGTGCTAGATTTATTAATAATACCATATTGTACAGGTAGTCCTCAACTTACAACAGTTCATTTAATGACTGTCCAACTGGACCAATCCAATTATAATGGTTCTGAAAAAAAGTGACTTCTGACCGTTTTTCAGACTTACGAACATCACAGCAATAATAATGAAACAAACAAAATGTTAAAAAAAGTTGTGCTATTTATGTGGTTACTTACCAAGCATATCTAAATTATATTAAAGTAACCAAAATACCTTTTCAATCACTAAGGCATGTCATAACTTTTGAGCATCCCTAATGTTTGGAAATTGAAAGTTGAAACATTTGATGCATCCTATCAACATCCCCACAACTGTGTGATCAAAATTCAGACGCTTGGCAACTGATTCATATTTATGACGATTGCAGTGTTCTGGGGTCATGTGACCCCAATTTGGGACCTCCTGATAAGCAAAGTCAATGAGGAAGGCAAGGTTTACTTAACAACCATGTTACTAAACAAATGCAATGATTCACTCAACAACTGTGGCAAAAAAAGTCGTAAAATAGGGCAAACTTACTTATCAAGTGTTCCCCTTAGCAACATCAATTTTGGGCTCAATCGTGGTCATAACTCAGAGACTGGCTATATTACATTAATAGTGATTGACACTATCTTCAAGATTTGGAAAGCTGCCTTCCGTATAGTAGGTAAAGTTCCCACGCAGTGGCAAATTGCAAAATAAAGATTTCAAAAATCCTCCATATACAGTTCAAGGATCTAATTTATTCAGGACCTTCAGCTCAATCTTTGGGGGGTGCTTGATCTCAAAAACGCTTCATAGAGGCCAAACCAAGAATCCTTGGCTTGGGCTTACGAAAAGACAGGTATAAGGCCCTGAACCATTGCATTAGATGTATATATTCTAGACTCTTTTCCATGCCAAAATATTTATTTAATTACCTATCTGTTCTCATTCAAAAGGTGAACATCCTCTAAGGCAGGGGTGTCAGACTCAATTTCATTAAGGGTCATATCAGGGTTGTATTTGACCTCAGGGGGTGTGGGGGGAAGTGGCCAGGGGGTGTATAGCCAGCTTGACATCACTCATGTTGGGGGCGCCTGTGGCCCAAGTGCTGTGCCAGGGAAAACAGGCTCCCGAGTTCCGTTTTCAGCTGTGATGGCCTCCTGCAGCCCTCGGCCAGTGAAAACGGAGCCCCTCTCCCCCAGCTCAGTTTTCGCTAGCAGAGGAACCATGGGCAGGATCTTTGCTGTTCCCAGGGTGGCCAGATCTGACCACCCCGTGGTCCTGATTCGGCCCGCGGACCTTGAATTTGACACCCCTGCTTTAAGATATTTACCTAAGAATATTGGGTCTAGTTCTGAAGTCCTCACTTAAAAAAAAGATATTGATAAGATGGAGCAACAAAATGGTGTAAGGTCTGAGGGACAAAACATATCAGGAGAGATTGGAGGAACTGAATATGTACAACTTAGAGGACAAAAGAAAAAGTGGTGACATGATTGAAACCTTTAAATAGATGAAGGGTGCGAATAAGGTTCTGGAAGGCAGCATTGTCAACATGAAGCACAAATCAAGGACATCAGACAGACAGGAGGAAAGTTCAGAAATAATGTTAGAAAGTTTTACTTCACAGAAAAAGAAGTGGGACCTTGGACCAACTTTCAGTAGAGATAGTGGGTCAGTCATCAGTAACTGAGTTTTAACCATGCTTGGGATAAACACATCTCCATCATCCAACAAAAATTAAATAATAAAATATTAGAACAGAACAGAATAGAAATAACAGAGTTGGAGGGGACTTGGAGGTCTTCTAGTCTAATCCCCTGTTCAGGCAGGAAACTATACCATTTCAGACAAATGGTTGTCCAATCTCTTCTTAAAAACTTCCAGCGTTGGAACATTCACAACTTCAGAAGGCAAGTCGTTCCACTGATTAATTGTTCTCACTGTCAGGAAATTCCTCTTTATTTCTAGGTTGCTTCTCTCCTTGATTAATTTCCATCCATTGCTTCTCCTCCTGCCTTCAGGTGCTTTGGGGATTAACTTGACTCCCTCTTCTTTGTGGCAGCCCCTGAGAAATTGGAACACTGCTATCGCGTCACCTTAGGTCAGTGATGGCGAACCTATGACACGCGTGTCAGTGCTGACACGAGTAGCCATTTGGGGTGACACGCACAGGATTTCATGCGATTCATCCTCGGCTCTTGCACGGCCGCCGAGGATGAAAGAATCTGTGCTGGAGGAACGGGGGGGGACGTGTGATCTCCCCCGCCCTCACTCACTTACTGTATCGCCGCCGCCCCTTTCTGAGCGCAGGGGCTGCTGGTAAGGTGTGCGTGCCGTGCGCACACACGTCATCAGCGCGGCGAGGGAGGACCCGCAGGAGAGGAGCGCGGGAACAGTGCGCGCCTCTCTCCAGTCAGGCCGGCACAGAGAGTCTACTCCTGGGACTGTCGGTTACGACCGCACCACAGCAGGGAACAGCGGAGTGCCAACGGGAACTGTGAGCGCCATTAGCAGCAACTATAAATTGCGCAAAATTATGTTTTTGTCGAAGTGACACACAACGCGAGTTATGCTCGATTTTTTGCCGATTTTTGACACACCACACCAAAAAGGTTGCCCATCACTGCCTTAGGTCCTTCTTTTCATTAAACTGGACATACCCAGTTCCTGCAACTGTTCTTTATACAGTATGTTTTAGCCTCCAGTCCCCTAATCATTTTTGTTGCTCTTCTCTGCACTCTTTCTAGAGTCTCAACATAATAATTAAAAATAAATTAACGAGAACAAAAAAAATGAACTCAAAGGGCAGACTGAAGGGACTACTAGGTCTTTTTCTCCCATCAGTTTTCTTACTTTCTAAGGTGTTAAAGAAAGGTTATAATACTCTTCCATCCTTGGAACTTTTGTGTCCATATTCAAACAAAGTTATCGTAACAGCCGCCATATATTTGCCATATTATTTTTATGCTGGCACTCTAAGCTAATAACTCAGCTGTCCCCTTGAGCTGGTAGAGTATTTTTTTTAATTATTATATATCAGTTCACTGATACCCCCATGAAGTTACCGTAGCTAAAATATGTTCCCTTGAAGTTACCAAAAGGAAGCATTGGGTTTGAACCTGACCTGATTTCTTTATTCTGTCATCAGTCTCAGTTTATCATTGCATGTATTTGTAAGTAATTTATTTGTGAATGAATACATGGAAATTGAATGAGGCTTAATTTATCGTGAGCAGCAGTGTCACTTTCAGACACAAAAGACAGTGCTTGTATTTTCTGTGCAGCCGGCAACATCAGTCTGTTAAACTTTTCATGGGAATGTAATTTCCCATGTTAGTTCTCGACTTCCCACTGCAATTGAGCCCAAAATTTATGTTGCTAAGTGAAACATTTGTTAAGTGACTTTTGCCCCATTTTACGACCTTTCTTGCCATAGTTGTTAAGTGAATCATTGTAGTTGTTAAGCTGCTAACCAACGGTTGTAAAGTGGCTTCCCCATTGACTTTGCTTGTCAGAAGGTCGCAAAGGTGATCACATGACCCCCCTGGGGCACTGCAACCGTCATAAATGTGAACCAGTGGCCAAGCATCCGAATTTTGATCAGTGACCAGGGAGATGCTGCAATGATCTTAAGTGTGAAAAATGTCATAAAACATTTTTTTCAATGTTGTTTAACTTTGAACAGTCACTAAACGAAGTGTTTTAAGTTGAGGACTATCTGTATTAGAAGATTATTATTTTTATTTGGATCCCCTCCTAACATTGTCCTTGTTGTGGCCCACCAGCAGCCAGCAGAGCTGGCAGCAGATTCGGACAATGAGGAGGTTGGGGAGGAACATGGGCTACTCCTGGAGTCTGGGGAAGGCTTTGATGAGGGCTCTGTGTCAAAGGCAGAGAAGGGGCCAGGGCCGTTTGCAAGTTATCAGCTGCCTTCAGAATCAGGCATCAATGAGGCAGACGAACAGCTGGAGCCTGTTCCCAGTGTGCGCATGCGCAGAGTTACCTGATGAAGGGAACAGCTAAAGAATAGGGGTCGACTTGGAAGTAAGGCCACAGATAGACGATGAAAGGCCCCTCCCAGAGGAAATAAAAGAGGAGCGAAAGGGGAGTGGAGTTTGCAGCAAACAATTCTTGCTTAATTGGGACATGACTCTCCGAGGCTCCTGACCAAGTTTTGCAGATATCAGCCTGTCAGTTCTCCTAGCCAGATAAGGTCTGTGACTGTAAATCCTCTCTTGAAAGACTTTGCTGGATGTGAATGAGCAGACTTCACAGTCAATTAATAAAAGGGTTTTTTTGTCGGGACCAGGAGTTTGCTTCATGCTCTTAGGAAGCCTAGGACAGAACAGTCCTTTCTGTATATCTACTTTTGAGTTCTGCACAAACAAAGATGGCATTGTTTTGAAGGTGTAATGATTACACTGGTTTCATGCTTCATTGGTTGAGACAGATGAATTTCTGCTATATTACTTTCCTTCACCAAATATAAGGTACTGAAATGTTTTTTCTAAACATGTTTGAGGTCTTCAGCATTGAACTGATGACACCTATCATGTTGGTCAGTAGTCTTTGTTTAACCTGATATTGTTGGTGACAGAAGACATTTGGATTGAAAAAGGAATTTTTCATAGCCATATCTCTACCCAATATATTCACCAAATGAGACGCTTTCTCTTTGTAAATATGGAGAACAATAAGATTAATGTATCATTCACATATTACTTAATCTTAGCTTTCATTGTTCCACAAGTGCAAATAACATTGGCAAGCAAATTAGTACAGATACCTCAGCATGAGAGTTTTCTCTAAACCAATTTTTCAAATTTTCTGTAAAACAATTCTCAAAGAATTATTTCCCTTCCACTTGTTATACATTGAGAACTGCATTCTAAATTCATCTTAAATTTTCATAAGAAGTGTTCCATATTTCTATTTTCTTGCCTCTCTAGGCACAAACAAGGATTATCTCAGTAATAGGCTGAAGCCTTTTGGAGCAAAATGTGTGGTATGTCAGGATTCCATAGGAAACACAACTCCAAGGCTTGGTAGATTCCTCAAAAAACAGTTTTATTGGATGTATCATATTGGCGCAGGCTGGTGAAAACCAACTTTGATTGTTCTTGTGGTTTTCACCTAATTAAAAGTAAAAGTTTTCTCCTTCCCCAAATAATCACATGGTCCAATCAAAGCCTCATCCGGTTGCCTAGTAACTTCACTCTTCCTCTCTCTGACCACCTGTGGGAATGTCCTTTGTTCTCAAGAGAAAGTATTTTGTTTTGGCTACAAACTATCACTGTTCCCCCCTCCCTATCCCTCAGCTCTAGTGTGGCAACACTGAAGCCTCAAAATGGCCTCAGTCAGGTGAAGTATTTTTGACTTGTTGATTAATATCATGTTTTAATATCTTCACCATCATCATAGTCACCTTATCATCTAGTTTGCAAATCAACCTGGCATAGTAGGAAAAAGGGAGGTTGGAATACTCAGCATACTGGAAAATCATGACAGACAATTAGACCTGTCTATCCATTTGCTCCTTGCTATCTGTTTGGTTTGGGGTGTCTCATCTTGTCATCTGCCATCCTCACCAGCCATCCCCATATCTGCCCTGCCACTTAGGAAGGGGCCTCATAAAAAATAGTCCCCATAGAATCTGAGAATATGAGACTTGGGAGGAAATTTTAGTCAAGACTTTGCTCAGCATTAAATCATCCTTAAAACATCCCAAAACGTTTAAGCCCTGCACCCTTACCCCATTGGAAAGCCTCCAACATGGGGGAAACGTCAATTGTTGACTGCCGCAAACTCTTCCATTGCTTCAAAACTCGTTAGCATCTGGATGTCTGTTACATTCAGCCTAAATTTCATTTCTTTTAATATGAACTCAATCATCCATGTTGCAGTCAGGATACAGAGAGAATACTTTCATCTTCTGTTGCACATGGTAGGTTTTTCAATGTTCATACCTAGCTATTACATCTTCTCTTAATCTTTTGTATACCTTTGTTCTTTTGTAAATAGCAAAGATGCAGCTGCCACAATGGCAAAGGACAATATTAATATGAAGTGCTATCAGTGTTCATATTTTGACAAGCATCCTACCATATGGATTACCAAAAACCTCTTCCCAACTTCCTCCAAACACAGAGCCAGTGTTCCCTCTTCTAGGGCAATACACACAGTTTGGAACAGTTTGGCTGAGTAGGTAGTAATTCAGCTGGACATGTGCCCGAACTGGTTCTATCAGCAGAGCTGTAGGTGCCACCATCTTGTTTTTTTGCTTCTGCACATGCGCAGAAGCAATTTTTTTTACTTCTGCGCATGTGCGTGTGGGTGCGAAGCGTGAATGGGCGCAAAGCATGCTTGCCCAAAGCGCATCCCTGAGCAAACCATCAGTAAAAGAAATCAGAACCCACCCCTGAATAAACAACAAGCAAGGGTTCAAGTGACATTCATATCAACCTTGAAAACCTCTCTCCATCCCCAAATGGACCGCATATTTCATGTCATGTTTGATGCCCTAACTCAGATCTCCCCTAGCCAACCTGTTCAGTTTGAAGAAGTTTCTTGGATAAGCAGCAAAACATTTCAAAACAGCAAAAATAAATCCAGTTGCCATCACTCAACTTCCAAACAAGTCTATATGGATGACTGACAATCTTCTTCGACATATTCTTACAGTTGTATTTTCCTGAATAATTTATTTCAAGTATGATGATGATGATGATGATGGTTCGTCACACAGTCAGCCAGATGTTCAGACTGGATTTGACATTTTTGTCTACCTGTTGAGTAGCCCTTAACACCTTGAAGGTGTTACATATATTGTTGCAGGATGTAAGCTGTTCTGAGTAAAGCTTCCTTTTGCAATTGACTGAAGGTGAATTTGTCAATGCCAATGGTGCTCAAGTGGTGATCCAGTTGTTTGTGGATTGTATCCAAGGGACCTATCACTATTGGTATTACCTTTGTTGGTTTTTGCCACAGTTGTTCTATCTGCAGGTCTTTGTATTTTGTTATCTTCTCCAGTTCCTTCTCTTCTAGTCTGCTGTCTCCAGGTACTGTCACATCTACTATTCAGACTTTTTTTTTGTCTTTATGATCTACAGTTGTTAAGTCTTGGGGTGTTATGTGGCAGGTGCCTGTCTGTTTGAATTCTATAGTCCCAGAGCAATTTAGCTTCTTCATTTTCTATGATTTTTTCTGTTTTGTGGTCCCCTCACTTCTTTTTGTATGCAAATGATATTTCTTTCAGATCTTCCAATGTACCATTGTTGCTACTTTGTCAGGCCATTGCTTGTAGTCAGTCTGTGTGATCCTTATTAGTATTATTAGTAGTATTAAAGATACAATACAATAGCAGAGTTGGAAGGGACCTTGGAGGTCTCCTAGTTTTCTGCCTAGGCAGAAAACCCTATACCATTTCAGACAAATGGCTATCCAACATCCTCTTAAAGACTTCCAGTGTTGGGGCATTCACAACTTCAGGAGACAAGCTGTTCCACTGATTAATTGTTCTAACTGTCAGGAAATTTCTCCTCAGATCTAAGTTGCTTCTCTCCTTGATTAGTTTCCACCCATCACTTCTTGTTCTACCCTCAGGTGCCTTGGAGAATAGTTTGACTCCCTCTTCTTTGTGGCAACTCCTGAGATATTGGAACACTGCTATCATGTCTCCCCCAGTCCTTCTAACTAGACATACCCAGTTCCTGCAACCGTTCTTCATATGTTTTAGCCTTCAGTCCCCCAATTATCTTTGTTGCTCTTCTCTGTGCTCTTTCTAGAGTGTCCACATCTTTTCTACATCGTGGTGACCAAAACTGAATGCTGTATTCCAAGTGTGGCCTTACCAAGGCGTTATAAAGTGGTATTAACACTTCACGTGGTCTTTATTCTATCCCCCTGTTTATGCAGCCTAGAACTGTGTTGGCTTTTTTGGCAGCTGCTGCACACTGCTGGCTCATATTTAAATGGTTGTCCACTAGGACTCCAAGATCCCAATGTGTTGGCAACAGGATTGCTAAAGTCTGCTGGTGTTCTTTTCTCTTGGAAGATCCATGATCTGCCATGAGTCCGTCACTTAGAGCAGTGATGGCTAACCTTTTTGTTGTTGGGAGCCAAAAATGCAAGCAGGCGCCTGCGATTGTGTGCATGCCGGCACCCATAATGCAAAATGCACCCCCACACGTGCATGGTTGCACAACCACCCCTCCCATGCTCCCCCTTCCCATGTGTGCTGCACTGCTCGTCTCCAAACTGAGCTTGGTATTTCCTCCGGGGGGGGGGGGGCAGAGGAGGCCGTTTTTGCCCTCCCTAGGCTCCAGGAAAGCCTCCGGAGTTTGGGAGGGCAAAAAACGGGCCCAACAGGCCTACTGAAAGTTAGGTCTGTTAGGCCCATTTTTCGCCCTTCCCAGGCTCAAGAGGCTTTCTTATAGTGTGGGAAGGAGGCCCTCCAGAAGCCAGAGATGGATCATTTCCGAACTTCCAGTAGGCCCATTTTTTGCCTTTCCCATACTCCAGAGGCTTTTCTGAAGCCTGGGGAGGGTGAAATGGCCTCCCTCTGCCCCCCCGGAAGTCAGAAAATCTGCTGGCCGGCATGTGCACTGGAGCTGACGGCTCGCATGCTGGCAGATATGGTTCCACATGCCACCTGTGGCACGCATGCCAGAGGTTCACCATCAAGGCCTTAGAGTGACATTAGACACTGTAAGTGGATGATTATTTTTTGGGCATGAAAAGTGGAGGGGGGGTTTCCATCATCTCCCCCCCCCCCACTCAAACAGCAGAACATCTTCAGGCTCTGAGGGAGAAGCAAAGGGGACAGAATAATCAACTGTAAACTTTCGTTCCAAGACTGCATTTGGCCCATCATGAGACCCAATGTGTCCTTAAATCATATGTTCTGCTCAGCTGTCCATAGTACCCCTTGTGGGTACTCTGAATTAATACCACCATCATAAATCGTGCTAGCTATCTATGGAAGAGACTATATATTTCCTATTAACTAAGCAATCCCTCGAAACCTAACAGGCAACTAAATATTGTTAAATCATGATCTAATAAAGTTTAAATTCTGTGTCAGGGTTCCAATTAACACCCCAAGATTCCAGGGCTCGAAGTTCCTCAAAGTTCCATTTTATTAGAGATGTCATTTTGGCACATCTGGGAAAACCCGACTCTGAAAGGCTCCAGGTTTTCCCCACCCAAATGAAAGGCCAAGCCCCTGCCCAGCACCCACATGGCCATCACATGGCCCAATCAGGCACCGCACCAACTAGAGATGCCTCCCAGTCATATTCCTCCAGGTACAGGGCAAGATGTTCTGAGAAAGGAATGTAATTTTGACTTATATATATCTCCCATACTCCATATAATCCCCTCTTCCCATTTTCCCACAGCATTGAATGTGGCAGGTCGGAAGGCCCAATGCAAAAGATGGCTTTCTGACATCCTGATCGATTATTCTCATATTGAAAGGCAATTAGCAACATATTTCTCCGTGTAATAGTTTAGTCTTTATTACATGTTTTGTTGCTTGGGGTTCTGGCTTATGATGCAAAATAAAATGTGAAACTCAACAGCGTGTGTTTGTTTTCAATTACCGATACTCAAGCTTCATCATGACCATCCGTATACAATGAAAAATAATATTGGATTCCATTGCATTTGTATAAAAACAGCATTTTGTTGGAGATGCAATAAGGTCAATACTTCTTTAAATCACATGTTTTTACAATCTTTCCCATGTACCAACTTTTGGGAGAAAGTCGTGGAGTGGATAAATATAATTGTGCAGCAACATCACTAGATTTTGATGATCGTTTTAGACTTTTGAATTACATAGCACTTGGAATTTTACAACTGGACAATGTAAATGGTTTCTCTGTGCCCTTATTGTGCCCCAAAGATGGACATTTCAACATTGGAAAGATAAACATACATCCCCTTTCACTCAATGGGTTGAGCATCAGATTGCATTTGTCACTGTAATGGCAATGTGGAAGATCATTATTATTTTGAGGCATTCTGAGCTAGCCTGCTTGGATGTTTTTACGCTGCTTACTCGAATAAAGGAAAGGGAGCGAATCTTCAGACAGCACCAAAGGTGTGAAAGTCTCAGACTTTTGATTTCTATCCTGGAGGTACCATACTTTTTGGAGTATAAGACGCACCCCCCCCTAAAAGAGGGTGAAAATTTGGGTGCATCTTATACACCGAATGTAGCCAACAATGCAAGGCACAAAGGAGGCGATGGTCTGTGGCAATCCTTGCAGCCTGGAACTGATTGGGGGTATTCCAGGAGGCCGATCCACCCGCCAATCAGCTGCTCATGCTGAATCAGGCTGCAATAATGTGCTGAAGCTGACCTGGCTGTTTGCTACTTGCTGCAAGGACATGTCAGAATTCGTAGCAGCAATCACATTCAGAAAGCACACACAAGTAACTGATTCAGCAGGATTCAATAACTTCTCTTTATATATAACAGAGCACATTAAGTAAATATACACTACGCCAAAAGCAGATTTTCCAACGTGGTAGTTCAGCAGAGGAGAGTAGTTTCACTTTTAGTTTTAGATATCAGCACAGCATGCAGCTTTAGTAAAGAACAAGCCACGCCTTGGCTCCTTGCTGTCACCTTCCTTGTTGCTCACACAGCAAATACTGTTTGTTTCCAAATAGCCCTCAACTCTCTCACACACTGACAGGATGCTAGCCAGATGAATACCATGGAAGCTGGTAGGCAGAGACAGAATATTTTTCCCCTTATTTTCTTCTCCAAAAACTAAGGTTCATCTTATACTCCAATGCATCTTATAGTCCAAAAATATGGTAGGTACTATCCAGTCAAGGTCAGGTCTTGGAGTCTCCTGATCCTAGGAGGGCCATAAAGTCATGGTGCCAGGTTTTGCTAAAAAGTTGTTGTTGCACAGAATCAGCATTGGGTATTGCGCACCCTTGGTTGTCCAACCAAGCACCTTGAAAAGGTGCTTTTTCAAGAGGCAACTGGACTTTCTGGATTTTCTTTGAAGACATTTCACTTCTCATCCAAGAAGCTTCTTCAGCTCTGACTGGATGATGGGGAATGGAAGGATTTATACTCCTTGCAGACAGCTGGTCATTTGCATTCTTTGAGTGGGTCATGAAGGTCACGTGGAGGTTTATCTGTGTCATCAGGGTCACCTGAGTGGTGAAAATGGGTGTGGAGCCTTCTTGGAACTGTTGAAAGGACTGTGTTGTAAACTGGAGATAGGTGATGTTGTTTCCCTCTCCCTCTGTTGAGAAAGTGCTGTTCAATTTCGACATACAGTAGATGGGTTCGTTGACCCCTCTTTCAAACCAGCGATCCTCTCTTTGCGATCCTCTCTTTCCAAAATGTGGACTTTGCTGTCTTCAAAAGAGTGACCTGTGTCTTTCAAATGCAGATGGACTGCTGAATCTAGTCCTGGTGTGTTTGTTCTCCTGTGATGTGCCATGAACTTATGAAGTGGTTGTTTTGTTTCCCCCATACTAACTTCTTGGATGAGAAGTGAAATGTCTTCAAAGGAAAACCAGAAAGTCCAGTTTCCTCTTGAAAAAGCCCCTTTGGGACAACCATGACCTGGATGACTGAGAATCTCCATAGACATGTCCACCCTTCAGGTATCCCTTTCTGGTATTGTAGGAAGTTAGCACCCACCCCTTTCCTAGAAAAATGAAATATTTTAGGAAATATTAAAAGGGCAGAATATTTCCCCCTAAAAGGGAGGCAGAAACTCACACACACCCATCTTTGTCAATGGGCTATTAAGGCCTGAGCCAATCTATTATACAGGCGCAGTGGTTAGGGTGCAGTACTGCAGGCCACTTCAGTTGACTGCTAACTGCAGTTCAGCGGTTCTAATCTCACCGGCTCAGGGTTGACTCAGCCTTCCATCCTTCCGAGGTGGGTGAAATGAGGACCCAGACTGTGGGGGCGATATACTGACTCTGTAAACCGCTTAGAGAAGGCTGAAAGCCCTATGAAGCGGTATATAAGTCTAACTGCTATTGCTATTGCTATATATCAAAGATCTACTTCCTTCAGACATAGCCATAATAGGAATCCCAAAGTCCTTTCATTACATCATCACCCAGCAAGTGTCAACCAAGTTTCAGACTCAGGACCACCTACAGAGTTGCCCCTGAATGGGAGTCTGACAACCAATCAGAATACAAGCTGAAATTCAAAAGCCCAGAGAGGGCATAAAACTGAGGCATCTCTGCCCCTTTTTTTCTTTGCCCAAGATCTTGAAGCATGATCCTGTCCACCATTAAAACCATCTTTCCAAGCAGCCACCATGTTTTCAGTGTCTTTTTCCCCACTTGGAACTGAACCGAGATGGACATTTCTTCCAGCATTATTAAGGTGCTCCTGAGAGCTTGTAAGAGATTTGGGTATCATCTTGCTTAGTGTGTGTGTTTTATAATGCTATGCTTTTAACTCTGTTTGATTGAGCTAATGTAAAGTTTAAAATCCTTTCTATTTACTGGTATGCTTATTGTATTTGGATCAAAAGCAATTTCCTAGGTACCTGATCATTGCCTTGACACTTGGCAAAACAGCATCTAAGAGCAAGTTGCTTACAGATGTAGATTTTATCTGGACAAATATGACAAAATATGAGACTCATTTTTTACAAAACAAAGTAAAGGTAAAGATTCCCCTCGCACATATGTGCTAATTGTTCCCAACTCTATGGGATGGTGCTCATCTCCATTTCAAAGCTGAAGAGCCAGCACTGTCCAAAGAGGTCTCCATTGTCATGTGGCCAGCATGGCTAAATGGCAAAGATGCACAGTACACTGTTCCCTCCCCACCAAAGGTGGTTCCTATTTTTCTACTTTCATTTTTACATGCTTTTGAACTCCTAGATTGGCAGAAGCTGGGACAAGTAATGGGAGACCACTCCATTATCCAAATTCGAACTGCCAACCTTTCTGATCGACAAGCTCAGCGTCTTAGCCACTGAGCTACTGTGTCCCGAACTTTTTTTCACCAAAATACAGAAGGTTAAAAAAACATGATCGTTATATAAATGTATTAGAAACCTGATGTACCTGAATAATAATTATATTCAACAAACTATATATAGAATTGTAACTATTTACTGCTAAAAAGATATGCCTTTTTCTCCCTTTTTGTACTTTTTCACTTTTTTTAAAAAAAATCTGTGTGTCTTTTTCTTTGACAATGTGTGTATTTTTAATTTTGTGTTTTGTTTGTTCCTTTGTTGGGTCATTATTTTAAAAACAAAAAAGAATAAATTTTAAAAGAAGCTTCATCAAAGCTTCTAACAAAAAAAAATGCTTTGAAATGAAGAGCTTGTGCCAAAAACTAACTTTACACTTATTCTCTGGCAGAAATGGAGTTTAATTATTTTCATTGAATCAAATTTTGGAGCGAGTCGAAAACAAGGAAGTCTAGATCCCATCCATAAAGTTAGTACCTTGCGTGTGTGAATATATTATATATAATGCTTTAAACTGTCTTGAAACTATGGAATGTTTGCCACTTAACTGTCAACTCCAAAGGCAGCAACCTACAAGTCTAAGTAACGAATAATTGGAATGTGCAGATTCATGCATCTATGTTTGCTCAGACTACATGTCATGTTGACTTAGTGTAGCTGGTGTTATCTTTGACATCATTTCATCTATTGTTCACACCGCAAAACTATTAACAAAAATATTCATCATTCAGCGGTACAAAAATGTAAAACGATGAATCTTCCATGTGGCTGACAACAATATTAGTTAATGTCCTCTTTCTGCTTTTCCTAGTTGCTAATGCAAACAAAAATTATAGTTGTGCGACAAAATAATCAACTTTTCCCAGAAGAAAACAGTTTTCCAGCCATTCTGGTGATAAGAAAGGGGCCATAAATCTCCATCTCCACTCCTTGTCCAATGGAGATGTATGTATGTATGTATGTATGTATGTATGTATGTATGTATGTATGTATGTATGTATGTATATATATATATATATATATATATATATATATATATATATATATATATATATGTATACATATAGACATACACATACATATACACATACATATACATGTGTGTGTGTCTGTGTGTTTGTATGTATGTATGAGGTATTCAATTTTCTATTTGATTTTGTCCACAGCGCCAGTGTTTATTTGGTATCTTCTTATAATGTCAGTTAGAAATCTGGATTTATTTATTAATTGATTTGCTAGATATCCAACCTATTCTCCAGAAACTCTGTGGGTTACTCTGGCTTCTTCTCTCTTTATGTCCACAAAATTCCCCTGTAAGGTAAATTGGGCAGAAAGAGTGAATAATTGGCCCCCAATCCCTTGTGTTTCCATGGATCTGTGCTGGTCTGTGACCGAATAAAAATTTGATGATGGTGGTGTTTCCATGGATCACGGTGAACTTGTATTAGTCTAGTTCAATATCTTAAGCAGTACAGTATCTTAAGCAATACAAAGACACCTTGAAAGCCTCCTTCAAGTCCCTGGAAATTGACACCATGTCCTGGGATACCCTGGCACAAGATCGATAAATATGGCACAGCAACTGAGAAGGTGCTTTTCCTCAATCCCAGAAAATTACAACGTTGAATAGAAGAAACCTGGAGCACACTGACCAGGTGAGCAGAAACAGAGATAGGCACTCCCTCAAATGAATAGGCTCCATGCCAGGAAACCTTAATCTTAATCCAAACTGGACTTGAAAATCTGCTGATAACTGATGCAGCAACTACAGAAATGGGATTCATTCATTCATTCATTCATTCATTCATTCATTTATATTTCATGTTTCTAGACTGCTAATCTCCCTCAAGGAGAAGCTCTGGGCAGTGTACAATATAATCGGTATATAGAATAGAATAGAATAGAATAGAATAGAATAGAATAGAATAGAATAGAATAGAATAGAATTCTTTATTGGCTAAGTATGACTGGACACACAAGGAATTTGTCTTTGGTGCATATACTCTCAGTGTACATAAAAGTAAAGATACATTCGTCCCGAATCATAAGGCACAACACTTAATGATAATCATAGGGTACAAATAAGCAATCAAATCACACTAGGAAACAATCAGTATAAATCATAAGAATACAAGCAACAAAGTTACAGTCCTGCAGTCATAAGTGGGAGGAGATGGGTGATAGGAACGAAGATTAATGGTAATAGTAATGAACCCTTAGTGAATAGTTTGACAGTGTTGAAGGAATTATTTGTTTAGCAGAGTGATGGTGGTTGGGAAGAAACTGTCCTTGTGTCTGGTTGTCTTGGTGTGCAGTGCTCTATAGTATTGTTTTGAGGGTAGGAGTTGAAACAATCATATAAAACTAACGATAAAATATTAAGATTAATTTATATTTAAATTATAAGATTACAACATAAAATTTCAAAGAGGTAAAAATAAGAATTCCAAGATGATCATTTAACATTACCGTATTTGTGTAGTATAAGACACACCGCAGTATAAGATGCACCAAGGTTTTGAAGAGGCAAATTTAAAAAAAAGTTTTCGCACTCTGCAGACCTCCCCAAAATGGCCCATTTTTCACTCATTTCTGCCCTCCCCAGCCCCCAGGAGCTCTCTGAAAGCCTCCTGCAGGCTCTGCATGGTTATTTTGGTGAAGGGGCAGGATTTTGGGATGCAAAAAATGCTCTATTCAGTGTATAAGACGCACCCAGATTTTCAGCCTCTTTCTTGAGGGAAAAAGGTGCATCTTATACTCCAAAAAATACGGCAATTGATAAAATGGAGAGAGGGCTCTCATGGCACAGAGCCCAGGTTTTGCCCCCTTTATGGAAAACCAGGAGAGAGGGGGGCCTGCCTCATCTCTGGAGGAAGGCAGTTCCATAATGTGGGGGCATGGCAGAGAAGGCTCTCTTCCTAGACTGCAATTCTGACTCCCCCCCCCGCACACATATATGCTAGTCATTCCTGACTCTAGGGGGTGCTGCTCATCTCCATTTCAAAGCTGAAGAGCCAACGCTGTCGAAGACATCTCCGTGGTCATGTGAAATGTGTCTTATGGTTGAATTAAAAAGTGATTGATTCAGTGGGGAGGTGTCAGGAACTCCTGCACTGTTCTAGAGATACGAGAAGGAATCTAATCTACATGTAGAGGGGCCCTAAGAGGCTTAGCCAAGTTCTTGCCGCTTTACCTCCATCACCAACGAAATTGACATGACACAAACCAGGTTGGTGGTACAGGTAGTCTTTGACTTACAACTGTTCATTTAGTGACCACTCAAAGTTACAGCAGCACTTTAAAAAGTCACTTATAACCAGTGGTGGGATTCAACATTTTTTACTACTGGTTCTGTGGGTGTGGCTTGGTGGGCATGGCAGGGGAAGGATACTGTAAAATCTTCATTCCCTCCCTATTACAGGGGAAGGATACTGTAAAATCTCCATCCCCTCCCACTCCAGGGAAAGGATACTGTAAAATCTCCATTCCATCCCCATTACAGGGGAAGGATACTGTAAAATCTCCATCCCCTCCCCACTCCAGGGAAAGGATACTGTAAAGTCTCCATTCACTCCCCACTCCAGGGAAAGGATACTGTAAAATCTCCATCCCCTCCCCACTCCAGGGAAAGGATACTGTAAAATCTCCATTCCCTCCCCACTCCAGGGAAAGGATACTGTAAAATCTCCATTCCCTCCCCATTCCAGGGAAAGGATACTGTAAAATCTCCATCCCCTCCCCACTCCAGGGAAAGGATACTGTAAAATCTTCATCCCCTCCCCACTCCAGGGAAAGGATACTGTAAAATCTTCATTCCCTCCCCACTCCAGGGAAAGGATACTGTAAAATCTCCATTCCCTCCCCATTCCAGGGAAAGGATACTGTAAAATCTCCATTCCCTCCCCACTCCAGGGGAAGGATACTGTAAAATCTCCATTCCCTCCCCATTCCAGGGGAAGGATACTGTAAAATCTCCATTCCCTCCCCACTCCAGGGGAAGGATACTGTGGGGGCATGGCAGAGAAGGCTCTCTTCCTAGACTGCAATTCTGACTCCCCCCCCCCCCCAGCCTCTTAGTTTCTGTATTTTAAACCAGAGTGCTTTCCAAGTTGCTTCCAAAGGTAATTCCTTGCAGAGTGGATTATCATAGTCTGTGGCAATGGAGCTGCAAGTCATTATCCCAAATGGTTGATTAAACTAAATAAAAATTCCCATCTCACAACTTTTATCTTGCAGTCCTGTTTCTTCAGAAGCAGAACCATCCAGAGCCATTTTTTTTTGTAGTTGACACTATGCCAAGGTGAGAGTCTGTCTTGCGGGGAAGTCTGAAGTTTGTTTTGCTCAATCTTTTGCACCCTCCAAATACCAGGGAAAGATTTCATAGTCTCATGAGTTTTGGATTGCTATCACATACTAATGAGACTTCACCCTAAGTTAATGGTTGACTTCTCTTAGTGGTGCTATGTAGACGTTGAATAGCAAAGGGGAGAAAATTGAGTCCTGATTCACATGGAAGAACCATAAACTCTGGTGCTGTCCAGATAACACCTCAAGATGTTAACTCTGACATCATGCAAATGCTGTCCAGGTGGGTGATCTGATTAGAATTTTGGAAATGTGCTTTGTCCTATCTGTTCCTCCTTAGGAAGTTCTGGTTCACCCTGAAGAAGATCTCTAAAAAGCATCTGTAAACACAATATGTATAAGGGATCGGCATATTTTGCTAGTCTTCTGGAAGTAAATGCTCAGCTCCATGCAGTCGCCCTGACTCTGCCCCGAATTAAGGGATTAGAGAGTCGTAAAAAGGAAGTTGACACAGTACATACTGCACCTGCAGTAGGCATGTATCTGTGATCAATTGAACTTTCACTTTCAACATCATCACTCCAAGAATCTCTTTAATCATTTCAAACCTGCAACTCCTCAGTAAACCATGGAGTGACTCAGGATCTGAGAGGGAGGGAAAGGAAGAGGGAGAGAGAGGAGGGAGAGAGAGGGAGGGGGAGAGAGGGAGAAAGAGGAAGAGATAGAGGAAGGGAGAGAAAAAGAGGCAGAGGGAGGGAGAGAGAAAGAGGGAGAGAGAAAGAGGGAAAAGGAGGGGGAGAGGAAGGAAGAGAGGGAGAGGGAGGGAGAGGGAAGGAGAGAGGAAGAGGGAAAAGGAGGGGGAGAGGAAGGAAGAGAGGGAGAGGGAGGGAGAGGGAAGGAGAGAGAAAGAGGGAAAGGGAGGGGAAGAGGAAGGAAGAGAGGGAGGGAGAGGGAGGGGAGAGAGAAGGGGGAAAGGAGAAGAGAGGGAGAGAGGGAGGGAGAGAGAGAGAGAGAGAGAGAGAGAGAGAGACTCAGGAGCAAATTCATCTAACACACTACCATCTCTATATTCCATAAAACATTGGACAAATGGTGCACCATCCCCAAACACTCATAAAATCAGCTGAATCTATTAAGCATTTGGAGTAAATAATCCTAATTGGTCCTCTAAGAAATCAGGATGCCAAGAATATGAAGCTTGACCAGAAAGTGATTTGACCACAGCAAAAATTAATGACACAGATTCTGCTCTAGAGTGAACGCTAGGTCTAACATGTTCACATATGGATAAGGACTAAAATAATTTAGGACAAGCATATGGTTGCCATAGGTGCAATTATATTCTGAGCATTTCTGGACCTCACCCCAAGGTATAGAGGTTGAAATATTTCCAGCCCTTTAAATACAGATGGTGAGGGCCTTAGCACTTAAAGATCCATACAATTAAACATTGTCCTCCCTAAAATAAGGGATGTGTCAATTATACACTTGTACTGTATAACATTATATTACTGGGTTATATGTGTATCAAAACTGCAGTTTTCGGTGGCAATACTACACTAATAAATATATAATTCTGGGACTGAGTAATAGTTGCTCATGAAACAAGAGAGAGAAAGAGAGAGAGAGAAGAGGAGGAGAAAAGAAAGAATGAAGGAAAGTAAGAAGTTAGGAAGGCAGGAAGAAGAGGCGGAAGAGGATGATGATGATGATGATGATGATGATGATGATGATGATGATGATGGAGATTACCATATATGGGATTATATGGGAAATCAAAAGAAATGGCTAATAAGAGACATGCACTCTCTCATTATTTGCTTCCTCCTGTGTTAGAAGGCAAAGGACAGTTTTAACATGAGATTTTGGCTCCGTCATACTCCATCTCTCTGGGTTAATAATCAGACAGGCCAACAGGATCAAAGTTCTTCTGTAATATCAACCCCAGATCAAACAGTAACGTTGGACTTGAAACTGTCAGGATGAAATCATCAGCCTATCAGAATAGTGCAGTCAGGTGTTTGAATGTTTTGGAATTTTTATGTCAGAGTTCTCCATGGTAGACTGAAACCAATTAGTAAAAGGTAAAGGTTCCCCGCACACATATATGCTAGTCATTCCCGACTCTAGGGGGTGCTGCTCATCTCCATTTCAAAGCCGAAGAGCCAACACTGTCGAAGACATCTCTGTGGTCATGTGGCCGGCATGACTAAACTCCAAAGGCGCACGGAACGCTGTTACCTTCCCTCCAAAGGTGGTTCCTATTTTTCTACTTGCATTTTACATGCAACTGCTAGGTTGGCAGAAGCTGGGACAAGTAACGGGAGCTCACTCCATTACAGGGTGCTAGGGATTCGAACCGCTGAACTGCTGACCATTCTGATCGACATGCTCAGCGCCTTAGCCACTGAGCCACCGTGTCCCAAGATTGAAACTAATTAGACACTCCAAAAAACCCCAAAAACCTCCAATAAGTACGTTTTATTGCGGAAAATCTAGGAAAGCCATTACAATTCCAACACTTGCTGTATCTCAAATGCAAGTATAGTTTATGGAGAACTCCATGTTTATATGTTTGGGCCTCTTCGTCTCTCACCAGCAATGCAACAGACTCTTTTGGGTGGGAAGCTTCTGTTTCCATCTTTCTCTTGTTTTGGTAACGGACAGCTCTGATAGCAAATTGGTTTTTTTCCCTCTGACTGTGGGAGAACTGACGCTTGTGCTCAGGTACTTTCCAAAGCAGCAGAACATTTTACATATCCAACAAAATAAACACTTAAGCTGTTTGGCTTTACAGATATGGTATTCTTGTCATCCAGGACAGAATTAATGAGTGCAATCATCCTCCATTTCTATAGCTGTGTACCTCAGATACATTAACCAGACTATAAAATATTCTCTGAAACATGTACAGAGCTGGTTCCGGTCCCTGCCATTAACAATCAAGCTTTCCTTTACATTCAACAAGTCAAAGGAAGACTGCCATTCATTAGCATGCTTTGTTAAGGACTCACATGGAAAGGCAGGAGGAAATGTAATTAAATTAATGTTAATCCCGCTTCAATCCCCAAAAGGTAAAGGTTTCTCCTGCCAATTGTGTCCGAATCTAGAGGGAAGTGCTCATCTCTGATTTAAGTGTAGAGAGAATAACAGAGTTGGAAGGGGCCTTGGGAGGAAACCGTACACCACTTCAGACAAATGGCTATCCAACATCTTCTTAAAGACTTCCAGTGTTGGAGCATTCACAACTTCTGGAGACAAGCTGTTCCACTGATTAATTGTTCTCACTGTCAGAAAATTTCTCCTCAGTTCTAAGTTGCTTCTCTCCTTGATTAGTTTCCACCCCTTGCTTCTTGTCCTACCCTCAGGTGCATTGGAGAAGAGCTTGATTCCCTCTTCTTTGTGGTGTTGTTCCAAGATGCTTCTGCATGACTATATGCTAAAGGACGCTGTTACTTTCACACCAAAGTGGTACTTATTAATCTACTTGCAGTTACATGTTTTTAACTCTAGGTTGGGAAGAACTGGAGCAAGAATGGAAGCTCATCCTGTTATGCGGTACTAAGGTCTTACATTGCCAATCGTCCAGTCATCAAGTCCAGCAGTCTTAACCATGTGTAAAATAGCCCCTATTAATCACTATTTTTTCTATAATGAATTGCTCCTGCAACAGGAATTTACTGAGATGTGCATGACATGCTATATAGCAGCGATGGCGAACCTTTTTTGGCTCACGTGCCATAAGTGGGGGGAGTGCAGGGGGGTTGTGTGTGGGCGTGCCACACCCATAATGCAATGCGCACCCCCCCCAGTGCCCATGTGCACACTACAGGCGCTCCAACATTTTTTGCATGCTTTTTTTCACTCTCCCCAGGCTCCAGAGGCTTTATAGGAGCTTAGGGAAGGCGAAAACAGCTTCCCCCCACGGAAGCCCTCTGTAGGCTTTCAGGGACCTTCAGGAGGCTTCCCTGAAGCCTCCGGAGCAGTCAAAATGACCCTCCAAGCAAACCGGAAGTCTGTTCTCGAATTTCCGGTTTGCCCGTAGGGCTGATTTTTTGCACTCTGGAGGCTTCATGGAAACTCATGATGCCTCCGGAGGGCCTCCTGGGGGGGCTCTTTTCACCCTCCCCAGGCTCCTATAAAGCCTCTGGAGCCTGGGGAGGGTGAAAAATGGCTTTTAAAAAGGGTGAACTCTTTTTAAACTGACAAGGCTCCGCATGCTACCTGTAGCACGCGTGCCATAGGTTCGCCATCACTGCTATATAGCTAGATGATATAGAAGGTATAGAGATGATAGATAGATAGATAGATAGATAGATAGATAGATAGATAGATAGAGATAGATAGATATAGATAGATGATAGATAGATAGATAGATAGATAGATAGATAGATAGATAGATAGATAAGAGAAAGAGAGAGAGAGAGAGAAGAAGAAGAAGAAGAAGAAGAAGAAGAAGAAGAAGAAGACGGGGTGGGGGAGGAGGATGAGGATGAAGTATAAGGAGGAGGATGGGAGGAGGAGGAGGAAGAGAAGGAAGACGAACATCAAGAGGAAGAACAACAAGAACAAGAAGAAGAACAAGAAGAAGAAGAAGAAGAAGAACAAGAAGAAAATCTTTTGTAAAAATGTATGGAAAGTTACATGAAAATTGATAGAGAAGCCAAAAATGTAAATTGGCTCCAGGCAAAATAGGTGGCATATAAGATGAATGAATGAATGAACGAATGAATGAATGAATGAATGAATGAATGAATAAACAAACAACCAACAAACCTTCACAAATTTTGAATAAATGGGGGTGACTGAACCTTAACATTTCTGGGGCTCAGCTAAACTCCTCTTGTTCTGCAAAGAATTGGCTCAGAAGCAGAACTGGAGGAAAACATGCTCTGCCCTCTGCAGTTAGACAGGAGATACCCTTTCTTCCAATAGTTAGAACATGGCAAAAATGGGGGAAGAGTCTGGTTCCAGTCAAAGAAGTGGGGCTATAAACTCACTTAGAAAAAAAGAGGCTGAAAATCTGGGTGTGTCTTATACACTGAATACAGCATTTTGGGTTTTGCCTCCCAAAACCCTGCCCCCTTCACAAAAATGGCTGTGCATAACCTTTAGGAGGCTTTCAGAGTGCTCCTGGGGGTTGGGGGGGCAGAAATGACAAAAAACGGACCATTTTTGCTTCTTTTGCCCCCCCCAAAGCCCCCAGGACCATGCTATAAGCCTCCTAAAGGCTATGCATGCCCCCTTTTAAAACAAAAAAACAGGGCAGTTTTTGCGGAAAACGGGCAGTATTTTGCTCGTTTTTGCCCCATCTCCACCCACCTGGAGCACTCTACAAGCCTCCTCCTAAAGGCTATTAATGCCCTTTTTTTGGAAACAATAACCGGGCCTCTTTTTGCAGAGTGCAAAAACTTGTTTTTATTTGCCTCTTCAAAGTCTTTGTGCATCTTATACTCGAAAAATACGGTAAGCTTGAGCCAGCAGTGTGCTACAGATGCCAAAACAGCTAATGCAATGCTGGACTACATCAACAGAGGTATAGCGTCAAGACAACAAGATAGTGCTTTGCACACTAGGGATAGTGCCTTCAATTCAGTTCAATTCAATTAAAAAAAAAGATGTTAAGACCCTTGAAAAAGTGTACCGAGAAGAGTAATAAAGAAGATAAGGGGCTGGAGGCTAAATCGTAGGACACACAACTGAGAGAACTTAAGTATGTCTAGCCTATTAAGTGTGTGTGTGTGTGTGTAATAGTTCTCTTCAGGGGTGGGTTGCTGCTGGCATTACTGCTGGTTTGGCATGCAAAAAGGTCTGTGCATGCGCAAAATGTTTAAAAAATTACATTTCTGCAATGAAAATTGTCCTGTGCATGCACAGAACCGAAAATCAAAATGGTGGCGCCGGAGAAGAACCAGTTTGGGGGCGTGGCAGGCCTGGGTCGCTGCCGGTTCCAGTGACCCAGGCCACCAAGTTATTACCGGTTCAGCTGAACCGGTCCAAACCGGTAGGAATCCACCTATGGCTCCCTTCCAGTACTTAAAGGGCTGTCACAGAAAAGAGGGGATTGACTTAATCTGTAGGGCACCATTGGGCAGGACAAGAAGTAATGGATGAAAGCTTGTTAAAGAGACATCCATAAAGAGAGGTCCATAAAGGGGGTGTGCATAAGTGCACCAGCATGCCTACAGTCCCTGTCCTACTGTCCCCATTTATTTGTACTCATTTTCTTTGTTCACGTGCATGTTTAGACTTATACATGTTATCTTGTACATGTTTGACAAACCAAATAAATAAATAAAATAAATCCAACCTAGAAGCCAGGAGAAATTGTCTGAAAGTGAGATATATTAATCAATGGAATTGCTTGCCTCCATCAGTTGTGGATGTTCCATCACTGGAGGTTTTCAAAAATAGACTGGACAACCATTTGATTGGGATGTTGTAAGGTCTCCTGCCTTGAGCGAAGTGTTGGACTAGAAGACTGCTGAAGTCCCTTCCAGCCCTATGATTTTCTGATTTGATAAACCATCCATGAGAGGTGGCTGTCCACCGTGTTTCTGAAATGTTCCAAAGATGGAAAACCCACAACTTTTATAGGTCGACTATTTTGTGTTGTTGTTGTTGTTGTTGTTGTTGTTAGTTGCAAAGTCATGTCCAACCCATTGTAACCCTATGGACAATGTTCCTCCAGGTCTTTCTGTTCTCTTCCATCCTCTGGAGTCCATTTAAGCTCACATTGACTGCTTCGGTGACTCCATCCAGCCACCACATTCTCTGTCATCCCCTTCTTCTTTTGCCCTCAATCTTTCCCAGCATTAGGCTCTTCTCCAGGGAGTCCTTTCTTCTCATTAAGTGGCCAAAGTATTTGAGTTTCATCTTCAGGATCTAGCTTTCTAAAGAGCAGTCAGGGTTGATCTCCTCTAGGACTGACCGGTTGGATCACCTTGCAGTCCAAGGGACGCACAGGAGTCTTCTCCAGCACTATAGTTCAAAGGCCTCAATTTTTTGGCACTCAGCCTTTCTTATGGTCCAACCTTCACAGTCATACATTGCAACTGGAAAAACCAAAGCCTTGACTATATGCACTTTTGTGCAGGGTGATGTCTCCGCTTTTTTGTATGCTGTCTAGCTGACTATTTTGTAGGTAGCAACTATCGTACAATTCTTAGCACTAGAAAGTTCTTCCTTAGACTGCCATGAAATTTAGATAGCGGCAACATATACTTCTTTACATTCCAGCCAGTTAAGAACTATTTTTTTCTAACCCTAGATTCAAAGTACATCTGGGGGAGAGGGATGATGGATAGATTGATTGACAGGCAGGCAAATAGACAAATATAGATAGTGACAGAAGAAAGAGAGGAAGAGGGGGTATAATTGTATGCATGTGCATGATTAAGTCTCTCAGACCAACCTACTTTACCTGAAATTACTGTACTGAGATTAATTAGGAAGAGAATCTCTTTTAGGTTGTCTTGACCTATGAGTGAAAAGGTGGGATAGAAAATGCATACATAAATAAATTGTTGTAACTCGCAGTAAGCCATTTTAAGGATCTGCTGCTTGGAAAGAAGGTGTATTTTATTTTTATTTTCTTTAAAAATAAATAACGCTACTGGCAGGTGCTATTCCTGTCTAATAAATGAGAGCCGTACAAAAAGATGCTAGGTTCTGCAGCTGAAAACCAGAGAGAGCTCAGCTACTTGTATCCACATTTCTGCGGCATTCACACATGCATTCCTTCATATCTGGACTATCTGTCAGTGTAAAAGGTTCCTTGCACAGCTCGGAAGAGTATGAGATGTGTAGAATACTAAAGCAACCAGATGCCATTTAAATAAAAAAAATAGACGACTCTTGTGAATTCCACCTTTTGCGAGCACAAAACATTGCGTTTAATCAGGGCTTTGGGATCTACTGATCCTAGAATGCTAAACAAAAACTACCAAGGTGTTGCAGTCATTGGAGTAATCTGTTCTGCAGTGGCATGTACCAACAAAAGGTAAACTAGCTGAATTTTAGTTTATGAATGGTTTAGCGCAGGGGTGTCAAACGCAAGACCTGGGGGCCGGATACGGCCTACGGGTGCTTAGATCTGGCCTGTGGGCCCCCCTAGAAACAACGGTACCTCTGCCAGCAAAAACTGAGTTCCGGAGGGCCTCATGCAGCCCTCACGAGCTCCGTTTTTTCTGGCAGAGCGCTTGGGCCAGCACAGGTGCCCCTGACATGAGTAACATCAAACTGGCCACGTCCATACCAGGCCCCCAAGATCAAAACACAACCCTGATGCAGCCCTCAATGAAATTGAGTTTGACACCACTGGTCTAATGTGATTTGTCAGCATTCCCCAACATTTTCCGGGTTGGTGACCCGGTGTGGGGAGGGAGGGGAAGAGAGGATAGTTTTGTGCGAGGAGCAGGTGCGTGTACATACGAACACACAAAGCTTCAATAGTGTGAGTGGTGAGTGTGAGGGGAGCCCCCAGTCCCACCGTCTGTTGCTTGTGCAGGTCGGGCTGCATACATGTGCTCCAGAAGTGGGTTCCTATCAGTTCAGCCCAGTTCGGCTGAGAAGATAGTAACTCAACCGGCCACGTCCCTGAATTGGCTCTTTCAGCACCGCCGTAGGCGCAGCCATCTTGTTTTTTGCTTATGCAAATGTACAGAAGCAATTCTTTTACTATTGTGCATGCCTGCATGCGCAATGTGTACATGCACCCAAAGCACCTCCCTGAGCGAACCAGTAATATAAGAAGCAGGAACCCACCCCTGATATGCTCATACTGGCCCTTGGCTCACACAGTTCAGTTGCAAATAGGCTGTAGCCCAGTGGTGGGTTCCGGATCCCGTTCCAACCGGTACAGTTGGAACGAGCCCGGCGGCGTCCATAGGGACGCACGCAGCATGCCCATGCGTCTTACTGCCTCCGCGAGCCTCTGCGACGCTCCACCTGCTCCACGGAGCATTGTGCAGGCGCTGTATGTGCCATGTCCGTGCGTGGAAGCGCAGAAGCCTTAAAAGACAGGTAAGGAACTCGGGCGGGCAGGTGGGCCCTCCAGAGCACCCTACCGAACGGTATCCGATGCTCTGGGCAGGCTCCGGTACACCTGTATCGGGGCGTACCGCCTACAACCCACCACTGCTGTAGCCCAGGAATGTGCCATGGCCCAAAGGCTGGGGAACCCTTGTAATATGTAACCCAGCAAGAAGAGTCAGTGGGTCTTCTGTAAACACAGGTAATCCTCAACTTACAGGTAGTCTTTGACTCATAACAGTCCATTTAGTGACAGTTCAAAGTTATAATGGCACTGAGAAAAATGACTTTTCACAATTTTTCACACTTAAACCATTCTTCTTCCTCTTATGCCATATCAGTCATTGGACAATGGCAATCATGTTGGGTGATCCTATTTTTATCAACAGCCACACCCAAAAGGTGCTGCTGAGTTTTGTCCAAAGCCGTCGCTTAGATTTTGAAGCCACGATGTTCTTCTTCTGCTTAGAGCTCATTTGCCTTCAATCTTTCCTTGGAGGATTAAAACCATTGCAGCATCCTTAGGGTCATGTGATCAAAATTTAAGCGCCTGGCCACTGACGCATATTTATGACGGTTGCAACGTCCCCAGATCATGTGATCACGTTTTCTAACCTTCTGACAAGCAAAGTCAATGGGAAAACCAGATTCACTCAACATGCTACTAACTTAACGACTGCAGGGATTCACTTAACAACTGTGGCAAGAAAGGTCATGAAATGACCTTAAAACCTGGCTGTTCCGACAGGCCTGGGGCTAAAGAGCTTTTGCCCCCCCCCCCTCGAATGGTATGGTTGTTGTGTGCTTTTAAATTGTGTATTGTTCTGCTCGTCTTTTTTATCCCTTATCTGTACCCCCTTCCCTGACTTGGATTGTGAGCCACCCTGAGTCCCCTTCGGGGAAAAGGGTGGCATATAAATGCAATAAATTCAATTCAATTCAATTCAAAATAGCAATAGCAATAGCAATATAGCAATAGCAGTAGACTTATATACCGCTTCATAGGCCTTTCAGGCCTCTCTAAGCGGTTTACAGAGAGTCAGCATATTGCCCCCAACAATCTGGGTCCTCATTTTACCCACCTCGGAAGGATGGAAGGCTGAGTCAACCCTGAGCCGGTGAGATTTGAACCGCTGACCTGCTGATCTAGCAGTAGCCTGCAGTGCTGCATTTAACCACTGCGCCACCTTGGCTCTATGCAGCAAAGTTCGCTTAACCACTGCCTCACTTAGCAACAGAAATTTTGGCCTCAACTGAGGTTGGAAGTTGAGCACTACCTGTATAACCATGTGTTTAGCGACTGTTTGAAGTTACAACATCAATGGAAAAAGTGACTCACCACTAATTCTCACCCTTACAACTGTCGCTGAATCCCCATGGTCATGTGATCAAAATTTGGGCGCTTGGCAACTGGCATGTATTTATGATGGCCGCGGTGTCCCCAGAGTCACGTGATCACCTTTTGCAATCTTCCCAGCCAGCTCCCGATCAACAAAGTCCGGGAGTGTGAACTCCATCCGCTTAACAACTGTGGTTATTAACTTAACAACTGAAGTGCTTCACTTAAGAACCCTGGCAAAAAAATTTTATATAAAATTGGGTGTGCCTTGCTTAACAACAAAAATTCTAGCCTCAGTTGTAGTCGTAAGTCTTCAGCTAGCTCTGTTTCTTTTCTCTTCTCCTCTTTCTTAAACCCCAAAGAGATTAGCAATATTCATTCTCTGTAACTAGACCACAGGAGGAAAAATATTCCAGTTGCTAAGCAATGAATTTCAGTCCATCACTTTATGCAATAAATATCCAGTGAATTAGAGGAGAAGCTATTCATAGCAGAAACCTGAACCTTAAAAAGTTATTTGAGTTTTATTGTAGGGAGAAGTTGGGAATTCCAGGTTGTCATTAAAAGCAGTGATTGTTCCACATAGTAGAGACATCACAAGGACACAAAGTAGGAAAGAGAATAAGGTGGTTATCGCTTTATTATAGTTCAGTGTAGGGATATATTAAACTTTCCTTTTAAAAAAGGGTTGTGCTAAAAAAAAAAAAAAACTTATGCAAGAGCCGGTATAGTCAATAGAGAACTCTGACCCCACAATACCTCTGAGGTCATATTTTTATATTCATGCTAACTGATAACCCAGCATTGGCCGGGTATTTATTTATAGGGGGGAAATGTCCAGACCAAATGTAATATCTAATGTTGGGTTTTTCCCCTTGCCAGAGGCAGCCCACTTGGGGAGTACTGTGAAGCCATTACTATGGCAACTCCACTGCAATGTACAGTAGAAGCCAATATGGCAGTACGACACAACAGGCTGTATCTTAACAGAACAGACACACCGAGGGCTGTTAGGGATGTGTTCTGCCCCCCCTCCATCTGGTAATGAACGCAGACACAGGCTTAGCTGTTTGCCACTCTTTATTCACAGCAATTATAATCCTGTTGGCTGAAAGCCCAGACACGACTCATTGGCAAGACGTTGGCAGCAACCCAGACTCCAACAGACATGGGAACACAAGGCAGACCAGACAAGGAGTTCTCCAGATTACTACGAACCATTGTGTCCTGCAAAAGGTCTCCTCCCAAAGTCTCTTCTTATATACTCTCTTGGGAGGGGCCAAGCCTCAACCACCTGGGCTGGATTATCTCTTATGAGTCTGTCGCCATAACTGATGCTTCCATTTCTCCGCCCTCCGTTGCCTGGCGTCAGGGACAAACTCCCTTTGATCTTCCCCAATGCTCCATGCCTCAGGCGCCTCCTTTTGGCCAACCAGCCTCTCTGCTTCCTGCTCTGAGTCTGAACCCTGCCCAGGGTCCTCCACATCTTCCATAGCAGACTCATAGGGGTCCTCGCTATCGGAGTCCATTGGCAGCTCCAACAGCTCCTGCTGGGCCACAACAGAGTGCCTTACCCCCACAGTATTTTTCTCCAGAGGGTACAGTCATGTGTGTACCAAGTTTGGTTGAAATTGCTCGAGGCTTTCTAGAGCTTTGCTGGAACATAATCTATATATAGATTCCTTGACACATTCTGGTGCTTCCTTTCTCCATCTGTGTTGTGTCTTCCTCCTTTACAAAACTGGGGAACAAGGAAGCAAAGTGATGTCTGTTTAGCAGCTGCACCTTTGTCTTGTCTGCTTGTATCAGTAAAAAGGACACTCATCTCTGTGTAAGCAGGCAAGAAGTCAGCTTAGGGTGAGCGGTAGAGTCTTGGAAGTACAAGCAAGGATGACTTCTTGTATGTGAAGTGCCCTCTTTTGTTTGAAGAGCTTTTCCTCAGCTGAATTCCACTTTGGACTGTGAGCCCCACTAAGACTTGAAAGCTGATTGGATGACTTTGGCCAATCACTAGGAGACTGTATTTCTAGTCCCATTTTAGGCATGAAAGCCAGCTGCATAATTTTGGGCTAATCCCAGGAAATAGTGAGTTCTTGTCCCATTTTAGGCATGAAAGCTGGCTGAATGACTTTGGCCAGTCACTAGGAGACAGTGAGTTTTAGTCCAGCATGAAAGCTGGCTGGGTTGATCTCAATCCACTCAACTCATTTTATGGGATGAAAGGAAAGTAATAGATGTTTGCTTTTGCATCTTGGAGCGAAGGGAAGGGACGCGACAAGCGGGTATGCAACAGCAACCTTTATTGAGAACAGAGTGACTACGATTCAACGTGGCGTGGTTCGCGCCAAACATTTATACCCCCGGGTTTGAACGAGGAGCCAATGGGGCGTCGAGTAGCTCGACCAATCGGGGCGAGGGTTGAACCGGCTCCGCCCGGGAACCAATCAGAAGGGGAGTCCTTTATCCCCGCGCTTGTATTTCCCGCGCTAGTATTCAACACCCCTCCCCCCCCTAGTCAAAGAGTTCCCTTAGGAGGGCAAACATAGTCTTGTAAGTAGGTGGGACGGCGACGTTCTCGTCCCGACCTTCGTAGCTCCCCGGCGGTTGTCGTCGGGGGGGGTGCCGCCGGCGGAGGTGTGTCTGTGGCGGGGCGGTGACTCTGCGACGCGGTCTCGAGAGATAGCGCTGGCCCCCGGCCCTGTGCCCAATGTCCATTTGTCCGGGGTGGCGTCTCCGTGGCAACAGGAGTGTCCGACAGCGGCCCCGCGCAGTCTGGTTGGGGTGTAGGTTCAGAGTCTCGATAAGGGCTTCGAGGAAGGGAGTAGCCGGGTGAGGCGCGTCTGTCCGAAAAGTTCGTATCGGCTGGTCCCCCGTTCCCCGGGTGGAGGCGGTCCATTGGGGGGGAGGTCATCGAGGGTGGCTCGTGCTGAGAGTGGGTGTCTGAGAGGCTCGGGCCGTCTGTTTCCGTGGGGAGGCGTCGCCTTAATTGGTCCACGTGGCGCCTCCATTGTGTTCCGTCGGCCAGAGCGACCCTGAAGGAACAGGGGCCGGTCAGAGCTGTGATGGTTGCGGGAACCCACCGTGGATCCCCAGAAAAGGAGCGGGCCCATACAGGATCCCCTAACTTAAACGCGTGGGAAGGGAGGGCCCCCAGGTTGCTCGGCAGATCCCCTGCGTAAAGTGGATGGAGCCTGTCTAGGGAGGTTCGCAATCTCCTACCCATCAAGAGCTCCGCGGGACTTTTATTAGTCGTTGGGCAGGGTATGGAGTGCTGGCTCAAGAGGTAAGCTGCCACTCTTTCTTGCCAGTCGCCCTGGTCCATGCGGCCCAAGGCTTCTTTGGCTGAGCGAACTGCGCGCTCCGCCCGGCCGTTACTAGCTGGGTGATAAGGGGCTGTGGCTGCGTGTCTGATTCCTTGTTCGGCCAGGAATTCTTGGAACGTGGTGGAGGTAAACTGGGGCCCATTATCTGAGACTATCACATCTGGTAACCCATGGGTGGCGAACATCTTACGAAGGGCCCTCACTGTACTCTCTGCTGTGGTGGAGGTCATGATTACCAGCTCTACCCACTTGGAGTAAGCATCGACTACTATCATGAAGTTTCGGCCGTGGAAGGGGCCGGCGAAGTCAATGTGTAAACGGGACCATGGGCCTCTAGGGATTTCCCACTCCCGGGGGGCGGCTGTGGGGGGATTCGGCCTAGAGTTTTGGCAGATCCTGCAGCGGCCTACGTAGTCTGCAATTTCCGAATCTAGCAAGGGCCACCACACATAGCTACGGGCTAAGGCTTTCATTCGCGCTATGCCTGGGTGGTTTTTGTGGAGTGCGGGCAGGATTCGTGCCCGCAGGGCTGTGGGAATCACTACCCTGTCCCCCCAGACAAGACAACCCCCGTGTAGGGCGAGTTCTGCTTGTCGTGCTTTAAATGGTCGGAATCCTTCCGCTACCTTTTCCGTGGGCCAACCCCTCAAGACCCATGAAGCTACTTGGGATAGGATGGGGTCGGCCTTTGTGCAAGCTGCGACGTCCGTGGCAGAGACGGGGAGGTCGGATTCGGCGATGGACAAAATAGAGAGAGCGGGCACGTGGGCTGTGTCCGTCTCTGGCAAGGGGCAACGGCTCAGGGCGTCTGCGTGCCCTAGCTGCTTACCCGGACGGTATAACAGCGTATACGAATACGCCGTTAGGAACTCCGTCCAGCGTGTCATGCGGGGAGACAAAATGGGGGGGGGTTGGCTTGTCGCCTGCCAGTAGCCCCAGGAGTGGCTTGTGATCCGTGACAAGGGTGAAATTCCTACCATAGAGGTAGTCATGGAACCGCTTAATGCCGGACACTGCAGCCAGGGCTTCTTTATCGATTTGGCTGTAGTTCCGCTCCGTGGAGGAGAGTGTCCGGGAATAGAAGGCTATGGGGGCCTCTGAGCCGTTCGGGAGGGCATGGCTCAGGACCGCCCCTATGCCATAGGGAGAGGCGTCGCAAGTCAGAACTAGGGGCATCCTGTCGCTATATTGAATTAGGACTGCCGACGAGGTCAAAATGTCCTTTATAGCCGCGAACGCGTGCGCTTCACGGCTACCCCATTGCCAGGCCGCTGACCGGTCAAGCAGTCGGTGTAGCGGCTCGGCCAGCGACGCCTTGTGGGGAATAAACGGGGCGTAGAAATTTAAAAGCCCCAGGAACGCCTGCAATTCCGCCCTAGAGGTGGGTGCAGGTGCGTTCTTGATGGCGGCAACTTTGGAAGGAGTGGGGTGGATGCCTTGGGCATCAATGAGGAAACCCAAGAATTCTACTTTGGGAACAGCAATTTCGCATTTGCTGCGCTTTAGTTTCAGTCCTGCCTCCCTAAAACGTGTGAGGACCTCCCGCAGTATTTTCAGGAGTTCCGAGTGGCAGGGGGCTGCGACCAGGACGTCGTCGAAGTAGGGAACGACGCCTGGGAGCCCGTGGAGCAACCGCTCCATGAGGCTCTGAAAAATCCCCGGGGCAACCGAACGCCGAATTGGAGACGGCGGCAACGGAAGGCCCCGCGGTGGGTGACGATGGTCTGGGCTGTAGCCGCATCGTCGTCTACGGGCAGCTGCTGGTAGGCCTGTGCCATATCTAGCTTGGCGAAAATGCGGCCTTGCCCTAAGGAGTGGAGTAGGTGTTGCACTACGGGGACCGGGTATGGATTTGCCTGCAGGGCCAAATTGATGGTCGACTTATAGTCGGCACATATTCTCACCGATCCGTCGGGTTTGACCGGGAGGACTATGGGGGTTTCCCAACGGGCGTGGTCTACGGGCTCGATTACCCCCTGCTCTATAAGCTTATCAAGTTCGGCGTCTACCTTTGCTCTCAATGCGAAGGGGACCCTGCGTGCCTTCAGCCTAATGGGAGCGACCTGGGGATCGAGGCAGAGGGAAATGGGGGTGCCCTTGTAACAGCCCAATTTCCCATCGAACACATCTGCGAACTCGTCTAGAACGCTATCTACGGTGAGGGGAACTACCCTGTGCACCCCCTCTATGGTGAGGCCCAAAGCGGGAAACCAATCCAACCCAAGGAGAGCGGGCAGATCGTTCCTGAGGATTAGAACTGGGAGTTTCCCCTTAAAGTCTCCGTATTCCACTCGGATGTGGAATATTCCTGCCGTGGGAATCCCCTTTCCCTGGTAGTCTAGGAGGGAGACCCCGACGGGGCGCAATTTGCTCTGGGGAACCCCGGGACAAAGGCGGGAAAACAGGGCCCAAGATAGGAGAGAACGGGAAGACCCGGAGTCCACCTCCATTCGACAAAGCTGACCTTCGAGACGGACGGCGGTGCTGATTTTGCGATCGCCGGCGGGAACGTGGGAAGCCTGGTAGACCACGCAGTCGGCGCTGGAGGGCTGGTAGGTTGAGTGGCAGTCCTCAGCTCGCCTCGCAGGACGTGGCTGTTGGCGGCGTTGCGGTGCCTGGCGCTGGTCGCTGGGCTGCATGAACGATGGGGCTGGCACGAGAGCCCGGCAGACCCTGGCGAGGTGTCCTTCTCCTCGGCAGCGGCGGCAGACGGCAGAACAGAACGGGCAGGATGTGCGGCTGTGGCGGCCGCCGCATCCGCGGCAAAGTGCGTTTGAGGCTGGCTGAGCTGGCGTCGGTGGTTGCTGGTGTGGCCTCCGCTTCGGCTGCGTCCTCATTTGTCCGACGGTTTCCTCCTCCTCGTCTTCAGCAGGAGAGAGGTCGTCGACGAGGTTCGTCTGGGTGGAAGGCCCCGCGGCGGTTTGCGTGGGGGTTTTCAGCTGGAGGCGTTCGATGTCGGCCGTGGATTGTTCGGAGAGCTCCGCTGCTCGTGCGGTCTCCACGGCTTGCACCAAGGTGATTTTGTGGTTCCGGAGCATGCGGCTGCGCAAATGTGCGTCGCGGACCCCGCATACAAACTGCTCTACGAGGTTCTCCTCCAGGTCTGCAAAATCGCACTGGGCGGCCACGGTGCGCAAAGCCTCTAGAAACTGGCTGATGGATTCGTTGGGCTTCTGCACTCGGCGGCGGAAGGTGAAGCGGCGTGCGATCAGAGAGGGTGAGGGAGCGTAGTGGTTCCTCAGCCTGGACATCAGCTCGTCCCACCCGAGTTTGTAGGCTGGCCTCGGGGCGGCCAGGGCTCTCGCAGAGGCGAACATGGAAGGCTCACAGCAAGACAAGAAGAAACTGCATTTCTCCTCGTCGGTCTGTGCCTGGTTCCTCGATGCGATTAAGTAGCACTCGAAACGCTCCATGAAGCCGTCCCATGATTCTCCGGCGGATCCGAATGGCGCGAAAGGAGGAAGCGCTGATGCCATCGTGGTGTGGAGCCGGAGAGGGGAGGAAGAGGACGGAGAATTTTTTTTTGCGTTCGCTGCCGGAGTTCTCAGCCTGAGATAGCGTTCGTGCTGATTCAGACGCGGTGGCAGCTGGCTCGTTCTACTCCGTGGTCGCGGGAATCGGGATCCCACCTTCGTCGCCAGTTTTGCATCTTGGAGCGAAGGGAAGGGACGCGACAAGCGGGTATGCAACAGCAACCTTTATTGAGAACAGAGTGACTACGATTCAACGTGGCGTGGTTCGCGCCAAACATTTATACCCCCGGGTTTGAACGAGGAGCCAATGGGGCGTCGAGTAGCTCGACCAATCGGGGCGAGGGTTGAACCGGCTCCGCCCGGGAACCAATCAGAAGGGGAGTCCTTTATCCCCGCGCTTGTATTTCCCGCGCTAGTATTCAACATTTGCCATTTTGAGTTCTTTTTAAAAATAATAAAGATGGGATATAAATAAATAAAACCCACCCCTTTCCAGCATGCAGAGAGTCTAACTAAAGTATTCATGAAAGGTAACTTCTAGTCCAGTTATTCTCAATTTTGATAACTGACTGGGGTATTCTGGGAGCTCAAGTCCTTCCATATTAAATTTGCCAAGGTTAAGAAATACTGATTTAGTCTGTTCTTAAAAAACTGCCAGAAATGGTGAGCCTACATCCTTGGTTGTTACCTTCCAAAGTGATTCCTTGGTAGTTGCTACCTACCAAAGTGATTCCTATTTTTCTACTTGCATTTTACATGCTTTCGATCTGCTAGGTTGGCAGAAGCTGGGACAAGTAATGGAAGCTCATTCCATTACGTGGCACTAGGGATTCGAACCGCCAAACTGCCGACCTTTCAGATCGACAAGCTCAGCGTCTTAGCCACTGAGCCACCGCATACCAATCTTATCTTCAGCAAATTTTTCTTTGTATTGCTTGTGGACTGAGTTTCTCTGCTCATGGAAAATAGATTTGACTCTTTTCCCTGTGGATTCCCTTCACGTGTCTGAATATGGCTGTCATGACTTCTTCAAAATTCCCCACTCCATCCTATTCTATAAACGGATGGCTACAAGTTTCTTGACCATTTTCCTTAGCCTCTTCTGAACCCTGTCTAGATGGAGAAGGAAAGAGAGGCTTTCAAGAAGCAAAGAGACAAGTTAAGACAGCCCAACCAGAGGAAACGCTGCCAGCCTGCCTTTGAAATGTGTCTTATGGTTGAATTAAAAAGTGATTGATTCAGTGGGGAGGTGTCAGGAACTCCTGCACTGTTCTAGAGATACGAGAAGGAATCTAATCTACATGTAGAGGGGCCCTAAGAGGCTTAGCAAAGTTCTTGCCGCTTTACCTCCATCACCAATGAAATTGACACGACACAAACCAGGTTGGTGGTACAGGTAGTCTTCGACTTACAACTGTTCATTTAGTGACCACTCAAAGTTACAGCAGCACTTTAAAAAGTCACTTATAACCAGTGGTGGGATTCAACATTTTTACTACTGGTTCTGTGGGTGTGGCTTGGTGGGCATGGCAGGGGAAGGATACTGTAAAATCTTCATTCCCTCCCCATTACAGGGGAAGGATACTGTAAAGTCTCCATTCACTCCCCATTACAGGGGAAGGATACTGTAAAATCTTCATCCCTCCCCACTCCAGGGGAAGGATACTGTAAAATCTTCATTCCCACCCCACTCCAGACAAAGGATACTGTAAAATCTCCATCCCCTCCCCACTCCAGGGAAAGGATACTGTAAAATCTCCATTCCCTCCCCACTCCAGGGGAAGGATACTGTAAAATCTTCATTCCCACCCCACTCCAGACAAAGGATACTGTAAAATCTCCATCCCCTCCCCACTCCAGGGAAAGGATACTGTAAAATCTCCATTCCCTCCCCACTCCAGGGGAAGGTTACTGTAAAATCTCCATTCCCTCCCCACTCCAGAGGAAGGATACTATACAACCCATGATCCCCTTTTGCAACCTTCTGACAAGCAAAATCAATGGAAAAAACAGATTCTCTTAATAACCGTGTTGTTTACTCATTTAACAGCTGCAGTGATTCAGTTAACAAATGTAACAAAACTAAGTCATAAAACTCACCTAACAAATTACTCACTTAGTAACATAAAGCTTGGGCTCAATTGTGGTCTAGGATTATCTGTACTTAATTCTTGGATTTCCTCCATAAAGAGTCCACATTACAAGCATTCCTGTATAATTAAAATTGTAGTATTTCACCAAGGCTTTGGGTTAAAGTTATATTGTTTTTATTCTGATTTCCCCTGATGATTTAAGTCCTTCCCTTCCCTGTTTTTTAAGCAGGTCATTAACCCGCTCTTATCACACTGATTATATTCACTTATTATGTATTTTTGAAAGTTTTTTTTTCTTTTACCAAAGCAACCTATAGTCAACGGGGAACTCGGGCTTAGAAACGTAATTATTAAAGCATTTTAGCAATGTATAAATCGGTGCTAGTGCATTTTAACTGGGTGACATAAAGATGCTGACAGGGGCTTGTCAGCTGGAATCTTTAGAGATGGTTTATATAAAAAAGCAGCTGGAAATAAATGGGAGAATGATCCTTACACATTCACACTGACTTGGTTTGTTTTCTGTACAGCAAAAACGCAACGTTGCAAGCTTAGAGGACAGAAACAGCCCTTCTGAATCCCAGTGTTCCTGTTTAACATGGCTTAATTGGGGTTTTCTGTCTGTAAATTGGGGGCTGGGGGGTGAGAATAAAAATACACCTCTTGTTCCCAATGCTGACAACATAATCTATGTATTCATTCCAGTGAAGCAGTTTAGAAAAATGAACAGCTGTTATCACCAGGTGGAATTATAAATTTGGTGTCCAAGAACTTTCACAATTGCATGAGTTTTTGACAAAGCTTGAGTTGCCACAGAATTGCTGGAAAACAGACAAGCTACACAAGACTCGTTTTACATGAGGAGAGCTAATCCTGACTGGGGAGCAGCACCCAAAGCAAGCCAGAAATAACCCTTTGTTCTCCTCACAACATTGGAATGCAGGCCTGTCGGCACTTGCTGGAGCTTCTGCAGGAAGGAGATTTGAATTTCTGAAATCGACTCTCCATGCTGGCCAGTACAAGAGGAGGAGGAAGAGGAAAGGAAGGAAGGAAGGAAGGAAGGGAGAGGAAGAGGAGGAGGAGGCGGAGGAGGAAAGGAAGGAAGGTGAGGAGGAGAAAAGGAAGGAAGGTGAGGAGGAGGACAGGAAGGAAGGAGAGAAGGAGGAGGAAGAAGAGGAGGAAAGGAAGGAAGGTGAGGAGGAAAGGAAGGAAGGGAGGGAGGAGAGGAGGAGGAGGAAGAAGTGGAGGAAGAAAGGAAGGAAGGTGAGGAGGAGGAAAGGAAGGAAGGCGAGGAGGAGGAGAATTATGATGTCAACCAGATGTTCAGACTGGATTTGGCATTTTTGTCTACCTATCGATTCCTTTGCAGGGACCTTGGATAGACAGATCTGGATGTTTGATATCATCATAGGATGGAAACTCTTCCAAGTAAAACTGCCTTTTGCAATTGACTGATAATGAATTTGTCAATGTCGATAGTGTTCAAGTGGTATTCCAGTTGTTTTGAAATTGCGCCCAAGGCACCTCTTACTCTTGGTTCTGCTCCAGTTGTTTTATTTCTATTTGCATGACTTTGTATTTGTATTTTGACTTTGTATTTTGTGATCTTTACCAGTTCTTTCTCTGCTGTTCTGCCATTTTTGTTGTTACTATTCCCCATACAGTTGGACAAAAACAACTGAGCAGGAACTACACATATTTCAGTAACATCTCTTTAACAAATTTCATATGGTAAATACAGAATCTTGGAAATTGTAATAGGAATTCCCCAACCTCATTTATAGTAAGTTAATTAAAGTAGAGTCTCTTTGAATAATTTGAAATGCTTCCTCCTAGATTGCTCCTCACCTGAGCTTAGTTACATTTATGAGATAAGCTGTCAACTTATTTTTCAACTCTTTACACTTGCATTGCATTCACAATCTTAGAAGAAGGCAACACCAAACCATCCTGTATCATTGTCAAGAAAAGTGAATGGACGTAGCCACAAAGTCATCAGGAATTGCACTTCATTAAAGGTTCATTAAAACCTTTAGTTCTGTAGGAATGTTGACAATAAATTAGAAGACCTGTGGTAGCACAGTGGTTAGAATGCAGTATTGCAGCCTAATTCAGCTCACTGCCAGGAGTTTGAACCTGACCGGCTCAAGGTTGACTCAGCCTTCCATCCTTCTGAAGTCAATAAAATAAATTTGTTGGGGGCAATATGCTGACCCTGTAAATCAAGATGGCTGCACAGCACTGTGAAGTAAGTCTAGGTTTATGAAAATGTGATGGAAATAGAGAGCAACCAGAATCTCCAGTCAGCAGTCATAATTTGGTATGCTTCAGGTGTTTTGGTATCTCCTAACGAGCATATTCTATAGTTGTAGGTTCTCATGTTCAGAAAAACTGGCACCTTCTGATAGCAATTCTACAGGGTGAATGGTGGCCTTTACAAAGCCACAACTTACCATTCACACATAATAGGGTAGTATCAGCAAATGTGGAGAAAATCCCCAAGGTTTACAGAAGCCCAACAACATATTTTAAGAACTATATCAAGGGAAATAACACTATCCTCATGAAAAATCAGAGGAATAAATATCAGCAAGCTTGGGGAGAAATCCCTTAGGTATACAAAAATGTAGTTTAAGAACTACAAAGGAAATAATATCTTTAAAAATACAGGAAATGGTGTCTGTGTATGTAGGCGAACGTGTGTTGTTGCAACAAGATTTTGGCGGATTTTATTTGTGTAGGCTCTGGACTGCAGAAATAGAAGCCCTAGCTTTATAGACTCATGGATGATTGTTTAATATGTTTAAGGTCACATGGAGACATTCTCTAGGGATATTTATTTTTACCAACTGTGAAAGGTGTGGATGGCAGGTGTGAAAGAGCTTCTCTCCTGTCATGTGAGGCTTTACACCTCAACCTAAATAAAGGGAAAAGAATTGGTTTGATATGTAGGTAATCTTAACATCATCATGCAAAGCGCTTGGACCAATATGATTGGTCTCTTAAAAATACATGAACCAGGGCTATCTTCAAAGCTAAATAAACATCTGGCTTACTCTAAGCTGGCTTCTGTCCAACTCTGGCCATTCCCTGATGCATGGATTTCAACTCCCAGAGTTGCCTAGCTGGCATGATCATTGCTGAGAATTTTGGGACTTGTTGGACGCTGTCAAAACAGTGATTTAATCAAAAACTTTTAAAATCTTGGCTGTCTTCTCTCATGCTTTCCTCTGGTTATTTTTCCTATGAGTTACTTAGATGCTGCATCCCGTGGTCATGTGACTACAATTTTCAATATTTTTGCTGGAATCTGAGATTTACGTCCAATTTCTAGCAAAAATAAAAACAAAAAAACCCCTTGCAAACAATAGATTGGTTTAATGACATTCAATTCACAACTGTGACATTTGCTCAAAAAAATCTTGCAAAATAGAGTTGATCAATCTTAACAACCAACACGATGTACAACCATAATTCTGGACTCAGTCAAAGTTGCGAGTTGAGGATTACCTGTAATGCATATTAGTTCACAGGCATCATAATTTCTTTTCCTTTTGACTTACCATGGTGGCACAGTGGTTAGAGTGCAGTGCTGAGGCTACTTCTGCTGACTGCTGGCTGCCAGCAATTTGGCAGTTTGAAGGCTCAAGGTTGACTCATCCTTCCATCCTTCAAAGGTCAGTAAAATGAGGACCCAGATTGTTGGGGGCAATAGGCTGACTCTGTAAACTACTTAGAGAGGACTGTAAAAGCATTGTGAAATGGTATATAAGTCTAAGTGCTATTGCTATTGCTGCCAGCATACAAAACTGTCAGCCAAACAACAAATAAACTGTAGAGAAGTATGTGTGTGTTGTTGTTTTTCTTTTCTCTTCTTTTCTTTCCATCCCTTTCCTTTCCTTTTCAGAACTCATGTTGTAACTGAACCAAGATGTATTCAGTCTTCATCAAGTCCAGCCCTCTGGACTTTAGTCCTTCTAGTGGCCATCCAACTGGAGAAGATGGAATTATGTGAATATTTTTTATTGCCTCATAATACTCTTACGAGCATGCACTTCTAAAGCCACCGAGTCTGCCCGAGTTTCCTTGTTTATTAAAAATGGGAAATTATAAAGATGGAAAGCGACAGAAACACCAATAATGGAGGAATGGATTTGTGAAGATGGCTGAGTTTGCAGAAAAGGCTAAATTGATTTGTTTGATTAAAAAAGGAACTTTAACTACTTTTTATAAACGACTGGAAACCCTTTATAGACCTTTTGCTGGAAATGGATAAAAATGAACTGCTGATCTTGGGATTTATTGATTTAAAAAGGCTTGTTTATGAGAAAGGGAACTATGATATGCAGTACGGAAGATGGTAATTGTTATGGTTATAATTGCTGCAAAGAAGGTTGAAAGTCATTTCTTTATATATTTTTTTCTTGATTTTTGTTACTTACTTTTTATTTTACCCTTTAACAATCTTTTTCTTTTTTTATTTCTTCTTCTGTAGGTTTTTTTTTTAAGTCCTTGCAAAATTTTCTTTTGATAAAATTATTCATAAATATGTGGACTTTTTAAAACAAGAATTTTACTGCTCTGCACATAGGGGATCAAGCAATGCATAAATTGTGCCATGTACAAGATAAAAGAACCATCACTGGCAAATCTGAAGAATAATAATATAATATTTCCAGTGGTGGGTTTCAAAAATTGTTGGAACCTACTCTGTGGGTGTGGCCTCCTTTGTGGGAGTGGCTTTTCACCCATGTGACCGAATGGGAGTGGCTTGCCGCCCATGTGACCGGATATGAAATTATGAATTAGTACTTAGGTCTGTCCAAGTAGCTATTCAGAAACTCTGGCATTGAAGCATGCAAGTCTTAAAGCTGTCAAGTTACAAGATCCTTGCCAGTGGTGGGTTTCAATTTTTTTTGGAACCTCTTCTGTAAGTGTGGCCTGCTTTCCGGGTCCACTGGTGGAACCTCTTCTAATTGGTTTGGTAGATTTGATGAACCGGTTCTACCAAATAGGTGCGAACTGGTAGGAACCCACCTCTGAGTATTTCATACCTGGATTAGGGTGTTATTCCCTAGGATTTAAGACGCACGATTTGCAATGTCCAGTGATGCCTGCAGGGGGAGCAAGAAAGGTGGACTGATGCCAACAGCATCATTTTACTGCAAGATAAGCTCCACCTATTTTCTATGTATATCACAAGATTGTTTGCATGTTCCAAAGGGGTGGAGCTGTTGTTGTTGACAATACATTTTTTTGACAATTTTTTGCACTGAAAATGGAAAGTTTGGAATGGAAAGAAGAGATTTAAAAAATTAGGGCATGTAATGATGCATAACTATGTAATATTATTATGTGAATAGCTGGAAACTTGAACTCGGCCCACACTTTGGCCAAAAAATATGTTTTTTTTGGGGGGGGGAATCATAATGAAATTTTATATATGTATACCTTTAAAAGGAGGATGTATGTTAAAATCATTAATATGAAAGATTTTTATTGGAATGTAATTATTAATACCATCAATATTAAATGGAGTTTGCTCGGATGCTGAAATACAAGCGTGGTACGGGCGGGTGGGGGGGGGGGAGGGAGCTGGAACCGGTTCTAAACCGCATGGTAGATTTGTGGAACCTCTTCTATAGAAGAGGTTAGAACTGGCAGGAACCCACCCCTGGGTGGTGCCATCTTATTTTTTTGCTTCTGTGCATGTGCAGAAGAATTTTTTTATTACTGCACATGTGCAAAGTGCAGGCACGGCACATCCCTGAGCAGTAACAGCAGCTGGAACCCACCGAGAACCGGTCGAGAACTGGTTCGATCCGGTGATGAATTGGACCTGCCTGCCCAGCAGAGCGGAGTGCTGCACCTCAACTGTTTTCCTCCCCAGCACTAATGTGGAAACTGTGCACACACTTGCAGTTTTCAGAGAAACGTGTGTGTGCGCCCGAAGCATGCGATCACTGAACTGGTTGTTAAACCGGTAGTATCCCGCTACTTAGCTACTTACTACTCTGTGGAAGGAAAAGCTCTCCTTTAGCACGGACTCAATCACCACGTTGTAAGTTTAGTCGCATTAGAATCTCTTTTCTTCCTTTGGCAAGCTTAGATGACAGACAATCCTTGGTCTGACCTAAGGAACATACTTCAACTGGTACTGGTTGAAAGCCAAGAATGCTGGGGGGGGGGGGGGGAAGCTGTTTTTCATCAGCTGATTCAGTGGTGCTGCTGGAAAGAGATTAACATTCCATCCGTGGCTTTTTAAGTGAAAAAGCATAAAATGCAATGGTTTTGGAAATAGATATTTGCAGCCACCCTGGGGACATCAAGTAGAAAATCATTACTTTTCCCTGGATTTTGCATTTGCTATATCCCACCTCTTATTTTAGAGGCTTTGAACATTTCATTCATCCAGTGACTCAAAATGTCAGGGAGCTTAAATGGGTGTAATCACTTCCCTCTGAGAAGGAAAGGGCTGAACTGCAGGGCTCTGAAACATAAAATGGTTAGCAACTGTTTAGGAAAAGCCATGATAGGTCCTGTTAGCCTTCTTAAAAAGCTCCCCTGCCAACTTTCCAGCAAACTTGGACTGCCAACAAAGATCGCCTAAAATCAGAAAGCACTTTAAAAATCTGGGTTCGGCTTCAAGGATTTGCTAACTAGCTCAAGCAGTTGTTAGAATGTTCATCGAGACATTAAAAAAGGTTATTTATAATTCTTGCAAGTATGTTAAGCGCACAACAAATATTTCAAGACCGATCTGGGCTGCAAATAAAGGCCTAATATTACATCTTAAAGAGACCTTTGCCCTCTTGGTAATAAATCTTGTGCTGTTTACCTCCATATCGCATGACAGTTTATGTTCCCACAAAGAATAAATCAGCAGCTCGTGCCTCTTTAAGTTTGCTCCTGTTATCCAGTATTTTTGGCCAGGCTTCCTAAGGATGCTGACCAACCAGCCTCTCTGGTCCCTGCTCGGACTCTGAACCCTGCCCAGGGTCCTCCACATCTTCCAGAGCCGACTCATAGGGTCCCTCGCTATCGGAGTCCATCAGCAGCTCCAATGGCTCCTGCTGGGCCTCAACACAACTATGGCAAGAAAGGTTGTATAATGGGGCAAAATTCACTTAAGAAATGTCTTGCTTAGCAATAGAAATGTTGGGCTCAGTTGAGTTTGTAAATCGAGGCTTACCTTTATAATTTATGGGCCTATTGTCAGTTGTAAATCTTAATTCCATCATGTACTGCTAGCCTAGCCTTACAAAGGACGTGAATAGGGCACAAAAACAACTCCTTTCACAATCAGACACACAAACACCAGCAGCCATAATAGCATGTTTACTCTTGAAGCACTTCTTATTTTACAAGGGGAAAGTCAACCCTAGGAAAATATCAGTCCTGAATTCAAAACAGCCAAAGGCAGCAACGAAGAGAGGAATAGGCAACAAACAACCTTTTGCCCAACCTCTGATACCACCCTTACGGCTATCTGTAACCTAATCTTGTGAAGCTTCTTCTTCGGTAATATTTTACTGCAAACTAGGGCATACAAAACCTTTGCTAGACCAATTCTTGAATACAGCTCATCTGCCCTGGAATCCACACCGTATATCAGATATTAATATAATTGAGAGAGTTCATAGGTATTTCATATGAAGAGTACTCCACTCCTCTACTCACAACAGAATACCTTTTGTCACCAGCCTTGAAATTTTGGGCTTGGAAAACCTAGAACTTTGCCACCTACTGTCTGACCTAAGCATAGTACACAAAATTATGTGCTAGAACAGTGGGTCTCAACCTTCCTAATGCAGTTCCTCATGTTGTGGTGACCCCCAACCATAAAATTATTTTATGTTTTCTGTAATTGTTTTTTTTGAAAATATGTGTTTTCCGATGGTCTTAAGCGACCCCTGTGAAAGGGTCGTTCAACCCCCAAAGGGGTCCCGACCCACAGGTTGAGAACCACTGTGCTAGAATGTTCTATTGTCAATGACTACCACCATGATACAGCAGCAAACAGTAGATACAAACTCAAGGTAAATCACTCCAATTGTAGAAAATACGACTTCAGCAATAGAGTGGTCAATTCCTGGAATGCACTACCCAACTCTGTTGTTATATCCCCCAAACCCTCATAATTTTAACCTAAGACTGTCTACTGTTGACCTCACCCCATTCCTAAGATGTCTGTAAGGGGCGTTCATAAGTACACCAGTGAGACTACCATCCCTGTTCTACAATCTCCATTTATTTGTATCCATTTACTGTGTTCATATTTATGTTTATACTTATATCTGTTATCTTTTACATGTTTGACAAACTAAAATAAATAAATAAATAAATAAAAATATCTGCATACAATGTATTCATCAACATCAGTTAGGGATTTAATGGCTGCATTCCAGGGGTGGGTTTCTTGCCCCGTTCCAACCGGTTCGTTTGGAACGGGGCCGGCGGCGTCCTCGTGCACATGCGCGGTGCACGCATGCGTACTAGCATCTGCGCGATGCTCTAGCTGCTCCTGGAGGATTGCGCAGGCGCTGTATGCGTCCTGCGCATGCATAGAAGCGCAGAACTCGTCAAAACCGGGTAAGGACCGCGGGCGGGCGCGCCCTTCGCCGTTCCCGGAAGTTACTTACTTCCGGGTTCGCCGACCAACCGGTTCGCAGGGACCGCCGTGAACTGGTTGAAACCCACCCCTGCTGCATTCCCACAAGAAGCTAAGCTTACTTAGAATTTTTTGAAGACTTGTAGACAACTTACGGTTCAATGTGTTTTGTGAATCTAGCAAACGAGTTAATTCAGGAACCAAATTAAGTGTGCTGCAGCAGTAGAGTCAGTGTGAGCTCCCTCATAGGCTGAGGAACAATGAAAGGCTGATTTAGGGTATGCATCCATTATAAAGATATAGCCAATTAGACTTAGTTTATGCTGGCGGTACTAAGGATAAATAAAATCCATTTCCCGCAAGGTAATTCTTAAGGTACTTTCCAGCCATTACAAACCTAAGATCCCCCAATTCCAAAGAAGTCACAGGAGGCTTGCTTTATATATTGATTAATATTTTATAATCCTTCCCAAACAATAGTCTCTGCTGGCTATTGATGTTAATTCACCAAGCATTGCTGTCAAACTGGAATAAATGTATTAAAAGTTAACAATTAATGGTGACGCCAGAACAAATTCAATCTGTCTTGAGAGTTATTGTACAGTATGAGATAGAATAGAATAGAAGAGTTGGAAGGGACCTTGAAGGTCTTCTAGTCCAACCGCCTGCTTAGGTAGGAAACCCCACACAACTTCAGACAAATGGTTATCCAACATCTTCTTTAAAACTTCCAGTGTTGGAGCATTTACAACTTCCGGAGGCAAGTTGTTCTACTGATTAATTGCTCTAACTGTCAGGAAATTTCTCCTTAGTTCTTGTGGACTTCACAGTCCTCTCTTAGTCTAGAGAAGAGTAGAGTTTAAAACCTTGCTGGGCAAGTTGGAAAACATGTGATCAATGTTCCCTTTAATATTTAATATTGGCTGGAAGACCATTTACTTATAGAGTAGTGTTAATTATAGCAATATCTACTCACAACTCTGAGTCATCCTAGCTTTAAAAAAGCAACTGGAAATGATTATTTTTAGCACATGGACAGCCTGTAGATGAACAGTGTAAAGATTGTGGATATGTATTTATTTTTCTTAAACACAGAATACAGTACGTCCTTTGTAATCAAAGTAATAAGCACAGGAGAACAAAATGATTTTTATCAGCAAATCTGACCAATGCACATGAACTCTCTTCAGCATTCAGTTGGGTAGATCGATACCATTTCCTGCACAATGGTCTGCTTTTTATTGCTCATGTCTAGTTTTGAAACACCGCCGGTCTCTTTTCTTTCCTAAATACAAACCAATTAATCAGTCCAGTTATTAAATTTGGTGGCTAATAATGCCCAACACTTAGCTTGACCTACTGTGTTTCCCTGAAAATAAGACCCACTTTTTTCCCCTCCAAAAGAGGCATTAGGTCAATGAAGATTTCTAACAATGAAATGAGTCAATCTGGAGCTTGTTTCTTGGCTGCAGAAACCTTTCCTCTGATGGTGAAATGGAGGCTGGGGGAGTGGCACCCACAAGTGGCGGCAAGCAGCCGTTGAGGAAGTGAGCCAGCAAGGTGAGGCAGGTGTTATGGTGTGGGAGGCCGGGATGCAACTGCCTAAGATAAGTGGGTGAAGGGCACGTGGTACAATTCCATTCCCCCCCCAACCTAGCTTGTTTTTTACCCTTGCGCCTTGCCCCTCCCTTGTGTAACCAGGTGCAATTGAGTGGGCAGGCAGAGGTGGGTTCCTACCAGTTCGCACCTATTCGGTAGAACCAGTTCGTCAAATCTACCGAACCGGTTAGAAGAGGTTCCACCAGTGGACCCGGAAAGCAGGCCACACCTACAGAAGTGGTCGAAAAATTTTTGGAAACCCACCACTGGTCCTTGGATATGATTATTCTACACTATCATGCTCATCATATTTATAAAACTCAGTGCCTCTGTGAAAGGTAAGGATGACTACTGTGTTTGTGGTGCAATCAGAACATTGCGTGTGTTGAAGTTGTTTTAACGCAAACCAAAGATGCCTTTTAAAAAACAAGTTTACATCATATTCTTATGCATGCCAGTGCTGTGTGTGAGGTAATTTGAGGTGGTCCTGACAAGTGTCGTCGACAACTTCATATCCGGTCACATGGGCGGCAAGCCACTCCCATCCGGTCACATGGGTGGCAAGCCTCTCCCACAAAGGAGGCCACACCCACAGAATAGGTTCGAACAATTTTTGAAACCCACCACTGGGGCAGGGTCTTAACTAGAGCTTAATTTGGGGGTAGGGCTTATATTTTCCATTCCTCTGGTCTTCTCAAACTAAATCTTTGTCCATATTGATTTACTAAGGATTGAAAAGTTTGACTGAGGTCTTTCCATTCTCCACTATTTTCAACCATGGCATCTCATTAACTTTGTTCCTTTGAAAACTTTTGTCATCCTCAAAACAAAACACAGCACAACAATATAAAAGGCCTGATGCAAATACAAGATTTAGAGTTCTGCATTGTTTTCCATGTTAGACCATGTGGATTGCATTGCTGAGAGAAGAAAGAAAAAATACAGAGAGTAAGAAAGAGAGAAGAAAAGGTGATTCCACTTAAAGTAAGACAAAACTTTTGCCAGACCAATTCTTGAATACAGCTCGTCTGCCTGGAATCCACACTGTCTATCGGATATTAATACAATTGAGAGAGTTCAGAGGTATTTCACAAGAAGAATCCTCCATTCCTCTGCTCACAATAGAATCCTTTATGCCACCAGGCTTGAAATTTTGGGCTTGGAGAACCTAGAACTACGCCAATTAAGGTCTAACCTAAGCGTAGTACACACAATTGTCTGGTACAACGTCCCACCTGTCAATGACTACTTCAGCTTCAACTGCAATAATACATGGGCAAACAATAGATACAAACTCAAGGTAAACCACTCCAAACTTGATTGCAGAAAATACGACTTCAGCAACAGCGTGATCAATGCCTGGAATGTACTACCCGACTCGGTTGTTACATCCTCAAACCCCCAAAACTTTAACCTTAAACTGTCTAGCATTGACCTCACCCCTTTGTTGAGAAGTCTATAAGGGGGTGTGCATAAGCGCACCAGTGTGCCTACCGTCCCTGTCCTATTGTCCCCATTTATTCGTGCCCATTTCCTGTGTTCATGTCCATGTTTATACTTATACCTGTTATCTCGTACATGTTTGACAAACTAACCAACTAGCTAAATAAAATAAATAAAAACATTAAGCTCCACATTTCTTTGGAATAATTCGTTTTTGAGAAAGTTTCACATTTTGCGACATTTCCTACCAAAGAGAAGTCCTAGGATAAGATAATGTCCCCCGTAACACAAAGAAGTCAATGAGACAAGCGGTGAAATTGTACTTCAGTGAAGAGAACATCATGACAACCACCAAAGCACAGATCCACCCTTCTGTTTGCAGACACTTTATTACCTGAGCTAGGTAACGCCATCAGGGCTAGAAAAAAACATTCCTTACTAGCACTGAAGATGTCACTTAGTTGGGTAATAAAAAATCTGCAAGAACACAACCAAGGACAGAGAGCACCAAGGAGCTCTGAATAGAATTTTCTATTAGGCATACCTTTCTGTCATTCCGCATCTTATATTTTTAATGGCTGCCTTATCAAATTCAGATAAAATCATCATCATCATCATCATCATCATCATCATCATCATCATCATCATCATCATGACAACCCCTCTCTAATAGCCATTCTAATTTTTTAAACCCTACTTTGACTACCCAACTATTGCATTTCTTTTTTTTAAAAAAAAACCCTTATTTTGACTTCCCAACAATAATACTACATCCGAAGAACTATAAAATCCCACCTGCTAGAAAAAAATGCTCACTCCTATTTTAATGGTATGACTTTCTATTGGCAACTCTCAAAAGTGGAATTAAGAATTAGGAATTTTCCCTTAAGAAAACTTTTCCAGACCTTATTTCAACCCAAGTCTTCATTTAGCAAATGGGACACGGTGGCTCAGTGTAAGATGCTGAGATTGTTAATTGGAAAGGTCGGTAGTTCAAAGGTTTGAATCCCTAGCACTGTGTAATGGCGCGAGCTCCTGTTACTTGTCCCAGCTTCTGCCAACCTAGCAGTTTGAAAACATGTAAAAATGCAAGTAGAAAAATAGGAACCACCTTTGGTGGGAAGGTAACAGCGTTCCATGTGCCGTCGGCGTTTAGGCATGCTGGCCACATGACCACGGAGATGTCTTTGGACAACACTGGCTCTTCTTCTTTGAAACGGAGATGAGCACTGCCCCCTGGAGTCAGGAACAACTAGCACATATGTGCGAAGGGGAATCTTTACCTCATTTAGCAACAAAGGGAAATTTCAGTTCCTCCATTCCCAAACCCTTCCTTCATTGCCAGCATTTTCCCTTTCCTGGTTTTGTGCCTTCAAGCTTTGACTTCTGAAGACTAAGTGGACAAGTCCCTGCAATTTTCATAGCAACATTTTCAGACGTGGTTTGCCCTCATCTTCTTCCTGAGAGGGTGTGACTGGCCCAAAGTCACCCAGCTGGCTTCATGCCTAAGGCAGGAATAAAACTCAAGGTCTCCTGGTTTCTAGTCCAGTGCCTTTAACCATCACATCCAACTGGTTTTCTGACTTTTCCTTCCTGCCTCCTTTCAAATTAGAACCTGTGGGGCTGTCTTTCAGGTAGGGGAAAAATTCCTGGATCATCAAGAAATGGATGCCTGAATCAACCAATTATGGAAGCTGTTTGCATTTTTTTTTTCTCAGGCATAGTATCTGTTTAACCTCATTGTCACAGAAATTTCAGCAATGGCCTGGCTGTTGGAGCCTAGTAACTTGAAAAACATTAACTGCATACTGAGACATGTCGTGGAGACGGAAACAGTGAAATGCAATTTTAAAAAATTAGATATAAAAGTTCACAGACATGTGAAGAAATGTTAATGTCAGTAGAAGTCCTTTCTGAAATCATCTTGCAATTTAAGTTATTGGCTCAAAATGACAATATAGGCTCTTGTTTGAGAGCGCTCCGTTTCCCCATTATATTATTATTACTCACTTCTTAACCATTTTGAATGAGGCTTTTCAGCAGTAAGCCAACTGCGTTAATTCAGATCATGTTACCTAAAAACCAACCTTTATAAGTTTGCTTCTTCACGGCAATAACATTATTTTATTTTGCTTTTTGAAACGATGTTTGTTTTCCCATGTAAGTAGGTTGGCTGATTCTGGATGAAAGTTATGAGAGGTTTGGGCTAATCATTTTGGATATCTTAATGCTGGAGAAATTATACTCCAAAGGGATTCTAGAGGCTAGTAAAAAAAAAATCAAAATGAGGGCTGCTTCACAATCCAAGTCCCATCCTTTAAAATTACATCACAATTGCAATACACATACAAAAATAGTTAGTCAAACAGGCATGAATGCCATTCTTCCCTCTCCTCTGGTAGATACCCATAAATAATCCCAATTGTTTATTTTAAGCTTAGTTACAACCCTATTAGGTGGTAGAAGCCAGATCCGGTTTATGTTAGGGATATTCTGATTTGCAAATCTTACTCTGGATGTATCCTGACCTAGGCTTCCCCCGAAAGCATAAATCACAATCTTAGTCCCCAAAACTCTCTTTTATTTATATGGTTGTGAATTATGGTCATTCATAGCCTGCATGGCTTCACAGTCTGTGAAGATTCCGACAGATGTCTGCTCGAGTTGCCACAGTCTTTCAGGGGAATGTTGATAAGCACTCACTTTATCTTCCTTGAAAGGCTGCCAGAGCCCTAATTGCCAAATGCAGAGCAAGGCCAAACTTAGCACAGAGTCAAACAGAACTTTTCAAAGCGTGAACCGACTAGATGAAGTAATTGCTTCCTGCAAAAGCTCATGTCCTGTTTGCTCCTCTTTTATGTCTTATGGGAGGGGCCAATCATCTTCAAGCCTTACTCCCGAGTGTACCTTGTTTTCTTAATTGTTCTTGCCTTCTGGCAGCTCTGCACATTTGGATACTGGGAACAGGCTCCCACTGTTCTTCTGCCTCGCTGATGTCAAACTCAGGACTGGCCCATGTTCTTCCCCAACCTCCTCACTGTCCGATTCTGCTGCCAGCTCCATAGGCCACCGGCAGACCACAACAGGATGTTGCTGAACAGTTCCCATGATGATCCATCAGATCTTTCTCACTACTCCTACCCCAGATGATCTCTGCTGCTGATTATCAGAGATGGATGTTGCCCAACAAGGATTTCCTCTTTGAGGTCTAATGAAAAACATTAGTCTTTCATGTTCTGCACTTCCATGATGCCATGGTAGCAGTCACTGTGAAATTCAACTCAAAGATTCCACAAGCCCTATTTTAATTCTACCAGCTCTTGAGATGTACAGGGGCAAAACAGCAGAGCCTAGGTTTCGCTTCAGCTATCACATGTCTCATAATTTCGCTTACACTCCAGATGGAAGTCAGAAATCTAAGTTTCATTCACCATTTTTAGATCTCCCCTAAATACTTAAATTATTGAACAAAGAATAGAGTGGCTTATCCAACTATGAATGCCACAATAAAGGTATTTTCAGAAACAGAAATTTAAAGATATTATTTATTTTGGCAGGAAAATGCAAAGGGGTCAAAGAAGATGTTTCTCTATGCATTTGGAAGCTTCCAGAAGAAGAAGGGGAAGGGAAGGCAAAGAAAAAACACAGGGTAGATTGTATGTATTTGAAAGCTTCCAGAAGGAGAATGAGGAGGAGGGGGAGGAGGAGAAGGAGAAGAAAGAAGGAAGAAAAGGGAATAGATTCAGAGGACATAAATACAGAAATGTATTTTTAAAGGGGGATGAAAGGGATGGAGGAGAAAGAGAAGAAGAAGAGGAAGGGGAAGGGGAAAGGGAAGGAGAAGAAAGAAGGTAGAATAAGGACTAGATACAGAGAGGATGCAAATACATAAGTGCTTTCTCCAACAAGAAATGTCTTCCTGCCATTGCAGGATTCAGCCCACACACTTTATACAATACAAACCTTGTTATCATTTCGAAGATTTACTCCAAAGCTGCTTTAAGTCTACTTGTCAAGCAACAAATTTACTCTGTGGAATAGAGAGAGAAGGCTGAACAAAGAACATAAGCAACCGGTGCCCTTGGAAAGCAAAGAATGAGCAACACCAGAGGTACAAAGGGAAAGTTTTCCGCATGTCATTTCTGTGTGATTTTTATCTCCTTTAACACAATCAAATACTGGACAGTTTCCTGCAAAGTAAATATCCATACTTTTAAAAGACGAAGGAAACAGAAACACAAAGTAAGAGAAATTGAGGGACACTTTCATGGTTTAGAGAATTGTGGCTTATCTATGCCTTGCCTTTCACTTTCCTGAATTTGAAACGGTATATAAAATAATTAAAATCTCAGAGACTTTCACCGAAATAGCTGGGTGGAGGAACATGTGGAAAATTGCCTTCCCTCTAACCTACTCCTGCAAGTCCCAGCTTATCCCCTCCTTCCACTGCCCTTCCCATCCTGTGACTACTGGCGAACCTCACCATACTCATAATCATTCATTGCCCCGTAATACCAGCAAACAATGTTTGTCATCTCCGGTTACGCATTATTAGAATTGAAAAGGAAAGGTTAGATGTTGGAAAGCTGTTGCAAATCAGATTAGACAGCACTGGGTTACATGAGCAGGCAACTTAGCAAAGCAGCATTCATCATATCGGGAGGAAGAAAACAGAGACATGGAAACCCAAAGGTGGTTTTTCAAAAGGCAACTGGTCTTCCTTTGTTTTTCCTTGAAGACATTTCACTTCTCATCCAAGAAGTCTCTCCCTGGTTCAGAGGAACTTCAGTTCAAGGAAAAACAAAGTCCAGTTGCCTTTTGAAAAAGCACCTTTGGGACAACCATGAGCTGGGTGACTGAGAATCTCCATAGATAGAGAAAGTGTCCTTCAAAAGGATTGGATGGAGATGTGGTGGACACTTGTCTTCTCCGGGAACTGATCAAGGATGGAATAGCAATAGCAATAGCAATAGCAGTTAGACTTATATACCGCTTCATAGGACTTTCAGCCCTCTCTAAGCGGTTTACAGAGTCAGCATATTGCCCCCAACAACAATCCGGGTCCTCATTTTACCCACCTCGGAAGGATGGAAGGCTGAGTCAACCCTGAGCCAGTGAGATTTGAACAGCCGAACTGCAGAACTGCAGTCAGCTGAAGTAGCCTGCAGTGCTGCATTTAACCACTGCGCCACCTCGGCTCTATAATAGCAATAGCACTTAGACTTACATACTGCTTCATAGTGCCTTTACAGCCCTCTCTAAGTGTTTTAAACCCACCATCCTGGGCCCAACATTAGGGAAGCCAGGCTCTGCCTGTCACAAGCCAGGACAAAGGATGAATGATGGAAGAGTAACACCTCCTTAAAAAACCTTAGTCCAGCTGGCCCAGCTGGTAGCAACTCATAAGGGCCCCTTTCCAGGGTTACAGGAGAAGACGGTCAGTGGTTTTGAAGGCTGAAGAGGGCTCTACACCCCAACGGCAGATAAAGCGGCAGAACCATCTTCTAGGAGAAGGGACACTCTGATTACAAACCTCCACTGCCTTGTGGCTATATCCACTACTGGAAAAGCCTTCAGGAGTCAACCTCAAGGCAAAATCTGGAGCCAGAATCCCAGAAGCAGTTCATGACTGTGTACAACCACGTTCTGGTAAATCCTGATACACTCCAGCTTTGACCTCTTTCCAGAGCACGATGCCATAGTTTTTTGAGACTGAAGGATGCCAATGCTAAGCGGTTTACAGAGTCAGCATATTGCCCCCCCCCCCAAAAAAATCTGGGTCCTCATTTTACCGACCTCGGAAGGATGGAAGGCTGAGTCAACCTTGAGCCTGGTGAGATTTGAACTGCCAAACTGCAGCTAGCAGTCAGCTGAAGTAGCCTGCAATGCTGTACTCTAACCATTGTACCACTTCGGCTCTAGAATGCGAGGAGGTGCTGAAGATTAAAGTGTTATTTGACAAAGCTGTTCTGAAACACAGAAACGATTAGGCAAAAGGCAACTGGTGCTAAATGATTTGTGCTAAATCTCAGTGGACCTTGACTCCAGCCTATTAGTTTGATGCCAGCTGCCTTCCATTGCACAACTTCTGTGTTCCTTCCTTGGTTCATCTACGTCACTAAATTAAAAAAAAATCATGTTCCTTAATGACCTAAATCCAGACTTTTGCCCTAGGACCTCATCTGATGACATTCGAACTTCGTCCTGTTGACCCAGCTCTACAAGTTTCCTGATTCATGTGAAAGTTGGTAATGTATTCTTCTGCTTTGGGAGTCTTGGTTTTTGCCCATCTGGTTCAGTTAACAGCAGGCTGCATGAGTTTCTCCAAAGGTCTTCTGCAAATATAATGACTAAAGCTTAATTTGAGAAGGATCCGTGGTGGCACAGTGGTTAGAATGCGGTACTGCAGGCTACCTCTGCTGCCTGCCTGCTGCCTGGAATTTGGCAGTTCGAATCTCACCAGGTTCCAGGTTGACTCAGCCTTCCATCCTTCCGAGGTGGGTAAAATGAGGACCCAGACTGTTGGGTGCAATAGGCTGACTCTGTAAAACTGTTTAGAGAGGGCTGTAAAAGCACTGTGAAGCAGTATATAAATCTAAGGGCTATTGCTAGTGCTATTGCTATCCAAAAATCTGATGGCTAGAGATGGAAGGATGCAATTGAAGGAGATAAAAGCTTCAAGAAACTGAATGGAGGAGGGGATGGAAAAGATAAGCTCTAAAAACAGAAGCAAGTTGGTGCTATAAGGGGAGGGGGAAGCAATCAACAAGAAGGGGAAATTCTTGAATATGACTAAAATGTCTTCCCAGGCAGGTGTTCCTAACACCCACTTTAACATATTTTTGGTGCCAGACAAATTCTAGTTCCTTCATCCAGCTTTATCGGGGTTTTTTTATTTTCAGATTAATTAAGAGAGAGAGAGAGAGAGAGAGAGAGAGAGAGGGAGGGAGGGAGGGAGGGAGGGAGGGAGGGAGAGAGAGAGAGAGAGAGAGAGAGAGAGAGAGAGAGAGAGAGAGCTTTGCCAACTTACCAGAAAAAACTAACTTCTATCAACTGTTTGTAATTAAGCAATACAAATTGTCAAAGCCACACTACCTATTTTCAATGTGTGCCACATGCACTATACACACATATGGGTAATCCTTGGTGTATGACCATAATTGAGCCTGCAATTACAGTAGTAACTTGTGAGGGTACTTAAGAAGGTCATCGCATGACCGATTTTATGATCTTGGTTGTAGCAGACATTAAATAAATGCTGTATAAACCCCTTGTTGGCTACGGGGCTTTTTTTTTTGTTGGAAACTGGAAGTAAATGTCTATTTCCAGCAAAACTATAATAAATCATGGTTATGTGACCACAGGATACTGCAAACAGACATAATGGTGGGCCAGTTGCTGAGCGCCCAGGATGCGGTGAGGTGAGTATGGAGGACCAGCTGTCAATAGCTTAAACTTGGATCGTAAGTAGGTTTTGGGGGATCCATCGTAACTTCCAACAACCAGTAACAAGTTGAGGACTACCTGTAAAAAGGAAGAGGTTCATGCCTGGTCATTATTTTGCACCTTCTGTCATCATCTCCTTCAGTATATCCTGGAAGTGGGCATGGAGCAATAAATAACACTATTTGTGGTTGCTTCATTACTGGAGGTTTTTAAGAAGAGATTGGATAGCTCTTTATCTGAAATGGTATCGGGCGGTTCACTGACAAAAGGGCAAACGACAAAACCACGCCCGACTAAACCCCGTCGCTGACGTCAGCAACAGGGCGACAACAGCGCGGAGACAGAAGCACGCTGTAAACCCTAAACCTAAACTTAACCCCTAACCTAACCCTAAGCCTAACCCTAAACCTAACCCTAAACCTAACCCTTAACCTAACCCTAAACCTAACCCTTAACCTAACCCTAAACCTAACCCTAAACCTAGCCCTTAACCTAACCCTAACCCTAACCCTTAACCTAACCCTAAATCTAACCCTAAACCTAGCGCTTAACCTAACCCTAAACCTAACCCTAACCCTTAACCTAACCCTAACCCTAACCCTAACCCTAACCCTAACCCTAACCCTAACCCTAACCCTAACCATTACCCTAAACCTAACCCTAAAGCTAACCCTATACCTAACCCTTACCTTAAGTTAAACTGGCTTTCTTTCGACGCGCTATTTAAAGCGCCCTTCTTTCTCCGCGCTGGCTATTGTCGCCGCGTTGATGATGTCAGCGACGCGGTTTAGTTGGGCGGGGTTTTGTCGTTCGCCCTTTTGTCGGGTCACAGTATCGGGCAGTGATGGCTAACCTTTTTGTTATTGGGTGCCAAAAATGCGAGGGCGTGCATGCAAGGGCGTGTGTGCGTGCCAGCACCATAATACAAAGTGCGCGCCCACATGTGCATGCGTGCACAACCCCCCCCGCACACACACTCGCCCGCAGTGTGCTGCACTACTTGCCCCCAAGCTGAGCTTGTTATTTCCTCCAGAGGGGCGGGGAGGCTATTTTCACTCTCCCCAGGCTCCAGGAAAGCCTCCCGAGCCTGGAGAGGGTGAAAAACGGGCTCAACGGGCCAACCAGAAGTTCAAAAATGATCCGTTTCCGGCTTCCAGAGGGTCTCTTGGGGGCTGGGGGAGGCCATTTCCTGAAGCCTGGGGAGGGCGAAAATGGCTTCCTCTGGCCCTCCGGAAGGCCGAAAATCAGCTGGCCAGAGCACGCATGCGTGCTGGAGTTGACGGCTTGCATGCCAGCAGATATGACTCTGTGTGCCACCTGTGGTACATGTGCCATAGGTTCGCCATCAAGGGTATAGGGTCTCTTGCTTGAACAGGGAGTTAGACTAGAGCAGTAATGGCAAACCTTTTCAGCACCGAGTGCCAAAAAGGTTGTGTGGAAATATTGCTCATCGGGGCTGCGCTCTGAAAAAGCAGAACATCTGGGTTCAATCAGCTGGCCATTGCACATGCACATGATGGTTTTTGGTACCACCATGCGTGTGAAGGGATCGTGCTCAGGAAAAGCCGGAACTGCCAGGTTCTGGCACACATGCGCACTCAGCAATCAGCTGGCCGGTGCCCATGCGCACACCGGTTTTCAGCACTTCTGCACACACGAAGGACAGCTGATTGTCGTGCGCACGTGCGTGCTAGAAACCCGAACAATGAACAGGCGAGGCCGTGCGTGCTGGGTGACATGGCTTCACATGCCATTTTGGGCATGGGTGCCACAGGTTCTCCTTCACGGGACTAGAGGACTTCCCAGGTCCCTTCCAATTCTGTTATTCTACTATTCACAACAAGCTTGGACAAACATTTACAAATCTTGATATTCGCAACCAAACCTCCTCCAAAATTTGTTCTTCTAACTAAAAATTGATATTCCAGCTGTGACCTCTTCTACCCCAAATTGAAATGATGCACGCTTCATGCTTGGATTGAATTTCATGGGCAGCTTTAAATTCCAGCTTTGAGAGTGCTGAATAAAGGGCCAGAAGTAGCCTTGCCTTCTCCTTGCCCATTACAATTAGGGATCATATGAGATAGAGGATTAAAGCATCAGAGATAAGAAGGCCTTGGAATTGAGTGCCCCATGTATCAAATGTCTTTGTCCTGCTAGCATCAATTTTGGAATTCAACCCAAATAATTTGGATTCAATCCAAGTTTGAACTGAATCCAAATCATTTACTAGTTACAAGTTAATACAGCAGCTGTATTTTCAAATTTTTTATCCTGGAGCCTTTGTCTTGCTGCTTTATCAGTGTTTTTCAACCACTGTGCCGTGGCACACTAGTGTGCTGTGACATAGTGTAAGGTGTGCCGTGGGAAAATTACTTTATATATAGTCAATATAGGCACAGAGTTAAATTTTTTTAACATTTTCTAATGGTGGTGTGCCTCGTGATTTTTTTCATGAAAAAAGTGCTTTTGCACAAAAAAGGTTGAAAAACACTGGCTTTATTATACAAATAAAAAGGATTCCAATATTATTAAGAAAAGATTGGACATTAATTTGTCTGGAATGTTGTTGGGTCTCCTACCTGAGCATGGGGTTGGATAAAAACAGCCTTTTGGACCTCAGGGGCCACTAAATTCATAATTTTAAGTCCCGCAAACCACTAATTGTTTGTTTGTTTGTTTATTATATTTATATGCCGCCCTTTTCCCCCAAAGGGGACTCAGGGCGGCTCACAACTCAAACCAGGGAAGTGGGATACAGACAAAAATTAAAAAACGACACATAACAATACATAATTTAAAACACACGACAGTCATACCATTCGAGACGGGGGCAACAGCTCTTTAGCCCCAGGCCTGTCGGAACAGCCAGGTAATATGATCTGCCTAATGAATAGCTGGGTGGGCGTGGTTAGGTGATCATGTGACTTGGTGGGTGTGTCCAACTTGATATCACTGACATCAAGGAGCGCCTCACTGGTCTCTACTCACCCCTCCCCTCCCAGCCACTCCTTGCCTGTCTGCCCAGGCTCCTTAGAGCCCCCCCAGGAAGCAGCCACCACGAGAAAGAGTTGGCAAAATAGCTGGCTCAGTTCAAATTGGATCTGACCGAGAAGGAGGCTCAGCAGAAGCACCTCAGTGAAGACTATGAGCATAGGCTTTCCAAGCAGAGGTAAGACCTTTGGGAGTGCAAGGCCAGGAACTGGTGCTTAGAGGCTCACTGGGCTGATATGGTCAGCCAGTTCCAAGCCATGATGCAGTCCCACTGGAACAAGGCCCTTTGGCTCTATGCCACCAGTGGCACTTTCCTCCAGCCTTTGCCCAAAGCCCTGCACCAGGAGGCTGCAGCAGATCCCGAGTTGGAATTCCCCCCCACCTCTGCCCCACACAAAAAGACCCCAAAGGGGGTGACTCTCTGCAGCAACAGAAGCATTTATTGCACATATCTAGCCCAGGTGCCATAGTTTGAGGATCCCTGATTTAGTACAATATAAAAAATGCAAACAGTTTTTCTGCGGACCACCAACATTTTCTCGCAGACCACCAGTGGTTCAGAGACCTCCAGTTGGTGACCGCTGGACTAGAAGACCTCCCAGGTCCTTTCCAACTCTGTGATTCTGTTACTATTGGGAAACTCTTGCTTACCCTGTGAAAAAACTTTGGAAAGAAATGACCGACACACACTAACTATTCAGACTTTTATTTTAATTTCATGATAATAAAGACATATTTGACCAGACTGCATGTCAGAATGCATTCTATATTTGCCTGAGGCCCGTGAGAAATAAATACTCCCCGTTGGTCATTTTATTAGAGACCAGAATCAAGAACTGTTGGTTTAAATGAAATAATGCACTCTTGCTGAAGTTAAAAACTTAAATAAAAAAACCAGAGACTTAAACATAGGCTTACATCTGTTCTGTTGAAACCACTTGGATGTGCTTAATTTTATCGTAAAAGAAAGCAGTTGTCAACAGTAGTAACAATGGAGCAGAAGGAAATTTGGTAGAAGCTTATCCACCCAAAGTACAAGCAAAATATGGGCTATTGTACACAACCCAATGTTTAGTTCTAGCTTTGGATTAAAGTAACACCTGAGAATTTGTGTACATTTGAGGCCTATATAACAGTAAATAATAGTTGCTGCACCTTTTGGTAATGAATGTCATCCTGTAGGGATACATCATCATCATCATCATCATCATCATCATCATCATCATCATCATCATCATCATCATGCAGAATAAAATGCTTAATAATAAGTCCTTCATGTTGGCACCCATTTTCTAGATTGGGAATATAACTCTCAGAATTTCTAGTGAATGTGATCTTCAAAATGAACATTGGGCAGCTGGGATTTCTTCAGAAAGTATTAGCAGTAAAGTAGTATGTGTTTGGCTCTGCATTACTGAATGTGGTCTCTGGTTGATTGTGTAGGTACTTATGAAACCAGCCAATTGTTTATATCAGTGCAGAGGTGGGTTGCTAATTTTTTTTACTCCCAAGCGTGCTGGTAGGCGTGATGCTTCAGCGCATGCTCAGAAGCATCTGGGTGGGTGGGCGGAGCCTCCCACGGCCACTACTACTGGTTTGCCCAATCTGGGCCGAACCGGCAGCAACCCACCTCTGTATCAGTGGTTCTCAACCTGAGGCCACGGACCCCTGGGGGGGCACACAATGTCATCTCAGGGGGTCTCAGCCTAGTGTCTTAAATCTTAAGTCTCAGTGGTCCATGGTCTGTGCGTCAAAAGGTGAAGAAAAGGTTGAGAACATTGGTTTACATGAATTCAAAATTTGCAGGGCAAAATGAACTCCCTCAGGAGATTCAAGATGTTAAGAGCAGTCATGCAGGCAAGTGTGAAAATCACTGCACAATCTAATCAATGAGCATTGATTTGGCCAGCTATAGCTGGCCACTGATATTTGAGAATTTGGAAAGGACTTAGAAAAGAGCAATACTAGTGCCACAATGAAAATGCTGTGATAAAAGAACCAGTTGCGAAAAGATTAAATGGAAGGTAAGGTGAGATGCAGCTACAGTATTCAAATATTGAAAAATAAACACGAAAATGGACAATATTTATATTGAGGAGCAGAAGCTTCAAGTTTCACTGTGTGCAGTTATGTTTCTGCTTTTGCTACATGAATAAATGACACTGAATATATTGAATAAGATTATTGGTTGTCTACCTTAGAATCATCTCTGCCAAACTAGCAAAATCTCCTCTAAGCCTTAAGCAGAAGTCTTTTCTACAACTAACAGATCTGGAATGCAGAAAAAACAGAAGACCACCAGATGACACCAAAGATTGGATGGTACACCTTCAAATAATTTTGGATTCCTAGTAATGATACAGACTTTCTCCATGATGATCTAGTTGTAACCTGATCTCTCAGGTTTTCCAATGGTCTATTCCCTGATATTCCAACTGAGTCTGTCTACTTTGCTGCTAGTTGCCCTCTTCTCTTTCATTCCATCTTTCCCAGTACAGGTAGTCCTCGACTTACGACCACAATCGAGCCCAGAATGTAGGTTGCTAAGTGAGAAATTTGTTAAATGAGAAATTTGCTAAATTCATCTCACTTTATGACTTTTCTTGCCACATTTGTTAAGTGAATCACTGCAGTTGTTAAATTAGTAACATGGTTGTTAAATGAATCTGGCTTCTTCATTGACTTTGCTTGTTAGAAGGTTGCAAAAGGGGGTCATGGGACCCAGGGACCCTGAAACCATCCTAAATATGAACCAGTTGCCAAGCATCTGAATGTAAATCACATGACCAAGGGGATGCTACAACGGTCGTAAGTGTGAAAAATGGTTATAAGTCACTTTTTTTCAGTCCCATTATAACTTTGAATGGCCACTAAATATAAGTCAAGGACTACCTCAATTATTGCTTTCCCCAGAGAACTAGGTCTAATGTGCCTGAAGTAAGACCCTTGAGCCTCCGGTGTAGTTTCTGCTTCCAGTGAGAACATGGGGTCTATTTGTTTGATGATCCATTAATTTGTTTTTGGGGCTGCCCACAGTTCTGTCAGGTGTCTTCTTCAAAACTAATCTTCAAAAGTGTCAATGCTTTTCCTTATCTTGCTATCTCAAAGTCCAACTTTCCCTTCCATAGAATACTGAGAATCTCATGGCTTGCACAATTTTTATCTTTGTAGGTACAAACACATAACAAGGTTATGTGCTACTTCATGGCTACTTCATGGCTACTCTACCAAGTGCTGGTCCATAGAGTAGTGATTTGGAAAAATACGTAACCTTGTATTGCCATGTAGTGGTCATTCTGATTTTTTGCAACCTAGATCTGATAGTTGTAGTCAGGGGTGGGATTCTACCGGTTCGGATAGGTTCGGGCGAACCATTCGTCCCGACGATCAGATGGGCCCAAACTCCCGCCTGCACTATTTTCCTACCTTTATCTTCTCAGCGGATTCACACAGAGCAGATTGCCGTGTGAACCAGCTGTGTTACTCCTCCGAAGAAACCTGGAAGTGAAGATTTCTTCAAACTGCGCACAAACATGCGTGCAAATCGCACAATCACCGAACCGGTTGTTGAACCAGGAGGAACCCACCACTGGTTGTAGTCTTTTCCAGCCCTACTACCTGAGATTCGATTAACTTAAGTTGCTGGTGATTGAACTTAGGACTTTCTTCATTCAAAATCTGAACTCTGCTCTGTCAAATGTATTATTATTCTTTCAGGCAGGTCTCAGATGCAAATCTATTGAAAACTGAGGTGGAACCGAAGAGATCAGGACTCTAAAATATATACATTCCAGACCCTGGAAGCACAGATGAAGGTTTTTAGGCCCTATGGATCCAGAGGCTATTAGCTGATCAGTTGAAAATATTATATTGGACTAATAGTGAGATTCAATTCAATTCAATTCAATTTATTAGATTTATAGGCCGCCCAATCCTGGAGGACTCCGGGCGGCTTACAAAGAACAAGAAAAGAAAAACAAAATAAAAAATAAAAAATTTTAAAATTCCCCAACACGCATACGTTCTGATCGGGGCTGGACCCTACATGATAAGGTCAACAGCCCCAGGCCTGCCGGAACAGCCAGGTTTTAACAGCTTTTCTGAAGGCCATGAGGATGGGTGAGGTCCGGATCTCTGGGGGTAGCTGATTCCACAGAGTCGGAGCAGCGACAGAGAAGGCTCTCCTCCGAGGCTCCACCAGCCGACACTGTCCGGCTGACGGCGTCCTAAGGAGGCCCACCCTGTGGGATCTTATCGGCCATTGGGAGGTATGTGGCAGTAGGTGGTCTCGCAAATACGCTGGTCCTGAGCCATGTAGGGCTTTAAAGGTAATGACCAACACCGAATTGCATTCGGAGACCAATTGGCAGCCAGTGCAGCTCGTGGGGGATAGGTGTAATATGGGTGTATCTCGGTACACCCAATATCGCTCACGCGGCTGCATTCTGGACTAGCTGTAGTCTCCGAATGCTTTTCAGGGGTAGCCCCATGATCTCATTTAGCAGGCCTCAACCTATTTTCTTGGACAGTGGAGTCTGCAGGTGGATTGTTAAGAGAGGGAGCTGATTAAAGGAAGCTGTATATATAATAAACCATTGATGAAAGGAAAAGAAATGAGCTGGGAAAGTCTGTTAAGAAAGTAGTAATTCTACTGAGGCACACACAAGTAGGTTTGTCACCACAGCTGATAATAATCTGAGGCACTGATTGTAGATCTGGTTCTTTATTAGAGTTTAATATTGATGACTGTCTTGTCTAAGACTAATGGCAATTGATTTTTGTTTTCTGGAATATTACTTTAATCCTATTGCTCTTTTCCCTTGCTACTTTCTTGCTCCAACATAAAAGACGGGAACTTTTTAATATTTGGAAGTATTCTTTTTCTTCATGTAATAAGACACACAATCTTTTCTCTATGAAGACTGCAAATAGAGGAACCTCATAATTAAATAAGGATGTCTAGAGGGAACAGTAAACAAAAAAGTCAAGAAGACTCCCACAATATGCAAAACTATGGCCATTATGGTCCCACTATGCCCACGTGTGTCACTGTGATTATAGCGCATGTGGCCAGATTCTGCGCAGAAGCACTGGGGATTCGTCGGAAACACACGATTAATCCACCATAGCTATTTTACACAACTAATGTCGCAATCCTTTTTGCATTACTACCCTTTTGTATTTCAGTATTTAATGACTATGGGGCTCATTGTTTAAGGATTGATATTACAGTATAGTTAGGCTGTGTGTAACTGTCAGGCTGGATGCCAAATTGTAACTTTAATATAGTGTATTTTTCGGACCAGTTATTTATTACTTTATTCTAGAATTTTAAACTGCATACTCCTTGAGTTTTTTTTTAAAAAAAATTGTTCTGATCTCTGATTTTTGACTGCAATAAAATGGAATCTGTGTCACATGGTAACACACATCAAAATTGAACAGAACTTCAATAGCTCATATCTTGACAAAAAACTTCACTGAGTGGACATCCCTGGGACTAAAGTGATCTAAGTGTCATATGTCGGCAACACATTATGAAAACCTTCACAAATAATCACAACAGAGGAAACTTTCTCCTTGAAAGTAGTTTAGCCATATCCAAGTTCTATTGAAACCTAAAATGTGTCTAGACATGACTGACTTTGGATCTACTCCTGTTGTGAAGGCTTTCACAAGCCATTGGAACACCTAGACCAGGAGTGTCAAACTCGATGTCACTGAGGACTGCATCAGGGTTTTCCGAGCTCCGTTTTCACTGACAGGGGGTTGCAGAAGGCCGTCCCAGCCGAAAACGGAGCTCAGGAGCCCGTTTTCGCTGACAGAGGCACCACGAGCCGATCCTCTGTTCTTTTCAGGGTGGTTTCATGGGTGGGATCTAAGCATCCTGTGGTGCGGATCTGGCCTCCTGGTCTTGAGTTTGACACCCTTAATCTAGACTAGGGAGAAATCATCGACAAAATTTCAAGGAAACAATAGAGATGAATAGTTCAGGATCCATGAGGGGACATAAGCCTCTTCTCTCTTAAAAGAGCTTCAAGTACATCTCTTGAAACACTGACAAATTGAAAAGTATGAATTGCACAACAAAAGTGTGTGTCTGTATGTGTACGTGAAAACTACTCACGCTTCTAACAGTCTATCAAGCAGAAGAAAGTTCAACTGAAGATCTACCATTGCTTGATTTAGGGGCAAGTAGAATCAGACACACTTGTTTTCTACGGATGCTATCATGGGTTTTTTTTTTTTTTTTTTTTTGCTATCATGGTTTTGGTTTCCAGAAGAAATGAAGGAACAAAAGTTGTGTGGGAAAGGACTGACTCAGAATTGGTAAGGATAAAGATTAAACCACAGCCTGCTCTGTTCCGGAAACCTGGACAAAGAATAATGGAGAGCAGAGCTCATTTTGGTTGCAACAGTCTTAAGCCGGCTACAGTTGTGTGGAAAGTAAACATTTCTGCTCAAACTTGTTTGTGAGAGCAAAAAAAAAACCAACCCCAAAACAGATCTCAGGTATAAATCTGAGGGTCAAGACAAAGTCAAAACATAATATATTGGTGGATACCTATCCCTAGCATAAATTATCTGCAAGTGCACTATTCAAGATGATTGAGATTTCAACGTATCCTTGGCCTGTGAAATGTTGGCTTGCTCACTCTAGCTGATAGCTGATTAAAAAAGAATTTGAGGTCAATATGGCACATCGGATGAACAACAACAACAACAACAACAAAAGTGAATCCCAAGACTCAATTGGAGGTCAATGGAAGAAAATGTCATTGGGCAGAACTGCTAAAGAACATACTTGAACAAAGGCAATTCTACTTAAGAAAGAAAATAGGAAGGTCTTGATGGGCAATCACCCTATTTCCCTGCAAAGAGTTGTGGTTTGCCTTCATTATCTTTAACATTTCTCCATATGTCCCCTAAAAAGTAGATGTTCTAATTTTCAGCAACTCACTTGCCTGACTAGGTGGCTCAGTGGCTAAGACACTGAGCTTGTCGATCAGAAAGATCGGCAGTTTGCCGGTTCGAATCCCTAGTACAGGTCTGCATGAGATGGGGTTGGACTAGATGACTTCCAAGATCTCTTCCAACTCTGTTACTGTTTACTTCCAGGAGGGAAGATAAATATACCAGTTCTACAGTAGTGTGTGCTCACTGCAGTTGGTGTGCACTACTAGCAAGCCAAAAGCTTGATCTTTTACTCTATTTGTACTACTTTGAATGGAGCATGTGCCTTCAAAGGAAAAAGAATTAAAATGGCTTCCGGAGTAAGACGGTAATCGTTTATCAGTTTGCTATTTGTATTTTTTGTCTGTCCTATTGAAAACAAGCAAGCATTTTAAACAGCCAGGAATAACTCACCTATGCTAACCACCGATCAGCACTTTTTATAGCTGGCTTTTGTTACAACTGTGAAGTAGAAAACACTGCATTTCTACAGTGTGCAAGGAGAATGTTTTCAGACTGGCCACGTTGCTACTGAAATGTTACATGTGTCTTCAATCGTCGACAGCTAGGGGATTCTTGCAACAAGACAGCAATCTTTTATCTCCATTAATTTCTTCTCTATTATTTAGCATGCATCAAAGCAACAGAAATATAATCTTACTTGTCGTTTTGGAGAGTAGGTGCAGCAAAGGGAACATACGTGCTCTCATTCTACTACTTCTACACGTGAAGAGTCAAAACAGCCACAACAATATCCATGTGAGTTACCAAGCCAACTTTGCTACTGAAGCAATGCACATGGTGAAGTCACGCCAGGTATAATCTTAACGTAGATACCTGAAACATTCCCATAACACATCAAATTGGCTAGAATGTCTGGGTGGAGATCATGTATGGATTGCAGATACTGTAAAACAGGGCATCATTTCGTGTATCACTAACAGAAAATATTTCTACGTTCCTATCCGAGAGGGGGGGGCAGGGGTAGGGAAAAGGGACATCGGTGAGCATTTGGGTGTGTGGAATTGGAACTACCGGTCCCATAAAAAAACATCATGCAATCTGCATATATAGTATGATCCATTGTTTGCCATGCTAAAAACAAAACTCAATTAAACCCAAACCCCAGACCTTTTTAGTGAAGGTCACAGAGAGTTCCCTAATGGGAATATAAAGTTTACGCACAGTGATGAAACTGGGAACAGTTTCCCGGTGTAAAAAAGCAACAGCCCACCAACTATTAGGTGGAAAGAGTTCTATTGTGGGTGACATGCCACGCTGGGATGCCATCAGCAAGTCAGACGCTATTCAGAACTTATCGGGTTAATCGGATCAGTTGGATTTGGGGTCCAGTTCTTGGTGGCTGTTTTCTTCTGGCGGTGCCATTTCTTAGGTTTCTTTTTAAAAAAATTAGGATTATCATTCTTTCTTTCAGATGGAAAAGTTCGCTTCTATATCATCTGGCAGGATAGCAGCTTTAGAGGTTGCTGATGTTTATGGGGAACTCTCTGTCGAGGCTGTTAAAAGAGAAGAGAAAGGGAAAAAGAGCAGTGAATGCAAGCTGAGTTTGAACCAACTGTAACATATATTGTCATTCAAGCTGAATGGGCCTTTCCAGTCAAAGATCAGACCTGCATTAGAGCTTAAAAATAATAAATAAGAGCAAATCCTTTTTTGTGGCTGCTCCGGCCCTCTGGAACGATCTCCCCGTGGAGATTCGGACCCTCACCATCCTTCAGGCTTTCCGCAAAGCCGCCAAGACCTGGCTGTTCCGGCAGGCCTGGGGCTGATGAGTTCCCGGCCCCACTTGAATTGCTGCGTCTGTTGAGTAGTTTTAACTTGTCTCTGTATTCTGTTTTTGTCTTGTTTGTTTTGTATGGCCCCTTCCCCATGTGTTTGTTCGCCGCCCTGAGTCCCCCCCCGGGAATAGGGCGGCATACAAGTTCAATAAATTGAATTGAATTGAATTGAAATCCCACTCCCTTCTAGCACTGATGATGTTACCTAGCTTGGTAATGAAATGTCTTCAAGAAAACCACCAAACCCAAGAGAGCACAAAGGACCTCACAGCTTATGCACTCCTGGGTAATTATTTTTCCCATTCTTCTCCTGTATCCCCTGACACTGAACAGCAGTCACCAGCTGGTGGTCCATGAGAAAACTTTGGTGGTCTGCAGAAAAATTATTTACACTAAATATTGTACTAAATACTATTTATCTTTTTTAAAAAAAATCATATTAGTAGTCCATGGGATTTAAAATTATGGATTTAGTGGTCCCTGAGGTCCGAAAGGTTGGTGACCCCTGTTTTAGAAGGCAAAGTCTTCCTTAAATTAAGCACCATTTCTGGTCACCATGCAATATGTCAATGTTATCTTCTTGGCACTTCTAACCTATCTTCAGAGCTGGGATTTATATTTGGTTTCCAATTCAAGAACTTTTTCCCCCCAAGATCAACTAGGCCCCATTTCCATCTGTTTTGACTTGAAGAATATTCTCAATATTAATTACATCAATTAATCCGTTAGATATAGGTCACATCAGAAGTATTTGAATAGATGTTCCCAAATTATTTGATCAAAATTCTTCTTAATTTAGCTTGGTATTTAATATTTCTGTGATCTCAGAATACTTTCTGTGACCCGTCAAATCAACTCCTTTTGGGAAGATCAGTGAAAGGTTCTCACTCTTACATCCAATCATTAACCAAATACTTCTATTTTATATTTCTCTCAGCCATATTTTCTCCAGAGCCATATCTCAAAGCTAGGGCTTTCAGCATTATCACCCATGGGTTCAGAGACAAAAATGATCCATTCCTTGTACTGTCTTCATGAACCAAACTTACTAGTATATTTTTACAGTTATTGAATATGCTTCACCTTCTTGTATAACACGCAAGAGAACTAAGAGCAATTTTTTTAAAAAAACCAGACTCTTAAAATCAATATTTTAGCCTGCTTAACAACGATAAACTTGGCAAAAAGGATTTGTTTTTGCTGCTATCTTAATTTATGTGATCCCCCCCCACAATCTGCCATGTTCTCTCTTCCTTTATTCACCTGAGTGTAGTTCTGCATCTTTTGCCAGCTTCTTCAGTTGTCATTTTCTTTCCACTTAAAAGCTCTCATTAAAATTGATGTTTTACTGCTATTTTATTGAAACTTCCATAGACTCCATTCTTATTAGGGGTGTAGTACTTATCCCAGTGTAGGCTACTCTGCTTGATGCATGGAATCTAAAGTTGCAAAAGCCTCCAGTCTCTGCTTGAAGGCATTTTATGAATTCACCTAGGCTTATGCATTTATTTCCAATTTGTTCTTAGTGTTCAAACATTTTTACCAATATGCAATTGGAATTAAAGTCCAAGAGATCTGGATCTTCATTTGAATTCAGTGAAAATTGGCCAAGTGTTCCATCTCTCAGGCTGGGGGGTGAAATTATACGCCCCTCAGACAGGGTTCGCAATTTGGGAATCCTCCTGGACCCACAGCTGACTTTTGAACACCACTTGTCGGCTGTGACCAGGGGGGCATTTGCCCAGGTTTGCCTGGTGCACCAGTTGCGTCCCTACCTGAACCTGGAGGCCCTCACAACAGTCACTCGCACCCTTGTGACTTCTAGACTGGACTACTGCAACGTGCTCTACATGGGGCAGCCCTTGAAGAGTATTCGGAGACTTCAGCTTGTCCAGAATGCAGCCGCGCGAGCGATCGTGGGTGTACCTCGGTTCACCCACGTAACACCTATCCTCCGCGAGCTGCACTGGCTGCCTATTGGTCTCCGGATACACTTCAAGGCGCTAGTCGTCACTTATAAAGCCCTTCATGGTATTGGACCTGGGTACTCGAGAGACCGCCTGGTGCCAATTACCTCCACTAGACCGATTAGATCCCACAGATTAGGCCTCGTTCGAATTCCATCCGCCGGCCAGTGTCGACTGGCGACCACTCGGAGGAGAGCCTTCTCTGTGGCTACTCTGACCCTCAGGAACAAACTCCCCATGGAGATTTGGACCCTCACCACCCTCCAGGCCTTCCGCAAAGCCCTTAAAATCTGGCTGTTCCGACAGGCCTGGGGCTAAAGAGCTGTTGCCCCCGTCTCGAATGGTATGACTGTTGTGTGTTTTAAATTATGTATTGTTATGCTTTGTTTTTTTTTAAAAAATTGTCTGTATTCCCCTTCCCTGGTTTGAGTTGTGAGCCACCCTGAGTCCCCTTCGGGGGGAAAGGGTGGCATATAAATGTAATAAATTGAATTGAATTGAAAAACAAATCCTGACCCTCTTTAATATGATGATTCTAAAAACATCCTCTAACTAGGATTAGACATAATCAACCGTTGGAAGAAATATTCTTCCGGGTCCAGTTCCAAGTGGGGAAAAAGGAGGAGTGAAATCCTCCCGGTTCAATCCGGTTCGGCCAAACTGGTAGGAATGATTGTCCTTGGTTCTGCAAACCAGTAGTTAAAAAAATAGCTTCCTATGATCGCGTGGCTCAGCTGTGAGCTGTGTGATGGTCGGAAGCTTCCCCCCCCCACTTTTAAAAGCATTTTTTCCCAAGTGGGGTGGGGTTCTGCAGGAGGCATCCATCCCATCCCATCCCATCCCATCCCCCATGATAAGCCCATGGAGAACTACAATATTGATCCAGCCCTCAAATAAATCCAGTTTGACATCCTAGTTCTAACACAAAATCTGCCATTCATTGAATGCCATTCTTCTAAGCTATTCGAGAAACAGACAGAAAAGACTTGGGAGATGATATATTCTCCCCACTGATTTTGAGTAAGAAGCAGATGCCATTCAGTTATTTCAAAGGGCAAACTGTCCCAGAGAAGTTAATGAGGCACTAACTCTGCTTGAAAAAAAGCCCTAATCAGGAAAGGATGAAGTGTTTTCCACGTGAGCTTTCCTTGAGGCGCATCAAGTACATTCTCCACATCCTGACTTTTAAATGTCTGATAAAAACTTTTTTCCCCTTCGTCTCAGAACGAAAAGAAATAAGCAATAGCCTTGTAATTTTCATGGAGCCCTTTCTAACTGCTTCCAAACAAGACACAAATGAAAAGGTTCTTTCAAGTTATTCCAGGACATCAGCCTTCAGAGCATTACCTTGTTGTCTTTTGCCATTTCATTTTTTTTTAGAAAACTTGTTCTGACCTAGGTTTCCCCAAAAAGCACAAAGCCAATTCCTGGTCCTGACAAAACCCCTTTTATTAAACAAATGTGAATTCCTCTCATTCACATCCAGCCAAGGCCTGGAAAACAGTCTTTCAAAGGTGAATTTATGACCACAGACCTTATCTAGCTTGGAAAGCTGCCATGTAAATCTTTTCCAAATGCAGTGCAGTGCAAGGAAAGTCTGGGCACAGAGTCTCTGAGATTCACGGACAGATCTTCACACTCCTGAAATGAATTAACGAGCAAACGAATTGTTTCCTGCAAAAGCCCACTCCTCTTTTGCTCCTCTTTTATTTCCTATGGAAGGGACCATTCACTGTCCACCTGTGGCTTTACTCCCAAGTTGGCCCTGATTTCTCAGCTGTTCTTTTCTTCTGGCAGCTCTGCACATGTGCACACTGGGAACAGGCTCCATCTCTTCCTCTGCCTCACTGCTGTCTACCTCCGAAGGCAGCTGAGAACTGCCAGACGGCCTTGCCCCCCCCCCCCCCTGCCTCCAATGCAGAGCCCTCGTCTGAGCCTTCGTCAGCCTCCAGGACTGGCCCATGTTCCTCCCCAACCTCCTCACTGTCCGAGTCTGCAGCCGCTGGCGGGCCACAACAAAACTCAACAAAGAGGCATGCTATTAATGGGCAGAGCATATCAGATGAAGGGTAAAATAAGGGCAGCTGCCACTTTTCAAGAGCAAGTTAAACACTGACACCTCCCTTTCTTTCGGCAAACTCCCCCTCATCCAGCAAGAAATGTACTAAAAACTGTAATCAGACACTCTGCCTAAAAGTGTTCTACTGATACACTGTGCTTGATAAGAAATCACTGATAAATAAAATATACACCCGGAAAGCCGCGTATCCCAGCCTGCCAACAGTGGCACAGCAGGGATAGTATTAAGAGAGTTACCGCTTCAGGCAAAAGTGGCTGGCTGCCAAGATGCCATCCAGAGACAGGGTAAAAACAGGAACGGTTTCAGGTTCCAACGATTTCCCATGGGTCACATTAAGGTTGAGGGTTCTTCTTGATTCTGATTTTTCACCAAACAGTGGAAAGTCAGCAGGAGAAAGCTGCTCGGAGCTTCCCGTGTTAAGAACACCCTGCCAAGCAAGTTCAATTTGTATTCCTCCCATGTAGGGACATCCCTCTATGCCAGTATTTCTCAACCTTGGCAACTTGAAGATGTCTGGACTTCAACTCCCAGAATTCTGGGAGTTGAAGTCCAGACATCTTCAAGTTGCCAAGGTTGAGAAACACTGCTCTATGCATTTTTAATTCAATAAAGCAATTCTCTAAAATAAGCACATCGATGCCTACGTTCAAAGGTGGTTGTGAAAAGCTCAACACTGGACAGGGAAGCAGTGTGAAAATGAAAGAATATATTTTATGGAGCAGTTCGAAGTGCTATATCCCAGAGAGAGGCTGGGGTACCTGTAGGTGGTTGGTAATGTTCTGCCTAGGCTTCCCCAGCAGCATGAAGTCGAGTCCTCATCCCGATAAACCCCTTTTATTTAATTTACAGTGAGTTCCTCTCCAGCAAAGTCTTTCCTCTCCCACCGTCTGTCAAGATAGTTCACAATTACTGACCTTTATCAGGCTTGGAGAGTGGCCAGGCTGATATCTTTCAGACGTTGCAATACTTGGCAAGAATGCAGGTATGAACTAATTGCATCCTGCAAACACCCCTCCCCTTTTGCTCCTCTTTTATTCACTATGGGAGGGGCCATTCACCATCCACCTGTGGCTTTACTCCCAAGTCGACCCTTGCTCCTTAGCTGTTCCCTTCGTCTGGCAACTCTGCGCATGCGCACACTGGGAACAGGCCCCAGCTGATCTTCTGCCTTACTGATGTCTGACTCCAAAGGCACTAATAACTGTCAGATGGGCCTGGCCCCACCTCTGCCTCTCACACAGAGCCCTCATCAGAGTCTTCCCCAGATTCCAGGTCTGGCCCATATTCCTTCCCAACCTCCTCACTGTCTGAAACTGCTTCCAGCTCTGTTGGCCACTGGCAGGCCACAACAGGTAAGTTCAAGAGAATAGTAGCCTGACTTACCGCAATGTATCTTTCAGGCCACAGAAAAATGGATCTGGCATAAAAGGGTTATTTCATGTCTTCTAATAAGACAGCAAAGCTTAAGACCTCCTATTAGAGCCAAGGTGGCACAGTGGTTAAATGCAGCACTGCAGGCTACTTCAGCTGACTGCAGTTCAGCAGTTCGGCTGTTCAAATCTCACTGGCTCAGGGTTGACTCAGCCTTCCATCCTTCCGAGGTGGGTAAAATGAGGACCCGGATTGTTGGGGGCAATATGCTGACTCTGTAAACCGCTTAGAGATGGCTGAAAGCCCTATGAAGCGGTATATAAGTCTAACTGCTATTGCTATTATTTCCTGGAGAATACCCCTTCCCTTCAGCCATCTGCACTGACTTCAGCTGATAAATGCAACTATCATTTTATAGTATATTCAATGATTATAAGAAAGCTTGCATACAGGATTGGAAGAATAATGTTTAATGGTTGAGATCAAGGTGGCCTGGAAGGACTATGCTGCAGCAGTATTTCCAGAGTGGATCAATCAAACAAATGGTTTATAGCATACTGTGTAGCCCATTGCAGTCAAAATCTGGTCAAAAAAGTCAATTTTCCTATTTTATAATGATAGATGACTTCGCGCTTGTACCCTAAAATGGTACTGATGTCATTAAGGCTATCAATGCACCTGCTCCCTTTGCAGAATGTGCTATGAGCAGAAAAGGGAGGACTATTCATCTGCTAATTGTAGAGAAGGAAACACATCTCTCCTGGTTCCTCATTTTGCGTGAGACAAAAAAATGATTACATCTTTGCTATGCCATCGAGGCAGGTTCTCAGAGTTCCACACACATCTCGTTTGAACCAGATGAATTGAATCAGCCATCAAAAGGCACTTAGAGATAAACGTCTATTGGGGACAGAGGTGGTGCTCATTAAATATACAACAGAGAGATACGGGATGTATAAACTTAGTAGGGATGCATCTGTGATCAAACAACATATTGTATGTGAAGATGGGTTTCCCCTCCCCCCATTTTTTTTCCATTTTCTCCCTTTCCCATTGTGTAATAAATAATAATAATAATAATAATAATAAAAAATGAAAAAAAAGAACCTATATAAAATGTTCTATAGGTGGCACCTACCTCCAGCCAGGCTTGCCAAAATGTATAAAAAATTATCACCCAACTGCTGGAAATATGATCAATTTCCTGTCACCTACTACCACATGTAGTGGTCATGTAGCAAAACAAAAAGAATATTGGCAAAAGATTCGAAGGTGGTTGCAAGAAATGACTGGACAGAGATTGAAACTCAAACCAAAAATATTCCTATTAGGAATTATCAAAGAGGATTTACCCCCCCCCCCCCTTTCAACCAGGCAGAGAACCCCTTGCTAAAAGTTTTGAAGCTCACCCCCGGCAGAGCTGCCCTGTTTTCCTAAGAATTTGAGATAAATATGACACTTTTTGTTTTGTAACGAGAATAACAACACTTGGAAACTCTGAGCACCCCCAGGGTTGAGAAAGGGAAGCATAATTCTTCCTCCTTTAATCGCCACATTCTTTATAGAAATTGCTTCTTTAAAGCTGCTACTCCTTTGCATTTAAGTTCCCAGATTTCTGAAAATGCCACTCCCTACGGTTTCAAAATCATATCCTAAATAATAAGAGGTTCAAAAACTCAATTCTCCTGCTTTTTGCAGATTCTTGATTCTGCCAGAATGGCAGATAAGAAGATCATCAATCATAAAGGGGGGGGGAGGGAGGGAGGGAGGGAGAGAGAGGGAGAGAGGGAGAGAGGGAGAGAGAAAGAGAGAGAGAGAGAGAGAGAGAGAGAGAGAGAGAGAGAGAGAGAGAGAGAGAGAGAGAGAGAGAGAGAGAGAGAGATTATTGCAGTTTCCCAACCTCAGCAACTTTCAGAAGTGTGGACTGCAATTCCCAGAATTCCCCAGCCAGCACTGAGTAATTGCAGTAGCTGGCATTTGTAGTCCAGGCAAGTTGCTGAAAGTGGTAAACATTGGATTATTGTGTTCTCTTTTGCCTTAGCAAATAGAACTGTTCAGCCTCAAGAATCCTGATGCAAAGGTTCCTTTGAAAATGGTTACCTATTTTGCATGTGGTGGTGACAGAATATTGAACTAAGGAGCAACGTCTTGGCAGTAAGAACAATTAACCAATGGAACTGCTTGTTTACTGGAGTTGTGGATACTCTATTGCTGGAGATCTCCAAGAAAATATTGGAGAGCCATTTGTTAGAGATGTAATAAGGTCTCCTAACTTGGACAGGGGGTTGAATTAAAATAACTCTGAGGGCCTTTCTAGCCTTTGTTGTTGTTAGTTGCGAAGTCGTGCCTGACCCATCATAACCCCATGGACAATGTTCCTCCAGGCCTTCCTGTCCTCTAACATCCTCTGGAGTCCATTGAAGCTCACGCCGACTGCTTCGGTGACTCCATCCAGCCACCTCATTCTCTGCCGTCCCCTTCTTCTTTTGCCCTCAATCTTTCCCAGCATTAGGCATTATGATTTCTTCTAGCCTTATGATTTTATAAACCATTGTCCATAAGCCATTGGCATTCCTCTATCTAGCAGGATTTCCTTGTGTGCAAATGCCAGGCAATCTAACCCCACAGCCTTAAATTCTGAGTTGAAGTTCTGACAGATGCCCTCAACAAGTTGCCTTTTCTAAAGATCAGTCAAAGTTGATTGCTTTATGATCCACAGCTAATACAAACTATATTCTCTATGCATGATCCTCAATAACAGAATAACAGAGTTGTGGATACTCTATTGCTGGAGATCTCCAAGAAAATATTGGAGAGCCATTTGTTAGAGATGTAATAAGGTCTCCTAACTTGGACAGGGGGTTGAATTAAAATAACTCTGAGGGCCTTTCTAGCCTTTGTTGTTGTTAGTTGCGAAGTCGTGCCTGACCCATCATAACCCCATGGACAATGTTCCTCCAGGCCTTCCTGTCCTCTAACATCCTCTGGAGTCCATTGAAGCTCACGCCGACTACTTCAGTGACTCCATCCAGCCACCTCATTCTCTGCCGTCCCCTTCTTCTTTTGCCCTCAATCTTTCCCAGCATTAGGCATTATGATTTCTTGGTTAGTTTCCATCCATTGCTTCTTTGTCCTATCATCGGGTGCTCTGGAGAATAGGTTGACCCCCTCTTCTTTGCGGCAGCCCTTTAAATAGCAAAGTAGAGCAACACAGGACTCAGAATTCTCATTTTCCTGATGAAAATCCCCTTTTGCCGTGTTTGTATCAAAAGAGGAGGCTTTGATGATTTTATCAAGATAACACTAAGAGAGATGGAAGAGAAGAGAGATGGAAGGGAAGAATAGCTTGATCCTTTTGCAGAGACCACTGTCTGCTTTTTCAGTCCCAGACTTTGAGATTGCTATTCTAAGAATTACATTTTTGTATTCATAACCAGGATACAAATTAAAATTTAATTTTAACGTACTCTGATGGCAGAGGGTATGGAATGAAGAAAAGAAGATTTATGGTTTAATAGGCTATTGGTATTAGAATGCATCCTGATGCCATCTTTATTTATGCTGCCACCCAAAATTAATTACTTAGATACAATGTTGACGGTGCATCAAATTATTGTAATGTTTATTTCACCTTATGGGGATGTATGCAACTGATGCTGTGGCATCACCTCTACCAAAGCTTGTGCCAGCATCATATGCTTATTAAAACATGGACAGTAAAATTCTATTCATCAATCAGAATAAAACTCTCAGGAAGTTTCTCCTTAATTCCAGATTGTTTCCCTCCTTGATTAGTTTCCATCCATTGTTTGTTGTCTTACTTTCTAGTGCTTTGGAAAATAAGTCAACCCCCTCTTCTTTGTAGCAGCCCCTCAAATACTGGAATACTGCTATCATGTCACTCCTAGTTCTTCTTTTCTCTAGGTTGGCCATACCCAATTCCTGCAACCGTCTTCATATGTTTTTGTCTCCAGGCCCTTAATCATCTTAAATGCCCTTCTTTGCACTTTTTCCAAAGTCTCAACATATTTTTTGTAACATGGTGGGTTTAACCAGAATTGCCTCCCACAATGTTATTAGGGCTTAAAGGTTCCCCTTGCACATATGTGCTAGTTATTCCTGACTCTAGGGCAGTGTTTCTCAACCTTGGCTACTTGAAGATGTCTGGACTTCAACTCCCAGAATTCCCCAGCCAGCGAATGCTGGCTGGGGAATTCTGGGAGTTGAAGTCCAGACATCTTCAAGTGGCCAAGGTTGAGAAACACTGCTCTAGGGGGTGGTGCTCAGCTCCGTTTCAAAGCCAAAGAGCCAATGCTCTTTGAAGACATCTCCACGGTCATGTGGCTGGCATGACTAAACACTGAAGGCGCACGGAACGCTATTACCTTCCGACCAAAGGTGGCTTCTATTTTTCTACTTGCATTTTATGTGTTTTTGGTTGCTAGGTTGGCAGAAGCTGTAACAAGTAACAGGAGCTCACTCCGTTATGCGGAGTTAGGGATTTGAACCTCTGAACTGCCGACCTTTTTGATCAACAAGCTCAGCGTCTTAGCCACTGAGCCACAGTGCCAGCTTGTTTATTCGGGCTTACACTCTATTATTACGACTTACACGCTAGTAAATGAGCTCATTACAGTGCCAAACTAAAATGCTAAAAGATATTTTTTTGTGTGGAAGTGATGGGAAGCCATTTTCAAATCGCAGATACTCTATCATTCAAATCAGACGTATTATGTGAATGTTCCTGTTATTGTTCAAATTCCATATCTTGGGGCGTCACTACTTTGGATCAAACTGAAGAATGTAGAAATGAATTGGCAGAATGATAGAGGAGAAGGAAGAGAGCCCCAGAGAAGAGGAAGTCTTGGCACTTGTCACATAATTCCCTTTTCTCGTTTCTACCATAGGAAACAGCAGATGTTCAAAGAAATAGCAATTCGGTGCAAATGGCAGCCAAATGTTTCTCTCAAAAGATCAGCATCAGCTTTTGAGGTTGAGTCACTGCCAACCGCCACGATCTTAGGAAGATCCCTGTTCTTCTCAACTCAGGATCTTCTTGAGACCATTGACGTTATCCTACTATGTGAATTTTACGGATTGTTTGGTTTTAGGCCACATTACATATCTAAGGTGTCACATCAAAGCAACCATTGCTCTTTGAAAAAACACGGCCAATGACTTTGTGCGTGGTGGTGTGAGCTCAACTAATTGTGTTTTACCCAACAAACTAAAGTTCAGCAAACCGCAGCTTAGCGTAGTGGGTGTGTCGGCACACAGTGTTATTGTACTGACGATTGTATCTTAATGAGTAGCTTGCATGAAATGCTATCCTGCAAAAAACAGGCTGCCAGACATTTGATGCATCTGAAAATGGGGATGGTCAACAATTCGAGAAGAGAGGTTGGTAGCTGAGAATTGCCTCCAGTTAGACAGCTCTTCCAGGAAAGGTGTGGTTGAGAAGGACTGCGTGTAGGATGTTCCCACTCAATTTACTTATTTGTCAGATTCATATCTCATCTTTCCCCAGGGAGCTTCAAGCAGCCTACATTGTACTTTCTCCTCCTATTTTCCTTGTTGGTAATAGTCCTCAGTAGGGTGGGTGGAGAAAACGAACGGTAACCATGGTAGAAAATAAAACATACTTCTTTCACTGTGATAAAACTTGTCTTTCAGACATATAATGACATGGTAATGCCAGTAAATGATTACATATATTAAATATGCATTCAATTAAATTATTAAGTATTGAAGTCCATTTACATAACAAGAAGTAAAAATGGAAAATTCCTGATGGAAATGACTATGTGCAAGTCAAATGCCTAAATGGATTGATATGTATTGATTGTGGGTGGACTTGAACCTGATCTCCCATTTTCCAGACTAACACGTTAATCAATGCTTGCACTGGTTCCTTATCTACTCTTTACTACTTAGATGAATGGATTCTTTATTAGATGGGGGGAAGCAGAGTAACTGTAGACCAGAGAGCATATTATTCAGAGGTGGGTTTCACATAATTTTACCACCATTTCGCCACGCACTGAAACTGTGAGCCTGCACGCCTTCCACGCATGCGTGTGGCCTTCCATGCATGAGCTTTGCTCGTGTGCACAGCTTGCACGCACGCATGCAGCTTAGAAAACATGGCTAAATAGGATGGTGGGTGAACTGGCTGAATACCATCACTGATATTGTTCAAATAAACTCTGCATGTTAAAAAAAACCCGCTACAATTATTTTTGAACTTTCTGAAAGTCAACTTTACAGCAGAGATTCAGTTCAGGTCTTCATCCTAGCAGGAATGTCCTAGGAATGAAAACTCTTGAGACTGCACAGGGCACAATCAAAATGCATGCAACGTTGGCATGTAAAATCGATTTGAATCACAACATCCAGGAATTATTGAGTTATCCGTACTTCGATAACTGTCTTGTTTGATACAGCAGCTAAACAGGACAGGTAGAGACTCCAACGGATAGTTAGAACTGCAGAAAAAAAGACAATTGCAACCAGCCTGCCTTCCACAGAAGCCCTGTATCCTGCACAGGTTAGAAGGAGAAGGTATCTGCAGACCCTTCATTTCCTGGACATAAATTGTTTCAACTTCTTCCCTTATGATGTTGCTACAGGGCACCGCATGCCAAAACAACTGGAGACACGGACAGTTTTTTCCCACATGCCATCACTCTGCTAAACACTGAATCATCACAGTGTTGTTTTCTTTCTAAATATATTTATGGGTATTGTATGGCTATAGAATTACACTGTTATTATCCTTCTCATCTTCTCTACTACCCCGTCTTATTGATGTCATTATTATGATTATTATTACCCTGTTGCTTTCCATGAATATTGAGAGCTTCTGCACCGGAGACAAATTCCTTGTGTGTCCAAATTAAGTATTCTCAAATTGGGGATCTCAAATTCAGAATAGAGCTGGAAGGGATCTTGGAGGTCTTCTAGTCTAACCCCCTGCTCAAGCAGGAGTCCCTTTACCATTTCAGACAATTGGCTGTCCAGTCTCTTCTTAAAAACTTCACGGCTGGAGCACCCACAACTTCTGAAAGTAAGCTGTTCCACTGGTTAATTGTTCTCCCTGTTAGGAAGTTTCTCCTTAATTCCAAGTTGCTTAGCTCCTGGATTAGTTTCCATCCATTATTTCTTGTCTTGTCTTCAGGAAAACAAGTTGATCCCCTCTTCTTTGTGGCAGCCCCTCAAATACCGGAATACTGCTATCAGAAGAACATTTGATAGCATCTGATTTGTATGAATAGAATATTCTATTGATATGCTATTAATAAAATATTCTATTCAAAGTGATTTAACAATATTCCATTTATGAAGATGAAACTCAAATCTTATTGCCTTTTGTTGATGAACAATCAGGAACGTAGGAAAGAATTTTGCCTGGATGCTTTTATATTTATGAAAATAGCTGGGTCTTCTGTATGAGATGCTTAATTCCCCAGAAGCCTTCTGGGGAAAAAGAAAGCTGCTGACTTTGCCATCACACGGTTAAAGGCCTTTGTGCTCAGCAAACACATTGCAGCAAACAGCATTTTCTGGCACAGACAATGGGCTGGGCAATCTTTAAGGAAGAACATTACTTTATTGCACATGTTAAGGCTTTCACTCTGTTTTAACTTTTATGTGCATGACAAAGAACAAAGAGCAATGGTTTAAATGCTTGCGATCTGCTAGCTGTGCCATTTATCCTCAGTCAATTTCACACCACTTCCATAACACCAGCAGGACACTTATTTCGAAACCATCGGATTCCTTTAAGCTGTTCTGAGGTTTTTATATTAAAAAACAAATCAAACTTCAGAATTATAGAAGTGCAAACCCTTCTTATATTTCTTAATGCGATTATTTTTTTGGGGGGGCACCTGAAAATGCCTCAAGGTGATGAGAGCACTGGTGGCAGATCTCATCACTGGCAGGTAAGGGGTGGAGCGAGTTAAATTATCTTCCCTCCAACAATGAGCTGACTCCATACCGGCACAAAGTACTCAATCCACACAACCATTTGAAGTAATGCAATCCATTAACCATATTATAGGTCACGGGTGTCAAACTTGTGGCGTCACATTGCTGTCATATGCAATGGTTTTCTCCTTCGTGGAGCTGGGATGGGTGTGGCCTGCATGAGATGCATCCAGTCCGTGGGCTGCCAGTTTGAAACCCCTGTTGTAGGTGGTCCACAGACCAGTGGTGGGATTCAACCAGTTCGCACCTATTCGGGAGAACCGGTTGTTAACTTTCTAAGCAGTTCGGAGAACCGGTTGTTGGAAGAAATCTCCTTTTGCTTTTCCCCCCACTTTACAGGGCTAATCCTGTAAGGAAGGCAGGAAGGAAACATTCTGGTGTTGTTTCTAGCCTGATCTTTATTGCCCTGCTTACAGAAACTGCCTCTCCTGTTAACCCTTATTACATTGTAACAGCGAAGGCCAAGTGTCCATCGACCTGAGTGAAGTTGAGTTTGTCACGCCCACCCAGTCACATGACCACGGAGCCCTGTCTACCCATCTGGTCATAAGGGCAGAGAACCGGTTGTTATATTATTTGAATCCCACCACTGCCACAGCCCATAGTTTCAGAATTAATATACTAGGTCAAAATGCGGTTTGGTGTATGGTTCCATTCATTAAGACTTAGCAATGATATATGAACAATGGCCACTGGTAACATATGACGGGGGACCTGTACTTCAATAGCACTTGGAATGCTGTCTAGATTAAGCCAAAATTTGAGAGAATTCCTGGAAGCCAGACACTCAGACAAATCAGCCATCAACAAGCACATAGAGATAAACAACATCTACTCAACTTCCATTCAAAGCAGACAATCAAAAAGCCCAAAAGTAAGAAAAAGACCAAAACACCTCCTTAACAGCAATCAACACCCAGATGAACAGAGATTAACACCAAGATTAATATTAGACTAACAATCAAGCTGCAAACAATAGCCCAATCAAGGAACTGCCAAATGAGCTGACAAAAAACAACAGCTTAATCAAGGAACCACTATGACTATTCTTACCTACACTGACAGGGGAAGCCATTAGTGTATAAAATGAGAGCAAATCGCACTCCCTACTAGCACTGATGATGTTAGTGCTAAATTTGATTGCTTAAATTCAATGGAGGCTTTCTGGCTAAGAATGAAATGGACAAATATTAATGTTTACCAGGAGTTCAGATCTAACAGGTGTGCCTATATCTTAGCTTCAGAAATTCAATTTACAAAGCAAGAAAGTTTGCTTAAATATTGTTAGGACTTGAACAGAACGTTATGGTTGATAGAAATGGAAGAGAGGTGATGGCAGTGATTCATCAGAGATATTATTTTCCCTTAAAGGTTAGGACATTTTTTTTTTTTTTTAAAAAAATCTGAATTCTACTGCATGTAAAACAATTCCCTCTAAACAATCCCCGCTGTGGCTTAATTTTATTCACTGACTGTTAGTTTTGGCAATCTGGATTTTTGTCTTTGTTTTTAGCTCATAAATGGGCATTTAATGACTGGTTCTTGTTTTTATGTTTTTCATCTTTTGAAAGCCACTTTAAGCCACTCTCTGTGAATAATGTATACCCTTTTTTTTTTAAGTGCATAACAGGCCATTCTAGATCTGTTCTTATATTGTGAAAGATATTCAAAGCAACCCTGCTTTAACTTTAAATACACAGAGTCGATTGGAGAAGTGGTTTAGACGGTTTCTAATTTGTAAAATCCCCCTGTTTCATTTCTGCTTGGAATGGCTATTTTTATTTTCAGCTTTTTTGTTGTTGTTTATTTCATTATCTAGAGCAGTGTTTCTCAACCTTAGCAACTTGAAAATGAGTGGACTTCAACTCCCAGAATTCCCTAGCCAGGCTGGCTAGGGAATTCTGGGAGTTGAAGTCCACCCATTTTCAAGTTGCTGAGATTGAGAAACACTGCATTTGTGTGAAAGTCCAATTTCCCCCACCCTGCACCCACAGAAAAGAAGCAGTGTCAGATATATCACTCAAAATAATATCAGTAGACGCCGCTGAGCTTTTTCTTTGCCAAGAAGGAAAGAAATTGCAGTTTGATATGGCTCATTAAGTAGAGCCTCTTTCATTTCTACTAATGGCTACAAATGCTCGTTATCAATTGCTGAACTCGGAATGAGCAAACAAAGCAGGGCTAATGCATCACAAAAGAGAGTTTTGTTCGGCTGTTTTGACAGCTGTAGTTTGAATCATAGTACAAGAGCCGCAAATGGTATCCCATAATCTACACTGTTGCAACAGCAATTAAATGGGATCAGAGCCAGCCTTAAATTGATATTCTCTCTTCACTCAGGAGCAGGTAAGTGAAAGTTATTGTGGTGTGAAAAGGATGAGCTTATCAAAATTGGATCCTGATCTTGCTTGATCCGCTGCTAAAAGGCTGCTTTAGTGGCACTGAACTCGGGTTCCTCCAATTACACTGAAGCTACTGGACAAGATAATGTGCTGAAAACCTTTTGAGATCCAAGTTTAATGCCCAGGGTTACTCTACCTGGGCTGCCAAAATCCAGAGAATTGCCAGATTGGACTGCTTAATGTTTTCTGTGTCTCTTTCCTGCCATCTGGTGATCATCTGGAGTTTTGCAGCCCAGATGATGGGCTGTAATAATAATGAGTCAATTGTTTTTCCTGGCTTCCGTCCTTCCTGAAGCCATAATAAACCCAGAAGTTAAACATCTCTTTCTTATAATTGATGCATTTGTTCCTGGACCAACTATTAATATTAGATAAAGAAAGATGCAATACCAATAAAGGAGAATATTTGTAGCTCAGGATTTAAATGGGGAGGGGTCCTTGGTGCTCTCTAAGTTTGCTTGTTTTCTTGCAGACATTTCATTACCCAAACTAGGTAACATCATCAATGCTGTTTCAGAACTGGTGATGTTACCCAGGGTAGGAATTTAACTGTCAACTCATAAAGTTGACATTAGCACCCATCCCTCTCCTAGGAAAATGAGATATTTTAGGTAATATTCAAAGGGCAGAAAATTTCCCCTAAAGGGGAAGCAGAAACTCAGCCCCACCACCTTTGACAATGGGCCATTAAGGCCTGGATCAGTCTATTCTACATAACAAAGATCTACCTCCTTCAGACAGAGCCATAATAGGAATCCCAAAGTCTTTTCATTCCATCAGCACCCAGCAAGAGTCAACCAACCTTGGGACTCAGGACAGCTTACAGAGTTGCTTCTGCATGGGACTCTGACAATAAATCAGAATGTGAGCTCAAATTCAAAGCCTAACAAAGGGTCTCTCTCTCTCTCTCTCTCCCTCTCTCCCTCTCTCCCTCCCTCCCTCCCATGTGGTCCTGTCCACCATTAAAATTATCTTTCCAAGCAGTCTCCATGAATCCAGTGTCTTTTCCCCCACTTGGAACTGAACTCAGATAGACATTTCTTCCAACAATGACAAATAGTTCCTTTGGCTTTTAGAAGAAGACATGGAGGACTCAAATTGGATCTTAAAGTACATTGCAACTGTCTGGCAATTTGTCTAGAACACTAACCTGAAACCTTTTATAATGGCTGTGAAATAATAGAATTGTAGAAAAAAAGTTGCAGTGATTACATCAGCATCCACACTTTCACCATTGTTATTCCATTTCTGAAGGACTTTGGGAGAGAAATTTAGTAAGTGATTTGAAAAACCAGACTGGCAAGATTATGAAATATATTTATACTTTGTATTGCTTGGTTGTGATGCCCAAAAAGGCACCGATGCAAAAAAAAAAAAAAAGAGAGAGAGAAAGAATCATAATTGTCTGGAACTTAGTCAGACTACACAGCCTGATCTCAACAGAAGCTGCTAGAAACTCAGCAAGAGAAATACTCGGCTGAAGTCACTTTAAGCTGTCAATTGCCTTCTGTTCAATTGCCCACTTCAATATCCAGCTCTTCTTTGTCCCCACTTTCTTGCAGCTGAGCAGACCTCTTGCTTCGCACTCCTTAGACTTGATACCAGAAGCAGTGGGTGGGTAACCTAACTGGCATTTCTGCCTTGAGAAATTGTAGGTCACAATTTATGAATTAACTCCCACATTTCAGGAGCTGATTCCAGAAGTAGGTATATGGATTCAGAAACAGCATGGACATTCTTAAGATGATCACTCCTGTGCCTTCCCTTCTTCCTCATCTACAGTCGTAAGATTGGTTAGCTTATGAATTTCACTTTGCTCAGACTTGAAAGATTCTAAGCTAGTTTTGTGATCCTATTTTCTATCTATCCCTGTCCTTCTTTCCAACTTCTTTTGCTCTTTCGAATAGATTAATATGCCTGTAGGCAGTACCTTGTTATATCATCTGTGCAGTGCCTAGGTCTTTTAGGAGCATTAAAAATGTGTTGGATTTTCATCCTAATGTAAGCTGGATGCTGTGCCAGGCAGCCTAGAGGAAGCCTGAAGCTTTGTAGTCAACACACAGAGTCCTAAGCAGTACCTTAATTTGCAAAATGGAAACACTGTGTTCTTTAATACTGAGTAGCTTCTTTCATTCAATATTATTAAGATAGACGAAGAAGAAGAAGATGATGATGATGATGATAGATAGATAGATAGATAGATAGATAGATAGATAGATAGATCCCTTGTCTGTACCCCCTTCCCTGACTTGGATTGTGAGCCGCCCTGCGTCCCCTTCGGGGAAAAGGGCGGCATATAAATGCAATAAATTCAAAATTCAATTCAAGATGATAGATAGTTAGATGATAGATGGATGATAGGTAGATGATGGGTAGGTAGGTAGGTCGGTAGGTAGAGATAGATAGATAGATGATAGATAGATAGTTAGATGGATGATAGATGATAGGTAGGTAGCAGTGGTGGGATATGACTGTTATGGGCATACCGGTGCCTGCTGGGAGCACCAGGTACCGTTCTGGTACGGTGCTCCAAAGGGCACGCCCTCCTGCCCTCCTTAAGTGTATTTGAGCCAATCAGGGCTTACACGCATGGAGTCTACGGTGCCTGCGTGATACTCCGCCGAGCAGCTGGAGCGTCATAAACTGTTGTGGGTGGTAAGTATGCATGCGCGCACTGCATGCATGCTGCGCGCATGTGGTGGACTCCCGGCCCAGTTGCACCATATCGGTGGCAACGGGATCCGGAACCCATCAATGGTAGGTAAGTAGGTAAAAAGAGATAGATAGATGATAGGTAGGTAGTTAGAGGATAGGTAGGTAGACAGATAGGTAGATAGAGATGATAGGTAGGTAGGTAAGTAAGTAGGTAGGTAAGTAGGTAGGTAGGTAGGTAGATAGACAGACAGATAATGATGGATGAATGATAGATGGGTGATAGGTAGATGATAGGCAGGTATCAAAACACAGCTAATTCTCATCTCAAAAGTTCAGTCCAGCAGGTCAGTTATTTCAATCTGAATTAAAAGTGTAAGATAAATCATGGCCAGAAATGAAACCCATTTTTTGTGTGTGGGGGAGGGGTTATTAATAGCTAAATTCCTTCAAATGAATCAGTTGTGGGTCCCAGGCTAATGATTTGAGTCAAAGTCAATTTTGGTGAGTCCAAAGCAAAATATGAACAGGTTAATCTCCTCTGCCAACTCATTTCCCGTCTCTTTCCCTCTGTTCTTTCCCCATTCCCACTGGGTTGTTAGGAAAGGGAGAGTGATCTAAACTGACTGCTCATAAAGAGATTTTGAAATTAGACCGAGGAGTTAATTTATAGCTCTAATCCCTAATCTGGATGAGTCCCAGTGATACAGAAGTCTTTCCTTTTTTTTTTTTTAAGGAATGCCTCTATTCTACTTAGTGTCACTGCCAAGACTACGGATCACACCTTGCCTCCAAGCAGCACCAAGTTTAGCTTTGACTCTCATCGTTGAATCATCACCAGAAATGTTAAAATGAAAAAAAAACCTCAAAGTACAATAGGGGAAGTGGAGAGAAGAAAGAAAAGGAAACAACAGGCAGTTGGGGAGGGGAATCGAATCAATTCCTTCTTTGAATGGGGAGACATTTCTAGATTAATGAAGAATACACAAAGGGTGTTGGCTCCTATTCTACCATATACCAATACTGAACTGAACATCTTGTACTTTAAAAGTTGGCCCCCTTGGATGGAAAAATACAGCTGAACTTGCCCGCACCTGTGGACACACCCAACTGCACCTCTTTTCGAAATGCTTTTTTTGGAAAAGGAAGGAATGCTTCAGAAAACCTGCTTGCTATTTGGAAACGCTGGGATTGTTTAAAGCTGTCCTAGGCCAGCATGAACCCAGGTCTTTCTTCCTCCTCCATGTTGAGAGCCTTCCTAAAAGTTTTGTAGGTGACAGGTAGTCCTTGATTTACATATAGTTCATTTCGTGGCCATTCAAAGGTGCAATGGTACTGAAAAAAAGTGACTTATGACCAGGGATGGGCTTCAAACATTTCAGCAATGGATTCTCTTCCCGGTTGCTGGGTGGGCGTGGCCATGGTGGGTGTGGCCATGGTGGAGGGGCATTTCTGGCATTCTGGAACTTCTGGGAGTCCTGTTTTTCTCCCTTCCCGAGGCTCCGTGTGGGGTCTGCACTTACCTCGCATCCAAAACGGGCTGCGTGGAGACTCCTGGGAGAGGTGAAAGGGGCCAGTGAGGAGTGGGGTTTGAAGGTTCTCTCAACTGGCCATAACATTAGCTATGGGTTCTCCTCAACCTGGGTGAATCCTTATCTTATGCTTATGACCATTTGCCACACTTAGGAGTTTTGTAGCATCCCCATGATCATGTGATCAAAATTCAGATGCTTGGCAAATCACTTAACAACCGGCTTACTAGCTTATCAACTGCAATGCTTCACTGAAGAACTGTGGCAAGAAAGGTTGTAAGGTGGGGGCAAAACTCACTTAACAACAGATATTTTGGGCTCAATTGTGGTCCTAAGGAGATGTAAGTACCCATATATGCCCCATGGTTCCAAGACATTTTTGCTTCTTGAGATGAAGCAGCAAAGAAATCTCACCATGACTGTCCAACATTAAGTACACACATTGATCTTGTTTGTCCATCACAGGCAAGAAACGCTCGTGGGTTTCTGTGCTAATAAAAATGTCTTCATCAGTTAAAGAGGGAATTTGCTGCCTCTTTAGGTTGTCTGAAAGGATGCCTAGGATGAGCCATAGAAGGGATTCTCGAAGGGATTCTGGGTCAAAATGGGTGCCTGGGTAATGCTAAAGGCAGAATTCTCAACTGTGGAAACCATTGTTCCAGTCTAATCCTTCTACATAACCACCAGATATCTCACTGGAAGGCAAAATCTCAAAACTGCATGTCACTTATTTTTTGGCCATGTCATGCGGGAGAATTCATTTGAGTGGTGCGGTGGCCTAGAGGTGGCGCTCTCGCCTCAGAGTCAGGAGGCTGTGAGTTCGATCCTAGGTTTGGGCAGGTATTTTTTCCTCTTGCACAATGTGAATGTATCTGCTGGGGAAAAAAAACCCTCTGCATTAGAAATAAGAAGGGCATCTGGACAGCAAGGGATTATGAGGTTGTTAAAAGAGGATGATGATGTGGGGAAATTCATTGGAGGAAGCAATTATGTTTGCAAGAGTTAGCAGCCAAAGGCACCCAGGCCACCAAAGAATACGGTGGATGGACACCGTCAAAGCTGACACTGGCCACAGCATAGAACAATTCAAAGAAGTAGTCTAAGATTGGAAGATGTAGAGAGACCCAGTCCATAAAATCACCAAGAGTCGCACATGGCTGAAGGCAGGGGTGGTTTCTGGCTTCTGTTACTGCTGGTTTCACCCAGGGACGCGCTTCACCCTCACTTGATACGCACTATGTGCACATGTGCAGTAGTAAAAAAAACCCAAGATGGTGGCACCTACAATAGAACTAGTTCAGGGGCGTGGCCAGCCTAGTTACTACCTACTTGGCCGAACCAGGCTGAATCGGTAGGAACCCACCTCTGGTTGAAGGGTAACATCAACATAATGTCAGTCCCAATGGGTTTACATTTGTAGCCCCATGTTATTCAGCTTCCCCTCAGTCTCCAGAATGCCACAAACTAGGAATTGGAATTAAGTGGTCCTTATTTCAATTCCACCATCTGCTTTGTTCATTCATTTTTGCCATATATTCTTTTAGCTGGACCCAGAATGACGCTATAAAAAGAAGTCTCCAGTAGGGCGAAATAAATGATTGACTCCATCTACAGATGCAATATCCTTTTTCTGCCTCCAATCACACACACGTGCATTTTCCTTCAACTGTGATGAATTATATCTGCTACCTGCACAGCAGATAGAATGGCTAAGTGACAAAAATAGGGGGGAAAAATCTCTCCTTTACTGAGAATACATTTGTCAATCATGGCTCATCAAAATTGTGTGATGTGTTCCATGAAGAGCAGTGTTAGAAAACTTTTTGACTAAGTTTGCTTAGAAGTAAGAATTTGCTTGTCTATGGCACTTTAAAAAAAACTTATGGATACAAACTTTGATTGAATAGCCTTCAACTAGAATCCATCCATAGAACGTTTCCATCTTGTCAATTCCAAAAAAGCAATGCTGGAATTTGTAAAATTTATGCAGGAGGTTAACAGATTTAACAGATTAGCAGAGTTGAAAGGGATCTTGTAGGTCATCTAGACCAACCTCTTGGCTAAGCAGGAACACCCTACACCATTTCTGACAGATAGTAGTCCAGTCTCTTCTTGAAAGCTTTCAGTGATGAAGCTCCCACAACTTCCAAAAACAAGCTGCTTCATTGGTTGATTGCTCTCACTGTCAGAAAATTTCTCCTTATTTCCAGGTTGAATCTCTCCTTGTTCAGTTTCCATCCATTATTCTTTGTCTCCCCTTCAGGTGCCTTGGAAAATAGCTTGCCCCCCCTCCTCTTTGTGGCAGCCTCTCAAATATTGGAAGACTAGTATCATGTCTCCCCTGGTCCTTCTCTTCACTAGACCAGCCATGCCCAGTTCTTGTGACCGTTCTTCATATGATTTAGTCTCCAGTCCCCTAATCATCCTGGCTGCTCTCCTCTGCACTCTTTCTAGAGTCTTAACATCTTTTTATAGTGTGGTGACCAAAACTGGATTCAGTACTCTAGGTGTGGTCTTACTAAGGCTTTATAGAGTGGTATTAGTACTTCATTTGAACTTGATTATATTATTGATTGCATTAACACTAATGCAATTTAGGATTGTGTTGGTTTTTTTTACTGCCATCGCACACTGTTGGCTCATATTTAATTGGTTGTCCACTAAGACTCCAAGATCCCTCTCACAGTTAATGCTATTAATCCTGGTTTCACACAGTCTATAGCTGTACTTTTAGTTTTTCTTGCCTAAGTGTAGGACTTTACTTTTCTCTACATTGAATTTCATTTTGTTAGCTAGGGCCTAGTGTATAAATCTGGATCCATCTGGATTTTGAGACTACCATCTAGGTTGTTGGCTATTCCTGCCAGCTTAGTATCATCCGCAACAGTGGTAAGATTCACATTTTTTTTACTACTGGTTCTGTGGGCGTGACTTGGTAGGTGTGGCATGACTTGGTGGGTGTGGCTTGGTGGACATGGCAGGGGAAGGATACTGCAAAATCCCCATTTCCTCCTGATCATCTGGGATCTGGGAGGCAGAGAATAGATGGGGGCAGAGCCAGTGGCATTTACCGGTTCTCCAGAACTGGTCAGAACCTGCTGAATACCACTTCTGATCCTCAAATTTGGTAAGTTCCCCTTCCATTTTTTCATCTGAAGGTATTTTGAAGATATTGAAGAGTAGTGGGCCTAAGACAGAACCTTGTGGTACCCCACTGTTTACTTCCCTCTGTGTAGATGTAGTAGCATTAAGGACTACTTCTTGAGTACAGTTTGTCAGCCAATTACAAATCCATCTGATGGTTCATAAACTCTTTTATCAGCATGAAGTATATAAAGTCTTTATCAGTGAGAACCACCAATAAGATAATTAACTAGTTAGAGCAGAGATGTGAAAACTTTAGAGGCTTTTGAACTTTCATCATTACCACACACTGGGTGATCATGAAGTGTAGCAATATCTGGAGGGCTATACATTGCTTACAAGTGTATTAAAAGTCATGGGACCTCAAGTAACTTGTTAAGGGAGCAGGTTGCTTTCTTACAACAAATCACTTCCTTTCAGTTCTACCCACAGAGGAATCAGTGAGCGCTCCACAAACAGCTGGTCACGCAACCAACTCAAGAAGTGGTATTTAGCAGGTTCTGACCAGTTCTGGTAGCGGAAATTTTGAGTGGAGAACCGGTAAATACCACCTCTGGATGGCCCCGCCTCCTTCTATTCTCTGCCTCCCGAGTCCAAGCTGATCTGGAGGAAATGGGGATTTGGTAGTATCCTTCCCCTGCCATGCCCACTAAGACATGCCACGCCCACAGAATCGGTAGCAAAAGTTTTTGAATCCCACCACTGGACCAACTGACCACAACACCACACAGGACCTAGATAAGCAGAGAAGAAGCTGAATGAGACCAAACCCCCTGGTGAAGATGTTACTTAGTTTGGTAATGAAACATCTGGGAGCTAAACAGCAAGCTTGGAGAAGAGTCCCCTGCCAAAACCTACAACCCAAACCACGAATCTTCTCAACCATTTCTAGTCAGTGAGTAATTCTACCTGCCTCAGCTTTGAAGAGGTTATCCAGTGAACACTGAGGGGAGATAGAGAGTGAGCGAAGGCACACAATTACTCACCTTCTGAAGTGGTGGCAAGCTTTGTCTCTGTACAAGGTGTTGCTCTGCCTTTGCCAGCTTCCAGTCAGAGGATTTAGAAAATTCTGAAGGATGAAATAATAGAAAATACTTGTAGCTCGGGTTTTAGATTTTGGCAGTGGCTTTGTTCTCCAAGCTTGTTTCAGTTTGGTTTCTGAGCGTTTCATTACAAGACTAGGTAACATCATCAGCTGAAGGATTCTGAAGGATACATAGAGAAATTTGATAGAGATAAGAATGGTTACTTACCTGTAACTGAAGTATCAGTGGTGACCTGTATATTCACACACCGATGATAATTTGTATTTTCACACTACAGGCAGTCCTCAATTTACAACCCTTAGTTTAGTGACTGTTCGAAGTTACAACGCCACTGGATAAAGTGATTTATGGCCATTTTTTACACTTAGGACCATTGCCGCATCCCCATAGTCACGTCATCAAAATTTGGATGCTTGTCAACGTATTTATGATGGTTGCAGTATCCAATGTGATCAAATGATCGACCTCATGACAAGCAAAGTCAATGGGGAAGCCAGATTCATTTTACAACCACGTCATTAACTGAATAACTGCAGTGATTCACTTAACAACTCTGGCAAGAAAGGTCGTTATATGGGGCAAAACCCACTTAACAAACATCACATTTAGCCATATAAGGTTTGGGCTCTATTCTGGTTGTAAGTCAAGAACTATCTGTACTTCAGTAGCAACCATCTAAACACTGAAAAATTTGGTGGAACTCACAAGCGCACACCTGTTCTCTTTAGTGAAAAATAACCCAGCAAAACATCAAAATGTACCACATTTTTTGGAGTATAAGACGTACCGGACTATAAGACACACCAAGATTTTGAAGAGGCAAATTAAAAAAAAAGAAGTTTTTGCACTCTGCAGACCTCCCAAAAACAGCCCCTTTTTTTAAAGCGGCCTTTTTTAAAAAGAGTATAAATAGCCTTTAGGAGGCTTGTAGAGTGCTCCTGGGAGGGGTGGGTGAGGCGTGGCAAAAATGAGCAAAAAATGACCCGTTACAGCTAGTTGCAGCATCCCATGGTCATATGACAGTAATTTATGCGAGATTTTTTTTTGCATGTTTCCAGCCTTTTTGTTTTGGACACAAACCCCATGGGAATTCATGGATTTACTTAGCAACTACCATATTCTCTAGTGACTATGGTACTCACTTAACAACCACTACATTTTTTTTTTGTAAAATTAGATTCAGTCACTTGGGTGCCCCTCCTTACAATGATCATGACTTATGTCACAAATTCTTGGTTTTATTGTGGTCATAAGTCAAGAACTACTATATGCCAAGAAAATGGATATGTAGGTCCAAATACAACAACTGGCCCAATGAACAAATACATTTTATGGAGCAGCATCAAGATGCCTTTGATCTCATTTACCAATATTGGGCACATTTCTCTAAACAAAAAAAGATATTTAGAAATGACAATTTTGCAAAAATGGGTCTGTTTTTTGTGAAAAAAAGGGCATGCATAGCCTTTAGGAGGCTTGTAGAGTGCTCCTGGGGGGGGGGGCAAAAATGAGCAAAAAAGGTCCGTTTTCCACTCATTTTTGCTCTCCCCAGCCCCCAGGAGCTATGCAGGGCCCTTTTGGTGAAGGGGGGGGGGTTTCGGGAGGCAACAAAATGCTGTATTCAGTGTATAAGATGCACCCAGATTTTCATCCTCTTTTTTTGAGGCTTTTTTTTTTTTTTTCGTATTTATTTAGCATTTATAGGCCGCCCTTTTCCCTGAGGGGACTCAGGGCGGCTTACAATAGTAAGGGAAAGGGGGTGAAAGACAAATTACAGAGAAAAAAAAAATGTGAGATAACTAAAAAGTACTAAAACATTGATGTATGGGATATCTATTCTTAAAGAACATAACTCACTATTCCCATGAGCCTTAGCAATTCAAAGCACTTACTTCTAATATAATATACCTATGACACAGGTTGCCAACAGATGACACTATTTACTCATTAAATCAATAAGGCAAAGATAAATCCAATCAGAGACCAGGTTTGTTACTCGAAGATGCAAATTAAGTATGGCTTTTAGAAAGTTTTTAACCATTGGCTGCAGAAGAAAAAAAATAAAATGAATCCAAGCTAGTTTCTGATAAGAAATCAGTATGTTGACATGACTGACAAGTAAACATGTAAAGGAAGATTTTAAATTTTAATGTGTGTTTTTTTTTTTTAAAGAAAATGATAACATGAAGCAGAAAGCATACAATTAGATTTCCTTTGGTAGAAGAAAGTAGTAACTGTGCATAATATATAACTCTCAAATCATGTAGCTTTCCCGTAATTCCTCTTCAGACCCTCAATCAAAACCAGAAGCTGCAAATTTTCCAACTACTGGGGCATTTTAGAGACCCAAATCTTAGGAATCTCCTGGTAGTTTTTAAGCAAAGCATATATTCTCCTAATCACAATGATTGAAAGTTTATTGTAACATCATGATAGAAGGTTCACTCTTACATACTGGTGTTAAGTGCAATACAAAAGGGTTGGAATTTACATTAATACTTAAAATACCCTTAGCTGACTGGAGAAATGGAGCAAACTATGATAACTTTGCCCAACATGGTATGAGAAAAATGTTTTTTTTTCTTCTCTTGCATAGGAGAAGAATGGACTGAAATGAATAATATTTCTGTCCACCGGAATACTAGGACAATCGACAGAAAATCATGACCCAGAAGGTTCTGGCTCTCTCTTATGGCCGATTGAGGAAAACATCAGCCAATCACATTTTACAGTATGATTTAAAGAAACAGGTACAACATTGTTACATGATTTATATATTGCCAACCCAACCGTTAGATTATATTCCTAACATACTAACAGAACAAACAATACTTTCCTGAGGATGGAAATACTGTGTCATGCCCCCCATGGGGGCCTGAATCTGTGGAGGACGAGACGGAGCTGGAGCTGACAGAGATCGAGGGGGCAACTTTGTTGGCTTCGGATTGAATGTGGGGAGGAGCAAACTGATGTAACCAGGGCCTCTCAGGATTGGGATGGCTTCTTAGTAGGAAGGAATGGGGGAAGGATGACCGAGAGATGGCAAGCAGTAGACATGAGGAGCAACAGAACTCAGGCAATGAACAAGGACTGCCCCCTCCTGATCCCCAAGCATGTAGAGTGGAGAGGAGGTGGGAACAGCGCAGGCCGACCCGACGACTCGGGAGGAGAGCACCCTGCTCTCTTCACAAGGCACACTTGGGGACTGAGATTTAGGGAGATGCTGTGGGAGGGGCATTTGTCAGGAACAAATGCTTAATTGGTAGTTTGGTGTACCAGTTCAGACAAATGGCGTTTGCAGGACTGCTTGCTTCTCCCTTACTTGTGGACTCAGTGCCTTCTTCCTGACTTTGTGGACCCAGTTCCTTGTTCCTGATTTTTTGAACTCATTGTTTGTTCCTTGGTTTGTGGATTCATTGTTTGTTCCTTGTTTCATGGACTCGTTTCCCTGTTGCTTTGTTTTACTGGACTGGGTGCAGCCAGAGGCTGTCGTGTGTGTGTGTGTGTGTGTGTGTGTGTGTGCACGTGCGGGCGCGCGCACGTGCCCATGCACTTTCCTCTGGGACATGCCAAGAATGTGGGAGCATTTGAGGGAATGTATGGAGCATTAAAGGGGAGTTTGATCTTTGTACCTTGTCTCGGGTTATCACATACTGTATATCAGGTCCCAACTCCTGGTTCATGGCCTGGTTCCGTTCCGTGGACTATTGGGAACCAGTTTGCATACGCAGTGGGTGAATATGCAAAGCTCCATTTGCACAACTAGTGGCAGCAATCACAAAACCATCCCCTCCCCCTGCAACTAGTCCACAGGTATACCAAGATAACTCATAAAATGTGATGAGAAGGCAAGGTATGTCCTTTCTGTTCTATGTTTACAAGAATGTGTTTTGATTGAGCCAAGGTGGCGCAGTGGTTAGGGTGCAGTACTGCAGGCCACTTCAGCTGACTGCTATCTGCAGTTCAGCGGTTCTAATCTCACCGGCTCAAGGTTGACTCAGCCTTCCATCCTTCCGAGGTGGGTGAAATGAGGACCCAGAGTGTGGGGGCAATATGCTGACTCTGTAAACTGCTTAGAGAGGGCTGAAAGCCCTACCTACTCTCATGGCCTTCCGCAAAGCTATTAAAACCTGGCTTTTCCGGCAGGCCTGGGGCCGTTGACCTCTTGATTGAGGTCCGGCCCCTCTCTGATTGGGTGTATGCTGTGCTTTTTCTTAACTTTGTTGTGTCTCATTGCTTTAATTCTTTTTTAATAATTTTCATTTCTGTAAGCCGCCCGGAGTCCTTCGGGATTGGGCGGCCTAGAAATTCAATAAATGAAATGAAATATAATCTAACTGCTATTGCTATTGTGGAATATTAGGAAAAAGACAGGCTCATTCTTTCCTCAACCTCCATTTTACCAAAGGCAATCCTTTGATATTACTGTTAATTATATTAGGAACTAGACAGGACTGGTATATAAAGAATGTAAATGCCCAGTTGCCACTTAGAATTGATTGTGGGACATTTAAAGCAAAATTTACCATTCCACCACAAAAAATCTGGGGGGAAGTGACCATAAGGCAGGGCATCAATCTTAACTGTCCATGATTATAACCTGTTGGGATAGTGATGATGACATTCACTTTTAACCAACCCATGCTGGGAAGCTTTATCCAAGTTCAGGATTGCCCAAAGTATCCTAATGATAGTTGAGAGACCTGATCCAATTAATGTGAAGCTTGAGAAGTCATCATATCATCTTGCCCTATCTCAGTTAAAAGGAAGTGGGGTGATAATGGTGATGCCTTTTCACTTCATTTTGACCTTGGTTAAGATACCTGCAGGATGCTTGGACAGCAATTTTATGCTTGCTGTGCTCGCGAAGGAGCAGTCAACTGGTTTAAGGTTGTTCTTTTATTGGCAACTCTGGCCGTGCTGACGCTGAAGAAAAGGCTGAGATGGGAGGAGAAATGAAGCAACACGGGCTCCTGTAATTTTCTCAAGCAGTTTGCTGTTCCACACCACACGGTGGTCTTGGTAGTCTTAAGGCGGAGAAAGGAAAAGACATCGAAAGTGTGCAGGCTTGGGTTGAATATTTTCATATCTTGCTCAGCGATGCTCCAAATGTCTCAGTTTTCACATAATGTCACTCTGAAGTCAAAAGACTGATTCTCTATTCCTTCTTCTGAGATGGTTAAACTTATTTTACAGTTGAAAAACCCAAGGCAAAGCAACTGAAGGTGATCTGACTTCAGCAGATCTGTTCAAGGTAAATGTGACTGCTCTTTCCTTGAGAGCTGATGGAGATCCTGTCAGCCTCTGTTTTGCTGCTTGCTTTTCCGCTGCCATTGAAACGGGGAGGGGGGGGACATGGTATTTGGGTGAGGGAAATAATCTGTACAGGAGGACTGTTAATTGGGAGTTGTTCTCACCATTCGTTTGCGCATGTGGAAGGAGGGGAGTTTCCCGCCAAGGCCAACTTGTCCAGCATACCAACCTGATGATGCTTTTTGAAGATGTCTCCCACCTGACAGCTGTGGAGATATACGATTGGACTATGGACTGGGGTACCAAGGGGAGGGGAATGAATCATGTATTGATATCTATTTGCTTTCGCGCTCTTTTGCTCAGATCCACCTTCGCTTAGCTTCTTATTACTTGTAATCAGTAAAAGTACACTTAATTCTGCAAAATGGAGTTGCGTGGTTTCTTTCTTGATTATTAAGTGAAGGAGCCGTGACAGAGCCATCATCTATATCTCTGTCTGTCTGTCTGTCTGTCTGTCTGTCTGTCTCTCTGTGTGTATGTTCCAGCATAACTCTGGAACACCTGGAGCAATTTCAACCAAGATGACTTACTCTCTGGAAACAAATACTGTGGGGGGTAAGATACCCCTAACACCCCTATGACTGTGTGTTCTGTTAAGATACAGCCTGTTGTGCCTTAAAATGACTTCTACTGTACTGCCTTAAAATGGCTTCTACTGTACAGCACAGTGGAGCTGCCATGGTGATGGCTTCACATTACTCCACAAGGGGGCTCCCTCTGGTAAGGGGGAAAATCCAACATTAGAAATTACATTTGGTCGGGACATTTTCAACAAGGCTTTGATTATTCTTGAGGACAAATGTATGGCCATGATCAATAAAACATGAGTGCAACTCGGCCTGTGTACACCACTATGAGACTGACACCACGTACTTCACGCAGATTACATACCAGAAACGAACTACAATGCCCAACAACTTAGTGCATATATCGTGGACAAGAAGCCAGTTCTAAATCAAGGTCAGAAAAAACCCATACTAAATGATCATGGATCAGTTAGCAAAACAATAAGGTGGTATCATTTTTCTTAACTCTTCTGGGGGCACAGGGAAAACATTTTTAACTAATTTAAGTATTGCCAACACTATACATATAATGCATTCCTTTTCCTGTCTAATACAGAATTGGGATAAATAAATAAACACCCGGACAACGCCAGATTATCCAGCTAGTACTAGATAAAAACCAGATAGGAGGAATCTGATGAGTATTCACTCTATCAGCTGGCTGAGCATGGGAGGCAAAAGTAGTAGATATTGGATGAGGCAGGACAATATCTCAGTGGAAGAACAAGCTGAGAGCACTACCTTAGGAGGAATAGTTGACACTAGCTCAATGTTTTATTCCTCAAGATGTAACAGAAAAATGCATTAATCCCCTTCAGGATATCATCTTTCTTGCCTTCATTGACTTAAAGGCAACTTTTGATTTGATTTCTACAGATAGGTTATGAGAGAAATTGGATGCTCCCTCTATCAGTGATGACTTTTGATACTGATTATGAGACTGCATGGAAAGAATACACTGTGCAAATCTATTGTGACATTTTCCTCATTAAGAGTGAAGCAAGGATAGGTTTTGGCTCCCTTACATTTTTAACTTGTATGTTAATTCTTTGTTGGAAGTGTTGATAAAACCTGAGAATCATCCCCATTGTTGGCCAAGAGACCAGTTTTGATATTCTGATCAGCAATCTTCTCTACTGTACAAATACACCTATTTGAATCTTTAAACTAGGGATGTCCAACCTTGGCAACTTAAAGACTTGTGGACTTTAACTCTCAAAATTCTACAGGCAGACTATAACCAGTCTTTTCACAAAAGAGAGTGAGGATTTAAAGCAGGAATTCTGGGAGTTGAAGTCCACAGGGTTAAAGTTGCCAAGATTGGACATCCCTAGCTTAAAGCATGTGTGCGCCAGAACAAGAAAAAGCAATGGGCGACAGCTGGCGTGCTCGGAGAGATGGCTCTGCATGCCACTTCCAGCACATGTGGCATAGGTTCACCATCACAGGTATACAGGAATTAAATTCTACTGTCTCTTCTCTGCGGTATAATGATTTATGTCAAAATTATAGCTGAGATTCATGTTGGGACAAATCTATTACTTATTCAAGCAGTATTCCAGAATTGACAACTTATCCTCATACAAGTTTATTCCAACGTGATTGATTGATTGATTAACAGGTGGAGAGAGATTTTAGAATGAAAAAGCGGAGGTTCACTCATGATGCAATTCAGTAAGAGACTTAACATTTCAGAATACCAAATATTTTTTGTTTAGATATAGACTAAACTATATCTGCTTGTTATACAACACATAAAAAAAGCTGTTGTTGCGATCAGATTTGAAATCAGGCTCAAATAATTGACAAGCACAAAGGCCACCATATGACATTAGGCTAATCTTCACCAACATGGCCACCTTCTACACCTGTAGACTTTACCTGCCACAATTCCTCAATCTACATGGCTATAGGTGAGGATTCTGGGAATTGAAGCCCATGGATCTTGATACCGGAAGTGACTAGGTTGAATAAATCTAATATAGTATGCTAGTACGAAGAAAATGGAGAGTGTGCATTTTGCATGCTGTGTGGTTCTCTTTGGAGGTGCACATGCAGTCAAGCAGTGGAGAAAGAAGTAAATTTGGTAGTTAAGAGTAATATTTGACCAGGTGACCAAGATCTTCCCTAAACAAGTAAAGGATATGTGTTGAAAACTGGCAACAGGGTTTCAAGCTGTGGTTGAAATGTCTTTGAATATTAGTAACTCAAGTTGGTAGTTATGTTGGAGACATCTCCTCGAATGGGGATGAAATGTTTGCAACCAACTCGCCAAGCTTGGAGCTCAAACCAACAACACTTCAAGCTTTTTCACTGCACTACAGTAAAATTACTCTTTGCTTAAGAACGGAATACTTAGCGATTCTTCAAAATTACATCCGATCCCCTGAAAGCTAATTATAACAGTTCTGGAGTTGGCCAGGGCTATACACAGCCTCATGTTTACATGAGCACATTTCAGATGTTTGGCAACTGGCTCACCTTTACAGCTAGTTGCAGCATCCCATGGTCATATGACAGTAATTTATGGAAGGTTTTTTTTTGCATGTTTCCAGCCTTTTTGTTTTGGGCACAAACCCCATGGGAATTCATGGATTTACTTAGCAACTACCATATTCTCTAGTGACTATGGTACTCACTTAACAACCACTACATTTTTTTTTAAATATAAAATTAGATTCAGTCACTTGGGTGCCCCTACTTACAATGGTCATGACTTATGTCACAAATTCTTGGTTTTATTGTGGTCATAAATCAAGAACTACTATATGCCAAGAAAATGGATATGTAGGTCCAAATACAACAACTGGCCCAATGAACAAATACATTTTATGGAGCAGCATCAAGATGCCTTTGATCTCATTTACCAATATTGGGCACATTTCTCTAAACAAAAAAAAAGATATTTAGAAATGACAATTAACCTGCCCGTGGTTTCTTGCACAGAGAATAGGATTCTTTTCTTTCACTTCTAGTATTTATCTTATTTTTTTTATTTAAAAAAACATCATTGTAGCTTTTTGTCCAGAGAGGGGGTAGTTAGATGTACGTTGGTAATAATTTCATGTTTTATACTGGGATTATTGAAAGAGATGTGCTGTAACAATGGAGTTGTACAGAGTTTTGATTATATCACAGATAGATTTTTTTTCACTGCCTCGCTCTCTGTGGAATTGAAGTTTCTTAGAACTTACGGTTATGACAAGAGTTTTAAGAGAATGAAAGGATTTGATATAATAACTGTATCTTGGTTGCATTGTAAAAAAAAATGAAATGAAGTTATCTTTTGAACTAACCATCACTTTTGTTGTGATGCATAGCTAAGCACAACTGATTTGCTACAATCTAGAATCTGACAGAAAACTACTATTATATCTGTAACAAACAGTTTAATTTGTAGATAAAGGACCCCAAATTGTTAATCAAACTAGTAAGTATATTAATACACATTAATCAGTGGTGGGATTCAAATAATTTAACAACCGGTTCTCTACCCTAATGTCCAGCTGGGTAGGTATGGCTCGGTGATCATGTGACCATGTGGGCGTGGCCAACTCAGCGTCACTCAGGTCAAAGGGTGCTTCGCCTTAGCTGTTACAATGTAATAAGGGTTAAGCGGAAAGGCAGTTTCTGTAAGCAGGGCAATAAAGATTAGGCTAGAAACAACACCAGAATGTTTCCTTCCTGCCTTCCTTACAGGATTAGCCCTGTAAAGTGGGGAAAAAAACAAAAGGAGATTTCTTTCAACAACCGGTTCTCCGAACTGCTTAGAAAGTTAACAACCGGTTCTCCCGGATAGGTGCGAACTGGCTGAATCCCCACCACTGTATGTTAATCTATTGTGAGAATCAATGTAGTGTGGTTAAGCTGTGCCAGGGTGATGCAGGTTAAAATCCACCCTGGCTTATTGGGTGACTTTGAGTAAGTCAATATTAATTAATATTACAATCAATATTAATTAACATTACAAGTCCTTGCATGAAGAAAATTAAGACCAGGAACCACTGTGTCTTTTATGAAAAGGGGGGTTAAAGCCTAACAAAGAAATGCTTCTGTTAATTAATCAGTGAGAGCTACTTCTAAATCCACAATATTAACAAATAATGTTGCACTTTCTTGAAGTTTAAGTTTAAGTTAATTAAAATAAATAAATAAACTTAAACTTAAACTTAACACTTTCTTGAAGCCATTTGTTTCTGATATGAAAGGTAAAATGAAAAGAAAATATTTTTAGGAGGAGAAGCGGCAGAATCTGGGTGCAGAGTTAAAAGAGGAATCAGCCTAGAATTCTTATGTAACCACAAGGAGGAGATGGCGAAGAATAAGAAGTTGAAAACACGAAGCAGCTTAATACAAGTGAGGGCAATGTGGATCTCTGTGGAAATGTTAAACTATGACTCCCAGCATACTTAGTACAACTGGCTGCATACAATGGAAGCTAACGATCACCACTGTGGGAAGACCACAGATACCCTACTGTTGCTTGAAGGCAGGGGTGGGATTCAAACATTTTAGCAACTGGTGCTCTGCCCTGTTGCTGGGTGGGCGTGGTCATGGTGGGTGTGGCCTACTCTGCCTCCTGCACCATGGTGCGGGGGAGTGTATTTTCACCGTTCCCAGGCTCTGGAGGCTTTTCTCGAGCCTCTGGGAGGGCAAAAACAGCCTCCCCCGGGCTCTAGAGGCTCTCTGGAGGCCAGAAACAGGCCCATTTAGGGGGTGGGTGGGGTGTCCTATGGCCTATTTTTTTTTTTTTTGAGAATATTTTATTTCCATTTCCATTTCCATACACTCACATGTATACTATACATAGCCAACACCATACAGCATTAAGCAATAATTACATCAGTTCCTCTTGTCAACAATGCCCCAGAAAATAGAAACCCAATACAGCTCTTCCGCTCTCCATACACCTCTTTCTTCCACCACCCTCCAACTTTCTATCTTCCCTCCATCATCCCCCTCTACCCTACTTCCCCTCCCCCTCTACCACTCCTCTCTCCACATCCACTCCCCCCCTTCCTTCTCACCTTTCCCTCCCACCCTCTCTCCCATCCCTCTCTGCCCATCTTTCTTCTTTCCCACTCCTCCTCTCCTTGGTGTATTTCCGCTACATGTCAATATACTTGGCCTATCTTCGTGCTGCCTATTTATTTCAAAGAGTAGTTTAAGTTAAAATACTGGCTTTGGGGGCTAGAGATGGAGTTCTCTCTTTGAATGCTCTAGAGACAAGAGTCCGGCTTTGGTTTACAAAAACAATGCTTTGTAGGGTAAGCTACTTGAGCAGGTGTTGGTAGTTGAGATTTTGTTTTCTGATCATCCTTGTACTGGGGTGATTATAAAGAATGTGAAGTATAGAGTGGAAGTGATTTGGCCAATTACGGTGAATGGTGTTTCTACTGGTTTGGTGGCTGCCCATGTGATTGTGATGAAGGTGACAATCAGTACTCAGAATGTGAGTTGTGCTATTGGGCGGAAGGTCATTGATCGTACATGGGAGGTGTGAGTAAATGGTATTATGAATAAGATAGTGATTGATTAGGATTAGGGCAATTGTTCCCCCAAGTGGATGGATCGGAGGATGCCGTAGGCGAATAGAAAATATCATTCTGGTTTAATGTGTTGTGGTGTTACTAAGGGATTTGCTTTTGAATTTTTTGGGGGGAGTCATTGAATATGTCAGGGGTGAATGATAGGATGATAAATAGTATGGTGATTATTATGGTTAGTAATAACATGTCTTTGTGTGAGTGGTATGCGTGGAATGGGATTTTATCAATATCTGATAAAATGGAGGCCCATTTTTCACCCTCCTCAGGCTCCAGAGGCTTTCCTCGAGTCTCTGGGAGAGCAAAAACAGCCTCTCCTGGGCTCTGGAAGCATTCCGGAGGCTGGAAACAGGCCCATTTCCGGACTTCTGGAACTTCTGGGAGACCCATTTTTCATCCCCCCCAGAGCCTCCATGCAGACCTTGCACTTACCTGGCATCCAAAATGTGCCACATGGAGACTCCTGGGAGGGCAGGGTGGGGCTGGGTGGGCGGGGCCAGACAGTCCTTGCAACTACCGGTTTGGCGAACCAGATGTAAAATTAGCATCCAGTTCACCCAAACTGGTCCGAACTGGCTAAATCCCAAGACTAGGAACCCAGGAGATAAGGAACCTGTTAGGTAAGCTTCCCGTTGGGAGAGTGAGTGCATTCAGAGAAGCGTTGTGAGAGTTGTGTTGGAGAACACACAAACCAGCATACAGAGACACTGCAGTTTAAATAGGCTTTTACTTTCGTGGAAATAGAGGTATCAGAGTCCATCAAACAGTCCAAGTCATACACAGATGAGACAGTCAGTCATCAATGTCTTTCAGTTAAGGGATAATCCAAATAACGTAGTCCATAATCATACAAACAGTCCAGTACTCAAAGTTTGCTAGCAGTTGCAAAACTTACAATAGCTCACGGCACTTTCTAACAGCCAGCTTCCCAAACACTCAGATCAGATCACCCCATCATCTAACAGAGAGCTAACAGTCATTCTGGCTCCCTCTTATGGCCGATTGAGGAAACAGCAACCAATCACATTTTACAGTATGATTTAAAGAAACAGGTATTGCATTGCTATATGATTTATATATTGCCAACCCAACCGCTAGATTATATTCCTAACAGAACCCAATACTTGAAGTAAGACCTTGAGTGAAGTAGGATGGGAATCTATTTTTACAACCTCTTTATGTTAGTATATGATCCTCAGGAAATCCCAGGTCTGGGCAGTTGAAGACATGGTGGCAATATATAGCTAACATGTGGGTTTTTTCCTTCTTTTTATTCATGTTCGATTCTCAGAGCCTGCCTGGACAAGTTCCTGCAGTTTCCTTGGCTAGAGTTTTCAGAAATGGTTTGCCATTGTCTCCTTCCTAGGGCTGGAAGAGAGCGACTGGCCTAAGGTCATCCAAAAGGCTTTGTGCCTAAGGCAGAACTAGAACTCACAGTCACCTGGTTTCTAGCCTAATGTCTTAGCCACAACACTAAACCGGCTTACATTTTACCTAGTAGGAATACTGATATCATTTGGTATCTTTTCTTTTCATTTGATATCTTTCCTCCTGATTTGTATTTGTTGTTTAGCTTCAAAGTTTGCAGCCTTGCTTCTGCTGCTGTTGTTGTTTTTGCTAGCTTCCCATCCAAATGCTAACCAGATCCAACCTTGCTTAGTATTTTCAAGATTCATCCATCCTGGCCAGAGGTTGCCATCTGTAATGCAGTTTAATACTCCTAGTAAAAACATGCTGGATTGCTTTGAAGTACATTGTGGTGGTTCAACATTTAATTCTGTGGTCATTTTCAGATACTCAAAGGTAGATGCAGCCATTATCTCCAAGGCTGTTGGATCAGTTCACCAAAACAGGGAAAAGAATTCAAATTCTTGATGCCTCTAGACAAAACAATAGCTATTAGTACTGTCTGCCAGAGCAGGATTTGAAAACATAGTTAATCACCCTACACAGCATAAAGAGTAACTTTGTTTTGCATATTTGGGGATTTGTACATATTTGTTCCTCGCCACTTTGATCTAAGGCTCCTTTTCATCCCTTTCGCCAGAATTGGGGAGGGGAGAGATATAAGCTTATATAAAAAAAACACCACTGCAAAGTTTAGACAGTGTCTCCTCAAATTTGGGGACAAAGAAATCCTCCAAAGATGCAGCAGCCCAGTCAAAATTACAAAGTACTAATTCTAAAATTAACTTGCTCTGGGATATTTTAAAACGGTAGATTGCTAGTTCTGAGCTGATGGGTGTTCTCCTACTCTTGATGAAATATAGAAGTGGTTTATTACATGTATAATTACATATCCTTGCCCAGTACGGTGATTTCCTAGTTGTAGAATAATAGACTAAATGCAACCAGACGGTCTGTAGTATCAAAAGGGTGTTGCACCATAAAAACCTGTAGGAAACAACGGATTAGAAAGGCTAAACACACCCTTGTTTCCCCTTTCTTCCCAGATCTGAATTTACTCTGGTCTTCTAAGGCAGTTCTGCTTCCTTGCACTTCATCTAAAATGGCCTTCAAATAGAGACGCAACTTGGTGACTGAGTTCGCACAGCACATTAAATATGCCATGGATTTGGTCCTGCAATTAATTCGTTCCCAGGACCAGCAGGGTCCAAACAAGCACCATTCACTGAGCAGATTCACACCACAGTCTAGCATAGGTTAGAATGAAAATGTTTACTTTGTGGCTTATCATGAGCCTATTATTTGAGGCATTAACAAACAATCTCTTTTAAGTCATAGGCCTTCAATCATAGGTCCCACCTTGTGTTTTTTTAACCTTTCTTAAAAGTGCCCTGCTAACTTGATTAATCAGTTGAAAATATTTAATTTCCCTGATTTCCTATTTAACCAAATGTCCATATTTAGGTAGATTTAACAGAGTATAATTTTGTCTCAATGTTGGTATTCTTAGGGATCAAAAGAGGTGGTTGTGGACATTTAAAAAAGGTGACAATGGTGGGGATTTGTATTGTGACCACTGTCTTCACTTTTTTGATTCATGTAAAAAATGGGACGGTTTTGATCTCACAGTTGTAGCTGTCAACTTTTATCTGTTCCTTTGGACAATGCTGCCCTTTCCCAAAAAAACACAACCCACCAATCTTTCTCAAATTGCACAGGTACAATATAGTGGTACCTTGCTCAATAGTAGTAACTGTGAGGGGGATCTTGGAGTCCTAGTGGACAACCATTTAAATAGGAGCCAGCAGTGTGCATCAGCTGCCAAAAAAGCCAACACAGTTCTAGGCTGCATAAACAGAGGGATAGAATCAAGATCACATGAAGTGTTAATACCACTTTATAATGCCTTGGTAAGGCCACACTTGGAATACTGCATTCAGCTTTGGTCACCACGATGTAGAAAAGATGTTGAGAGTTTAGAAAGAGTGCAGAGAAGAGCAACAAAGATGATTAGGGGACCGGAGGCTAAAATATATGAACTGTGGTTGCAGGAATTGGGTATGTCTAGTTTAATGAAAAGAAGGACCAGGGGAGACATGACAGCAGTGTTCCAATATCTCAGGGGTTGCCACAAAGAAGAGGGAGTCAAACTATTCTCCAAACCACCTGAGGGTAGGACAAGAACGAATGGGGGAAAACTAATCAAAGAGAGAAGCAACTAGAACTAAGGAGAAATTTCCTGACAGTTAGAACAATTAATCGGTGGAATGACTTGCCTCCAGAAGTTGTGAATGCTCCAACACTGGAGGTTTTTAAGAAGAATTGGACAACCATCTGTCTGAAATGGTATAGGGTTTCCTGTTTGAGCAGGGGGTTGGACTAGAAGACCTCCAAGGTCCCTTCTAACTCTGTTATTTTATTCAAAATTAAAGGGCAAAAGTTAAAAGAATGGAAAGTTTATACCTATGGAATAAAGCATTTTCAGTGCACTGTTCCATGTCCTTGAGATCAGGAAAAAATAAAAGGGGTAATACAGGTAATCCTTGACTTACAACCACAACTGAGCCCCAAATTTCTGTGATTAAGTGAGACATTTATTAAGTGAGTTTTGCCCCATTTCAGCAGCTTTCTTGCCACAGTCGTTAAGTGAATCACTGCAGTTGCTAACTTGGTTACACGGTTGTTAAGTGAATCTGGCTTCCCGATCGACTTTGCTTCTCAGAAGATTGCAAAAGGTGATTGCATGACCTTGGGACACAGCAAGTATGAACCAATTGCCCATCATTTGAATTTTGTTCATGGGGCTGCTAAAAGGTCCTAAGTGTGGGGAAAAATGGTCATTGCACGTCACTTTTTTCACTGCCATTGTAACTTTGAATGGTCACTAAATGAACTGTTGTAAATCGAGGACTACCTGTAATCTGTTGCAAATAATTCTACCTATAGATTGCTAGAACAGGAAGGAATCCTGAGTGTGGATGAAGAGATGCAAATGTTGCTTGCTCTTTTGCTCTGCCTGACTGTACTTGCATCGACGTAGTAAGTATGCAGACCCAACAACGCAGCCTTTTGCAACTGACAGATGGGCATTTTGTCAATGTGCGGATTATCTAAATATCAACCAAGGTTTTTTTGATATGGCGTCTAATGTCCTAATAACCGTTAGGGTTACCATTATCACTTTATATCATAATCTTTCACCTTCAAATTTCAGAACTTGATATTTTGCTATCATCTCCAATTCTTTGTCTTCTATTATTTCCCAATATTGTCTGGAGATTTTCAGTCGTGCAGGTCATGGTTGTCCTCAAAGTGCAACTTTTCAAGAGGCAACTGGACTTTTGTGGTTTTTCTTTGAAGACGGTTCGCTTTGAAGCGAAATTTCTTCAGGAAAAAAAAAACAGAAAGTCCTGTTGCTTCTTGAAAAAGAACTTTTGGGATCCCACTGGTATTGTCACATCCAGAATTTCTTCTTCACTGCCGAATAGAAACAACTGGAGAAAAATGGCAAAATACAAAGATTTGGAAATAGATATAGAAGGAGTGTGGGAAAAGGAAGCAAAGATAGCATCAATAGGAATAGGAGCCTGGGGTGCAATCCCAAAACATCCAGATTATCACTCAAACACCACTGACATTGACAAAAATCACCATCAGAAAATAGCTAGAGGCAGCTTTACTTGCAACAGCTTATATCTTGCAACAATATTTTTAATAACTATCAAACAACACTTGTGTATCCCAGGTCCTTGACAAAGACTCAGTAGATGAATATAAAAGCCAAATCAAGTCTAAACATCTGGTTGACTGTGTGATGAATCATATTTTCCCAATATGGTTGAGGAAAACACAAATTTTCTATTCAAAACACATTTAGGCTTCTCCCACCACAAAAAAAAACACATTTAAAAATGGGAAAAACCCTCCAAGGTTAAAGTTAATTGGCATCATTGAAATATCCCAATGCTTAAAGGAGGGGGCAGTCAAACTTAACACTTGAAGGACTGCATTTTACATCTGAGGAGTAACTCAAGAGAAACTTCCCTCTTTGTGTCTCATACGTGAGCATCTGAGAATGCAGATGGGGTCTCTGCTACACAACAAATTTTATAATTGGAGAGAGTCTTCCTCAACCATTTAACCTGGTATGTAGAATTTGGGAGAATTCTTAGGCATAGGAGAAGAGGAGAACAAATAGCAAATATATGCTGTTTTGCTTCATTTATTAGATGAATACAATCTTTTCCCAGGGAAGCTCAAGTCAGCTTGCATAGGCATCTCTCTCTTCATTTTATGGCTGAGAAAATAAGGCTGTGTAGATAGGCCGAGGAATAGTAACTGGTTCATAGTGGACTTCAGAAATACAGAATACAACAACCATCAGTTACAGAAGAAAATATATTAAACACAATGATGGAGACATCTTAGAATACCCCTGATTCCCTGGAACCAGGGGTGGGTTCCTGCCAGTTCTAACCTCTTCTATAGAAGAGGTTCCACAAATCTACAGTGACGTTTAGAACTGGTTGCAGCTCCTTCCCCCCTCCCGTCCACACATCGTCAAGATGAAGAGCGAGAGGAGGAATTCTGGGAGTTGAAGTCTACAAGTCTTAAAGCTGTCAAATTTGAACAGCCCTGGTTTTTTTTCTAAAGGCGTTAGGGGTGCAAGGGTCTTGTAACTTGACAGCTTTAAGACTTGCGTGCTTCAAATGCCAGAGTTTCTGAGCCAACATTTTGGTTGCTAAGCAACCAAAACTTCTAAACATATTTTACAAGTTGACCACACCCACCCAGTCACATGGCTGACAAGCCACTCCCACCCGGTCACATGGCTGGCAAGCCACTCCCACAAAGCAGGCCACACCTACAGAAAAGGTTTTAAAAAAAATTGAAACCCACCACTGCCTGGAACCTCCAGGTCTTAAAACCAGGTCAGGTTGTATGGATTTATGGAACATTAATGTGGACGGAGCTAACCTCATTTCAGGTGAGAGAAGGTTCCATAAAGCAGGTGCCACTGCTGAGAAGACTCATCTCTATCAGATGACGATATAATTAGGAAAATTTGGGATTGTGCTGAAATGGATAGATTAACCTTAAAAATTAAAGATAAAGAAGACTCGAAATATTATAGGACAGGGAACTAATTTTATGAATGGATAGAGAAAAGAGGTAGAAAGGAGAGGGAAATTTACGAATGTCAATAATTGTTAGTTTGGAAACAAAGACGTAAAAAATTATGGATATAATATGGAAAAATTGTAAATAAGCTAATGTAAGTAGAAATTTAGTTAAAGCTCTTTTTCTTTTCTTTTTTTTGGTCGTATTACTGTAATTAATGTTTATATAGTACTGTTTTAGCTTGTATGTTAAGATTTATTATTGATTTCTCTTTGGCTTTGCTTTATTTGTAATTGTTATCCTGACATGGCACTGTCTTTTCAATAATAATAATAAAAGACTCATCTCTTGTGGCCTGTCAGATCTAAGCCACTAGCAGATAGGACATGCTAGTTCCAATGGGATGAAAGATGTAATTGGGGAGATGAGCCCCCCCCCCAGATAGCACAATTCCATGCAATGGGCATAAAAGGTTATAAAACCAGCACCTTGAATGGGGTCCGGGCACAAACTGGCAACCAATACAGGTCACAGAGCTGAGGTATGGTACGTGCTGTTCTGGAAGTACATAGAACTGTCTATGCCACTGTATTCTGTACCAACTGAAGCTTCTTTAATGACAGCCCCATGTAGGGCTCATTACAGTAATCCAACCTGGAGGTGACTTTGATGTGACTGACTGTGAGCAGTCATTATTAGATTCTGATCTAGGAACGGGCACAACTGGTGCATAATGTGAAACTGTGCAAAGGCCTTCCAAGCCATGACTGCCATTGCTCTTTGAGCCAAAGCTGAGTCCAGGAGGATCTCCGAATTCTGAAGAATCAGGGGCAATGGCATCCCATCAAAACGCCAAAGATGGCACAGCCTAAAATTGGCAGTGCCCCAAACCAAAACCCACTCAGGCTTGCCAGAGTTCAGGTGAAATCTGTGATTTCCTATCCAGACGCACACAGCCTCCAGGCACCTCTAAGTTAAGACATGTTTTCTTCAGGGAAACATGATCTTAGTCCTTTCAAGCAGCGGTCAAATCCTCTGAAGTCTGCTACCGGTTCGGTGAGTCTGCTACCAAGTGCGTGCTTTGCGTGCATGTGCACCTGAGATGCACCCACGCAGTGCTAAAAAAGGAACATTTTGAAGACTTCTGGGTCTGCAAAGATAAGTAGAACAGTGAGTGGTGGTGGTGGTGGTGGTGGGAATCTGCTGTGCCAGGCAATTTAGATTAGCAAGAAAGCAGTAAATCCAACAATTATAGCGCATATATAAATTGTGCATCACAGCTGATCATCGCCCAGCTGATCGTTGGAAATACCAATTCGCCTGAACTGGTAGCATTTTTTTACTACCGATTCTGGCGAACTGGTCTGAACTGGTAGCATTTCACCCCTGCTTTCAAGCAAAGCTTTACTAGCGCTATCAGAACTGGGTTGTAAAAACCCAAGTGACCACTGTGTGTCGGCAAAGAGTTTGAATCTTCTGTATCTCGTTGCTGCCACCCAGTCTTTATTTGTATTATTGTAATTGAACCGGTTCGCTCTAATAAAACATCCTGCTCAGGAGTGTGGGAAGGCTTCATATCAGAGATCTCATCGTTTGCAGCAAAGAGACAAAGTCAGCTTTTGTTCTCTGACAACTCACTTGCCACCATATGCCAGCATGTCCAATACGGTACTAAAGGTACAGTGTCCATTATGCTTTCATAAGGCACTTCAATCTTTTCCCTTCATGAGGGTTAGGTTTTTATGTGAAGTTTCAAATGTCTTCCCTTACAGCAGAATTAAAGCCAGTCGCTGGGGCGAAAAATCTTTGCATTCTGTTCAGCTCTTTCATGGGAGATTAAAAAAAAAGAAGAGATTCCAGTCAGTCTTTGCACAATAAGTTATTAGCTGTTTCAGTGTCAACTGTTCTTTTCCATAACCCCTGGTGATTTAAGGTCCCTTCTTTTGCACTCATCCTCCATGGCTTTTATATTTTCTGGGACAATCCTTTATCGCTAACTAGAAGCAAACTTCACAATCTCTAATTCAACCCTTTCAAGTGGCACACTGCCCGTCCCTAGGTGAGAGATTTCCTCTTAGTTTCATGCACTTTTTCTTACGGTATAACTGGCCTGCCATGCTGGGCCAGGCCATTTAGCATCCAATTTGAACCAGAATGTTATTTAATCTTGTTCTTAAACAGAGTTCAGCTACTGTAGCAATATCCATGCATATGCGGAACTCTGAGTCATTTCAAGCTTCACTCGTACCAAGACTCAGGGCATTTGATCCCAATCAGCAGCTTCTCTTAATCCCTTAGATCAGGGGTATCAAACTCGATTTCACTGAGGGCTGCATCAGGGTTGTGTTTGACCTTGGGGGGGGCTGGGATGGGTGTGGCCAGGTCTACCTCACTTGTGTCAGGAGGCACCTGTGGTGGCCCAAGTGCTCAGCCAGTGAAAACGGGCTTCCAAGCTCCATTTTCGGCTGGGACAGCCTCCTGCAATCCACTACCAGCGAAATCAGAGCTCAGGAGGGCGGGAGGGCAGGAGGGCCCTCCCAAGCTCCGTTTTCACTGGCAGAGGCACAGTGGGGCAATTCTTCGCTGTTTCCAGGGTGGCCCCATGGGCCAGATCTAAGGGGCCGGATTTGGCCCACAGGCCTTGAATTTGACACCCCTGCGTTAGATGGTATCACCGAAACATTACAAGCCAGGGGAAAATGTCTATCTATGTGGTCATCAAAAGTTAAAAGTGACTTGATAGGACATAATCTATCAGACTGCACTCTTATTCCTCACCAACTCAAGTTTGACTCAGCCTTTCATTCTTCCAAGGTTATTAAAATGAGGACCCAGATTGTTGGGGGCAATATGCTGATTCTGTAAACCACTGTGAAGCGGTATATACATCTAAGTAGTGTTGCTATATTTCAATTTCAGACAAACCAATAAACAAGCAATTCTGATAGTCCTCGACTTACGACCACAATTGAGCCCCAAATTTATGTTGCTGAGACATTTGTTAAGTGAGTTTTGCCCCATTTTACATCCATTTTGCCAAAGTGAATCACTGGGGTTAAGTTAGTAACACAGTTGTTAACAGAATCTGGCTTCCCCACTGACTTTGCTTGTCAGGTGATCATGTGACTCCTGGATCACTGCAACCGTCATAAATATGAGTCAATTGCCAAGTATTTGGAGTTTGATCACCTGAGCATGGGGATGCTGCAACAGACATTAATGTGAAAACTCACTTTTTTTTAGTGACAAACTGTTGTAAGTCAAGAACTATCTGTATTGAAATTCAAATATTTGTATTTTCATTTTAAATTATAGAGTTTTTCCACTATTATGGCTATAAAATCATATATACAAATACACGTATGTGAGAAAGATAGTTTAGAAGCAAGATTTCCAATTGTTTCAATTGAATGTCAGCAGCTCGTTGAACCTCCTAGGTCTAATGAAACTAGAATGAATTATACAAAATTTAATTTTAAAATCTTGACACCAGACCCACACTCACAAGAGCCACACAGGATGTCACCACCAAATATCCACGAAGAAAGCAGACAAAAACCCACACTGATGATGAGGCACGACCAAGGACCAGAAGCCAGACCGCAACTGCACCATTAGCCACTTCAAACCCCTCCTATCCTTACATGAAACACAAACCCCCAACCAATCAGAACACATCTCCACCCAATCAGAACACAGCCAAGCTTCCCACCCAATCAGCTCAAAACCCCACTGGCAGTTAAAAGGAAGAAACAGCCGAGATCTCACATTGCTCCTGGAAGCACCAAGCTGAGCAAACAAGCCTGAAGATGACGAATGAGACTTCGTCGAAACATTGCCAAGACACTTCCAATTTTACACGGGAGAAAACCCGAATAACCAAAGACCTACATACTAACACCCGCGAAAACCTCAGAAAACACACACACACACACACACACACACACACACACGTGTGTGTGTGTGTGTGTGTGTGTGTCCTTTTTTAATCTGAAAGAAGCTTCAGGATATATGAAAGTGTCTGTGTAAACTTCCCTAAGAGGAAACTGCTCCTATAAAAGAAAGGCTGTTTGGGATTTTTGACTTTAGAAAAAATGGTTTTTAAAACCAGTACCAATATTAAAATGATTGGACTAAAAGGGTCATAATTAAAATGAACACTTTTGAAATACACCCCACTAAAGCTGTCTGGGGCTCTTGGGGATTAGAGAGGATTATATATACTGTGAAATTAATTTAAGGAATATCCCTAAGAATGCACAGCAGGAATGATGGGAATGTGATCTTATGAAAGGGAAGGTGATTTTTGTAAACCTAGACCTAGAAACCATCCAAGAATTCAATGAATTGTTGGCTATGATGGTTGGATAAGATGAAACGGTAGATAGTGTATTTGAAAAGAACAAGGAAGACAGCAGAGTTTAATAATACTTTTAACATACTTTAACAACTGGTTCACTGAAAATGTGACTGCATGCACACGCCCGCTTTGCGCATGTGGGCTATGTGTGTGTCCCTTCCGTGCTTGCATGCAACACCTAAAACAAGGCTTTTTCGATGGGGGCGGCTTCCTGCACACCTGCTAGGTCACCCACAATTAGTAGAATGGGAGAGGTGTGCAAATCAGCTGGGCTTCGGGGCAGGTCGAGTGAGCCAGAAAGTGAGATATCTAGGAACGGATAAAATCAGGGTGGATGGGTGGGGCCAGCCAGTGCTCGGAACTACCGGTTCGGATGAACTGGTCCAAACCGGCAGCAGCCCACATTCATTTAGTGATCATTCAAAGTTACAACGGCACTGAACAAAGTGACTTTTTATCATTTTTCACACTTATGACCATTGCATTATCCCCATGGTCACGTGATCAAAATTCAGATGCTTGGCAACTGACTCATATTTACGACGGTTGCAGTGCCCTGGGGGGGGGGGTCACCTTTTGCAACATCCTGACAAACAAACTGAATGGGGAAGCCAGATTCACTTAACAACCATGTGACTAGCTGAACAACTGCAGCAATTCTTTAACTACTGCATCAAGGAAGGTCGTAAAAATAGGGCAAAACTCACTTAAAGACTGTCTCGCCAAATTGGAAGTTGTAAAGTTGTGATCATACGTCGAGGACTACCTGAGGAGTGGATTTCCACTAGTCTCACTGCCTGCTCTTGTTTGTTGCGCAAAGTACTCTGGAAAATGTTCTCTGGAGTGATTGATGATTTTTCATATCTGACTGTATCAGCAGGACTTGGAAAGTAAATGGTTCTGTCAGATTCCATTTTAGGAAGAACACAGAGGCTACTTGGAACATTCACATTAATGAAAACAGGGAGAAACAGATAGGTAGAGACGACCAGCTCAATACATCCATCACTAAGTTTAGTAAACAATATAGAAGTTGTATCGCTCTTGGCAGCTTGCTTTCAGCACAGGCCAAGAATCACTCTCTCTAATATGGAATAAGTGCAATAGCGTGTATTTATAGGCCTCATGCTTCTGGCATTAGGTACTATAACTTGGAGCATCAATTCAAATGGGGCATGAAGCAAAGCAGACTTAGACAACTGAAGCAAAAGGAGAGGGGTAAAGAATTTTAGAAATATCTAAGTGCTCAAGTTTGTTAGGTAAGTGGCTAACTTGACACGTACTAACCAGCATCTGATGGCTCCCAAAAAGGAGAATAACAGCCATATTTTCATTTATAAAACCAAACTGCTGGTTATTTAGCATCAGAACATCTTGGGAATACAGGAATTTGGCTGCATCTGGCTGTTAATTGAAGTGGGACATCTGTCAAGCTGGGTAGGTTTGAGGGAAGCTAGCAATTTAACAGGCAGAATCAATTCCCAAACAGCTCCCAAAACAAACCAGCATGGCTGCATAAAGAACTCTCTGACAAATTGAAAGACAAAAAAGATAAGTATAAAAAATGGAAAGAGGGGGACATAACTAAGGCAGAATATCAGCAAATAGCCCGAGCCTGTAAAGATGAAGTGGAAAGCTAAGGCTCACAGTGAAGAAAGGCTTGCCATAAAAGTAAAAAAAATAACAAAAAAGCTTCTTCCAACATGTTAAAAACAATAAAAAAGTTAAGGAAACAATTGGTCCATTGCTGGGAGAAAGTGGCAAGAAGGTGACAAGCAACAGGGAGAAAGCAGAACTATTTGACTCATTTTTTGCATCTGTCTTTACACAAAGGGATAAAACAGTCCAACCTACCAAAAACAGCACCACAAAAATCAGATTAGGAACACAAGTTGAAATAGGGAAGAAAATGGTAAGTGAGCACCTGTCTACCCTAGATGAATTCAAATCACCAGGACCGGATGGATTACACCCCAGGGTTCTGAAGGAACTGGCAGATGAGATCTCAGAACCACTGAACTATATCTTTCAGAGTTCCTGGAGCACTGGGGAACTTCCAGAGGACTGGAAAAGAGCTGATGTGGTTCCCATCTTCAAAAAAGGAAAAAATAGATCCAGGAAACTATAGACTAATCAGCCTGACCTCAATACCAGGAAAAATTCTGGAAAAGATAATCAAGCAACGAATTAGTGAACACCTAGAAGTAAACAAAGTAATAGCCAAAAGCCAACATGGGTTTGTCAAAAACAGATCATGCCAGACTAATCTTATTGCGTTTTCTTGACAAAGTGACAAAATTAATGGACCAGAAGAATGCTGTCAATATAGTTTACTTGGACTTCAGTAAGGCATTTGATAAGGTAGACCATAACCTACTACTAGATAAAGTAGAAGAATGTGGGTTAGAAGCATCACCACCAGATGGGTTCGTAACTGACTGACCAACCGCACTCAACGTGTAGTTCTCAATGGAACTGCATGTACATGGAGGGAAGTATGCAGTGGAGTACCCCAAGGCTCTGTTTTAGGCCCAGTACTCTTCAACATCTTCATCAATGATTTGGATGAGGGAATAAATGGGGAACTCATCAAATTTGCAGATGACACCAAGCTGGCTGGAATAGCCAACACTTCAGAAGATAGGCTTAAGATACAGAAGGATCTTGACAAACTTGAACATTGGGCACTATTAAATAAAATGAAATTCAATGGTGAAAAGATTAAGGTTCTACATTTAGGCAAGAAAAACGAAATGCACAGATACAGTATAGGTGGTACCTTGCTCAATAGTAGTAACTGTGAGAGGGATTTTGGAGTCCTAGTGGACAACCGTTTAAATATGAGCCAGCAGTGTGCAGCAGCTGCCAAAAAAGCCAACACAGTTCTAGGCAACATAAACAGAGGGATAGAATCAAGATCACATGAAGTGTTAATACCACTTTATAATGCCTCAGTAAAGCCACACTTGGAATATTGCATTCAGTTTTTGGTCGCCACGATGTAGAAAAGATGTGGAGACTCTAGAAAAGAGTGCAGAGAAGAGCAACAAAGATGATTAGGGGACTGGAGACTAAAACATATGAAGAACGGTTGCAGGAACTGGGTATGTCTAGTTTAAGAGAAAGAAGGACTAGGGGAGACATGATAGCAGTGTTCCAATATCTTAGGGGCTGCCACAAAGAAGAGGGAGTCAAGGCACCTGAGGGTGAGACAAGAAGCAATGGGTGGAAACTAATCAAGGAGAGAAGCAACTTAGAACTGAGGAGAAATTTCCTGAAAGTTAGAACAATTAATCAGTGCAACAGCTTGCCTCCAGAAGTTGTGAATGCCTCAACACTGGAAGTCTTTAAGAAGATGTTGGATAGCCATTTGTTTGGAACGGTATAAGGTTTCTTGCATAGGCAGGGGGTTGGACTAGAAGACCTCCAAGGTCCCTTCCAACTCTGCTATTGTATTGTATTATAATTCTTCTGCATGTTGATCCAGTTTGAGATGTGGTAGCTTCAAACTGCAAAACCAACCCCTCCATATCATCAGTGAGAAACAGGAAAAAGACTTTGCAAAATGCCTAGCTGAATGATATTTTTATTATTAAAGAGGCAAAACAATAATAATATAAAGTCAATTGCATGTGATATGATCTCTAGTAGGGTGAGGAGATTCCTAAGCCATTCTCAAGAATCCAAGCTGGAGAATTAATCCATTCTTGGGTAAATGTACAGGAAATGGTATATACTCAGATGACAGTAACTTAACGGAGTGGGGAGGAAGATATCTCTATGGGATTTAACACATTGACACACTTAATGTATGCGAATAGGTAGAGGGGGCTTGCTAACTCCATTTTTAATGGCACAATTGTCAAAATTAAATGAGGCTTCTAACTCATGTCTGTGGATCAATTGTAAGAAGAACCTATTACATGTTGTACCGGCACCACACACTCAACAACAGGTTAGGGAATAAAGGAGCACATATAATGTGCTGAAGAGCTTAAGGAGGAGACATTTACACCTGAAGAGAAAAATTAATAATCTTGTATTGTAAAGAAGGAAGTTTGCCCAACAGACTTTTACGGATGCTTTCTACACATTCAAAAGCCTTTTCGTAAAAGTGAAAATCATTTTTTTTTACTACCGGTTCTATGGGCGTGGCCTGGTGGTCATGGCAGGGGAAGGATACTGCAAAATCTCCATTCCCACCCACTTTGGGGCCACCCAGAGGTGGTATTTGCCGATTCTTTGAACTACTCAAAATTTCCACTACCGGTTCTCCAGAACCTGTCAGAACCTGCTGAATTTCACTCCTGCCTTTTTCTTTCTACAGTGAGGGAAAGGTGCTGCTTCATCTCTTTGTCTACCTTCCACACATGAAGAAAAATCAACATCCAGGAGACCCTGCGGCAGCAAGCCCACACGAGAGGTTGAACATCAGGATCCAGCTCTTTTAGGGGGTTGCCATTCTTCTGAATAGTATGAATATTATGAATAGTATGAATAGCAAGGCCCAAGCAGATTACCCCATTTTCCCCAAAATAAGACCTTCCTGGATAATAAGCCCAATCAGGCTTTTGAGCGCATGTGGTAAAATAAACCCTCCCGAAATAACAAGCCCTCCCCGAAAATATTGCAACACAGCAGCAGCCATGAGGTGACCATGCTTGCACCTCAAAAATAACAATATCTCCCCGAAAATAAAGCCAAGCATTTTTTTTGGGGGGGGGGGTGTCAAAAGAAAATAAGACCCTGCCTTATTTTTGGGGAAACACGGTAGTTCCTGTCTGTTTTCGTGTTGCCTTCTTGTGCCTTGTGATTATGAACTACCATGTCAAGTTTCTACATTGACTACACCAAGGGTGGGAATGAAAAATGTTAGCAACCGATTCTCTGCCTGGTTGCTGGGTGGGCGTGGCCATGGGGGCATGGCCTAGTCGGCTCCCTGCACCATGGTGGTGGGTGGGTGGGGCGTTTTCACCCTCCCTAGACTCTTCAGGGCCTCTGGAGCCTCCAGAAGGGCGAAAAAGGCCTCCCCCAGGCTCCAGAGGCCCTCCAGAGGCTGGAAACAGGCCCCTTTTTGGACTTTCTATAGGCTTGTTTTTTGCTCTCCCAGAGCATCCGTGCGAGCCCTGTACTTACCTCGCATCCAAAATGGGCCGCGGGGAGACTCCTGAGAGGGGAGGAGTGGGCAGGGCCAGCCAGTTCTTGCAACTACCAGTTCAGCGAACCAGATTAAAATTAACTTCGGTTCTCCCAAACTGGTCCAAACCAGCAGAATCCCACCCTTGGACTACTCCAAGAAATTTATTACTTAGAAGTTTGCTGGTGCATACACCTGCAAATGTGCTGATATAGGTTAGGTTAGGTTAGGTTAAAGTTTATTTATATGCCGTCCTTTTCCCTGGGGGGACTCAGGGCGGCTCACAACTTAAAAGGGGGGGGGGAGGAAGACAGACTTTAACATATAAGACAATACATAATTAAAACACAACATTCATACCATTCGGGTGGGTTACAGTCTTAACCCCAGGCCTGACGGGATAGCCAGATTCTGAGGGCTGTGCGGAAGGTCTAGAGGGTGCTGAGGGTACGAATCTCCACGGGGAGATCGTGCCACAGGGTCGGAGCTGCCACCGAGAAGGCTCTCCTCCGCGTGGTTGCCAGTCGACACTGACCGGCAGATGGAACTCGGAGGAGGCCTAATCGATGAGATCTGATAGGTCACGTGGAGGTAATTGGCAGTAGGCGGTCTCTCAAGTACCCAGATCCACTACCATGAAGGGCTTTATGGGTGACAAGTAGCACCTTGAAGCGTACCCGGAGATCGACAGGTAGCCAGTGCAGCTCGCGGAGGATAGGTGTTATGTGGGTGAAGCGAGGTGCACCCACAATCGCTCGTATAGACAAAGTACAGGGCGGGGCATAACCTTTTCCTAGGGGGTCACAGCAACACTTGTAATAACAACACAAATAATTCATACACCATTCGAAAGCCCATCAAAAACTGAGTTTATTGACACGATTTAATAGTCAGTATGACCACCATTAGCCCTTCGAACAGCATTCAAACGAGGTGGATAAGAACACAACAAATCTTCAAACAGTTCCGTTCGATTTTCCAGATTTTTCAACACAGTTTCCAAATTCATTTTCAAAGTTTCAACCGAATATCGATTTTGACCTTGCTCCTGAATCATCAGAGCTTCCACTTCATCCTTAATTATGGCCCCAATGTTCTCTGCCGGATTGAGATCTGGCGAATTTCCCGGCCAGACGTCATTGCCCCAAAATTCGACATTGTTTTCCTTTAACAATTGCTGAGTCGCATTTGCATGCATGCAAGGAGCTTTGTCATGAAGAAAGACAGCCTCACCAACCACCAAGACATTGTCTGGATCACTGAGAAATGGAATGACATTCTCCAATAAAATTTTCTCATGGAAATAACTGCCATCCCAGGATTCCCCTTTATCCTTCAAAACCCAATGCAGTTTCTTGGCTGTGAAAATGACGAAAATCCCGATGCAAGTCGGATTGCGAACGATTTGTCGATATCGTTCATGTTTGGCGATGTCGTCGACGTCTTTAGCCCAAATTCGATCATTCTGGAAATTCGGTTTTCGAATGGCATAAACGAAGAATTCGTCAGATGGCGCCAAATGAAGAAAATCTTCCTCGGTCCATTCAGACAACCAATCGCACAACCAAATCCGATCTTGAACGTGTGTTTGAGTTTTCAATGGTTTGCAAATGACGTGGAATGGCTTCAAACCTTCTCGTTCTCGATATCGGCCGATTGTCCTTTGATCAACTCGTTTTCCACGAATTTGAAGGATTTCTTGGGCCACTTTTCGGTTTCCTTTTCGTTGTTTGCGACTGCCAGTTGCAATGATGGCTTTGCTTTCTTGGGACAGTTGCAGAGGACGCCCTTCTCCAAATTTTGTGAAACATTCTTGGGCTGTTTTGTTCCAATTATCAGTAACCCAATCCGGATGACGTTTCAATTTGTTTGCAATCCATTTTCGATTGATAAACGTCGCTCCAGCATCGCGAGCCTCTCGAAAGGCAATGCATTTTATTCTGTCAATGATCCTTTGTTCTTCCGAATCGAATTTTCCAGCCATTCTTAAAGCAAATTTAACATTTAATAGCTCATTCAATTCAGTTTTTTATGGGCTTTAAAATGAGGTGTCGCGGAAGTTGTAAACTGCTGTCGATCTTGCTGTGACCCCCTAGGAAAAGGTTATGCCCCGCCCTGTATGGCCAGAATTCTACCAAGAATCTTATCAAATATAGTACATAATGATATTTATCAATGAACATATGCTGTCTAAAGTTACCCTCCCCGTTCAGAAAGATGTTGGTCTTCTAGTTCTTAAAAATCAATCTACATAGGTACTTTTATCCTTAACTTGATGATTACAGGATTTGAAATCCAGCACAAATGAAACATACTAGGAAAAGACTGGCATAATGTATAGGGATATAAACATTTTTTATAATGCTGGTTCCTGCAATTTTTTAAAAAAAATTATAATATGTACCTCCAAATCACTTGTGATTCCTGGCAACAGCCAAAACAAGTCTCTGCAATCTTCTTGGAAACACTTTCAGAAGTGTCGTTCCCTTCTTCCTAGAATTGAGAAAGGATGACTGGTCCAAACTAATTCAAGTGGCTTAAGAAAAGACTGGAACTCAGTCTACCCTGGTGCCTTTAACCAATTCACCAAACTGGTTCCGTGATTCAAATATTTCCAGTCATCCGCATAAAAAAAGCTATTGAAGGGTGGATGAGTTCCTGTCAGCACATTCTACTATTAATGTCTGAGCTACAATCTGTTCTTTAGCAAGCATTCCTGTTCCTCAGTGTTTCTGCACACATCAGTTCTTGATAGAGACAGTTCATCATCAGAGGTTCATCACTAAGAACATGGCATATATGCCAGACAAGATACTATTAATGCTCTTCACTTTAACAAGCAGAAGCTGAGTTCTGGAGATTGATAGGTAGAAGGCAGAGACCTACCTTCTGCAGAGGTCTGCAAATTTTAATCCATTGATGTTTAATTAAATTGAAAAAAACATAACTGCTTCTTCTAAATATTATTGCTATTATGGAGGCAGAACAAGAAGCAATGGATGGAAGCTAATCAAGGAGAGAACCAATCTAGAACTAAAGAGAAATTTCCTGACAGTTAAAACAGTTGCCTCCAGAAGTTGTGTGTGCTCCAACATTGGAGGTTTTTAAGAAGAGATTGGACAACCATTTGTCTGAAATGGTATAGAGCCATAATGGCGAACCTATGTCACGCATGCCACAGGTGGCACATGGAGCCATATTTGCCGGTATGGCAGTCCTCGGCAGCCCTCAGCATGCGTGCGCCGGCCAGCTGATTTCTGGCCTTCCAGAGGGCTGGGGGAGGCCATTTTCGCCCACCCCAGGCTTCAAGAAAGCCTCTGGAGCCTGGGGAGGGTGAAAATTCCCCCTCACATGGGGGTCACTTGTGCATGTGCAGGTGGATGGGCACAGGTGCGCAGTAGCACGCGCCCACACAGTTTTGGCATACCTGTAGAAAAAGGTTAGCCATCACAGGTATAGGGCCTCTTGCTTGAGCAGGGGATTGGACTAGAAGTCCTCCAAGGTCCCTTCCAATTCTGTCATTGTGCTGTAAAATGGCAGGTGGCAAACAATGAGTTGAAAGAGCCACCCCTTGTTCTCGTTCTTCAATAAGAAGCAGTGGTGGGATTCAAATAATTTAACAACTGGTTCTCTGCCCTAATGACCAGCTGGGTAGGCGGGGCTCAGTGATCATGTGACTGGGTGGGCGTGGCCAACTCAATGTCAGTCATGTCGATGGGCGCTTCTCCTTAGCTGTTACAATGTAATAAGGGTTAACTGGAGAGGCAGTTTCTGTAAGCAGGGCAACAAAGATTAGGCTAGAAACAACACCTGAATGTTTCCTTCCTGCCTTCCTTACAGGATTAGCCCTGTAAAGTGGAAAAAACAAAATGAGATTATTTCCAACTACCGGTTCTCCGAACTGCTTAGAAAGTTAACAACCGGTTCTCCCGAATAGGTGCGAACTGGCTGAATCCCACCACTGATAGGAAGGAATGCTTCTTTTAAGAAGATACTGGTAATAGTACTTGGATTTATTGACTGAAAGTAAAGAAAAGGAATTCATTGCATCAGAAAAACTGTTACCCTGGAATAGTAGCTTTCTATATGTCTGGACCCAGTTTGCAGTCCTGGTGATCAATTGTAATATTTTCAAAGGTTTGGTCAGGTGATTTGAAGCCTACCTGCATTTAAGTCCTAGGTGGCCATTTTGTGGATCCAAAATGCACGCACTAAATCAGAATCTGCAGACCAGCACATATCTCTGCTTACGCACAAACATATCAGTTCCCTATTGATACATGCACACATCAAGGATCTGCTTGGTGTGGGCTAGAAATGTGTAGAAGCTTTTTTCATACTAGCAAGGAGATTTTAATACTATTGTGAAAATAGTAATATATTGCAAAGGATTAAATGCAAAAGCCTATTCCAGCTCATTGTATTTGTTGAGTAAGATTTCTTAATCTGGATGCTAGCATTAGATTTGAAGCTCTGATTGTATCCTTTGAAGAATAAGATTCTCTGGATTTTTGTATGGAACACAGTTTGTATTAGAGAGAGCAGTCAAGTTGTTATGTGCCTCTTTGCCATTGAACTGTTACATTTGTTTCTGTCACTGAATTAATGTAGTTCTTATCTCATTTGGGTGACTAGGGCATC